>NC_024313.1:7706266-7767821 GCF_000523025.1 Cynoglossus semilaevis | reverse complement strand
ACTTTAACAGATCCTCAAAGGGAAAAATATTTAAAAACTAAGTTGTATTGCACAATTAATAATTGGAAAAACCACAGCCTTAACAGTGTTAAAAATTGTAGAGGATCCTGGGCGACATGCCAAACTTCCTCAGCCTCCTCAGGAAATACAGCCGTTGTTGAGCCTTCTTAATCAGCTTTGAGGTGTTCAGTGTCCAGGTGAGGTCCTCATCGATGTGTAATGTGAAAACTTTCCTAGTAAAAATGTATGGGACATTTCCAGCAAAACAAAATACAGAAGCAGGGAACAAAATCAGCCCAGACATTTTCAACAGCTTGCTAAAATAGTTAAAATGTGTAAATCAGACCAGTAAATGGCCCAAAATGGAAAATTAAATTACTAGCCCTAGATTAATGAAGATAACCTGCCTTAACGGGAGACTATAAAATTACATCTGCAAACCACATTTAAGCTCCTTAAGTGGCAGAATGGGCAATGGCACATTGGCCTAAACCTAAAACATGTCTGTACCCGTACAACATTAGGCTTCATCAAAAAATCAGTTATGTGCAGAATTTAAAAAAATTAGAAATTAGATCCATCTACAGTTGCTCAGCATTTTTTTTTCATGTACACTGTTTAATAAATCACTTTAGAATTTCAAAAGCCCTTATTAAATGTCTTTGTCTTTTCCCTAAGAGAGAAAAAAACATGCTGACTTCAGGACAGACAAGTTGCACACCCACAGAACAATATGCTGCCTTCACTGTCACTCCTGTCCATGGGAAAACATCCAGGGGGTTTATTTTTGCCAGCAGGAGCATTGTTTCTGATACTTCCACTTCATAGGCAGTCAAAACACTGGGTTGTACTACAGGGGGCTGCCTTGAAGATTGCCAGAGCTTTACTATTGAACCACCTAGTTGACATATTGTACACATACTGAAACCCCAAATGTCTATGTGACAGACAAAGATTAGGTTACTTTGATAGAACACAGAGTAAAGGGTAAAGCTTCAGTACTTTTAAAAAATGATATGTATATATCTATATATATATATACATATACACACACACACATATATATACACACACACACACACACACACATATATATATATATATATATAAATATATATATATAGTTTGTTGCATGTTGCCAGGATTTCTTGGTACAGTACAACCCTATGTGATTTATGAAAAGGGTATTCATTATTATATGCACTTGTCACTTGACTGCCTGTGCACAATGCAAAGGTATTTCAGGTTGTCAGACTGAAGCCCACTGGAAAACACAATTTTATTGGAAAAATAACTCTGTCATATCTGCCCACGTGACTAATCTTGGCCACTTTCAGCACAACAGTATTTCAGGTGGTCCGATGAGTAGTTTTATGGGCATGAGGTGCTTTAAGCATATTGCCTAGAAATATATGGCAATACAATTTTCCTATGTGTTTATATACACTATCAATATTTTTCCAAAAGGTCTTGACACCTTTCAGGAGTCAATGGTGCACAACATTAAAAAAAAGAACTCTTTTGATGCACAAAGAATTGGAAGAAAGAAAGAAAAAGAAACCTGGACTTAGAATTACTGAGGGGACAATGATCAAGTCAGCTTTAGAACCCTTCAAAGACTGAAGAGCTATTAATGGTGGATGGCTTAAGAATTGTGCACATGATAGAAACCTTGCTTTGATTAAATGTAAAAACAGCCATTTTTATGATTTAAAAAAAAAAGAAAAACAGCCCACCCCTTTATCTTAGCACAACACTCTTTGATCTGTGAAACAAGCGTTTCATGATTTTTCAACAGTTTCAAACGCTTTTTTTTTTTCTTTAAAACATTAGACATTCCAATAGAGTCAATTACAGTGCCTTTATTCAAACTGTCAGCTACAGAAACTCTTTTTTTTTTTTTTTGCCATCTCTTCATTTCAAGAAATTACAGAGGACTTCACTTGAAGCACCTCATATTTTGGATAAGCAAATCATTTACTGCATCACTCCAGAACCTCATCCTGAGATAGAACGCTGTTGAAATGTATGACATAAAAGGACTGTAATTTTATATTTCTAAAATTAATGGGCACAATAACACTGTGCCTCTCTATGTGACACGGAAGACACACATGAATTCCACCCTTGGACAGAAAGAAACAATCATGAACAACTGCCATCAGTTTATCTGAATTACACAGAATGAGCGAGTCTATTTATTTCACTTATTTCTACTTCACCACATATTGACCCACTGGTCCAATACACACAAGTGAGGGAACCACAGAGGACTCCAGTGGACGACATGTCAATGCTCTACAGCAGGATCACTGATCCTTTCGATTTCTTACAAAAGTAGCATTTGAACACGGAAAGGATCAATAAAGTCACTGACCATGTAGTGTTATAGACCACTGGGTCAATACAAGGTATGAAAATCTATATATATAAAAAAAACTCACAGCTTCATTCATTGCATCAGCTCAGTTCCATTCTTCAAATGCATCGTCTTTTGTATTAATGTGTTTTGTGCAGTTCAAACAATCACCAACTAATAATCCCAGAATATATACTAATCTACTCTGATGAGGATTTTATTTCTTGTCATCCTTTAGATTTAAGGCATAAAGACGTCAGAGAATGTCATTAAAGATGTGATGGAGATTAGCGTCCCATTGTTGGCATGGTAACAGCTGGGCTGGACACAGTTGCGTCCTCAGCCTTCCACTGTGATGTCACCGTTTTGATCTGGGTATAAAACTGGATGCCCTGGTGATAGAGAGGTAAGTGTTTACAGCAAACGACTGCAATGAAACATTTTTATTTGTGTGAGTGTGTGTGTGTTTTTGTTTTACTTGTTTGCCATAGAAGTTAGTGTCGCCTCTGAAAGAACCTCTGGAGCCAGTAAAGGAGAACATAGGAAGCGGCACAGGAATGGGAACATTTATACCGATCTGTAAAAACACACAATTATATTAAAAAAAGGAAGAAAAAAAGGAAAGATGGGCAGGCACAGTATAGCACTAGCACTGGGACATTTTCCATTAATTCAGTTCCAGCAAACAATAGAGCAAAAAATTAATAGGCTATTCTAAGAAGTTCTTTTTAAGTAGTGTTTAACCTAGGTAAAAAGAAAAAAAATCTAAAAAAAATTAATCTGTGGTGGAAGTATTACATGATATACAGTTTATTGTTTATGCTGTCACTTGTAAGGAAAATAGAGACATTTAAAAAAATATGAATCACAAAAAGATCACATTGGGAAAACAGTATGAATCTTTCTAGAGGTGAAGAACTGGAGAGAGATCCAGTGACAGAAGGTCAAAAAGGCCAACATCGTATATTTAAGCTGCTGTAGTAAATGGGATGGATGGATGGATGGATGGATGGATGGCCTGCCTGCCTGCCTGCCTGCCTTCCTTCCTGACTCAGAGCGGGGCTCACCTGGCCTACGTCTACTTCGTTCGTGAACTTGCGAGCTGTGGCTCCATTAGTGGTGAAGATTGCCGTTCCGTTTCCGTAGGGGTTTTTGTTGATTAGCGAAATGGCTTCATCCAGATTCTCAGCCTCCAGAACCACCAGCACCGGTCCAAAGATCTCCTCTCTGTAGCAGGTCATTTGTGGCTGAATAGGGAGCAAAATCATAACTTTGGTGTTACCCATTTAAAAAAAAAAGAAATGCAGTTTTACAACAGTTTTTAATACCAGGGTGCAATCCTCTGCATCCATTGTGTTTTATAAAGTGCTGGAAATAAATGTAAAACAAAGGGCTATAGCATTTAATTACTTACTAATTTTCCACTAATCAATTAACACATTTTCTTCCTGTTATAAATTGTTTGACTTTATCAAATGTTCATATTTTTGACATGTTTCTTGTACTAGTATGACAACATAAAAAAAGTACCGTTTAATAATAATTAGCTGCACCTCTTCAATTTGAATCTGAAGTCAAAACAAACACGGCAATCCATTAATGTTACTCAGTGTTTTAGACTTTTCAGCCCTTCACTTCACCTTCGAGATTGGACTCGTCAGTGCAGCACAAAGAACATGAGCTGCTTCTCGGGCCATTAATACATTGGAACGAGTTTAACAGTGAAACTGCAAAATTAAGACTAATTAAACACCCTTGTCCTCAAATTGGAGCTGTGACCTCACCGTAACTTTGCTCAGAATGGTGGGTCCAACAAAATTTCCGTTCTCATATCCCTTGACCTTAACACTTCTTCCATCCAGCAGCATTTGTGCACCCTCGTCCACACCGCTCTGGACCAAAGACTCCACCCTTTTCCTGGCCTCAGGCGAGATCAGGGGACCCACGTCTGCCCCCGGCTGATCACCTTGAAGAGTCATCAAATGGTGAATTATACAAGTTCTTTAACAAAACTTAAGGCTGTTAAAATGAATGCAAATGTGCTCATTATTTATGTATTTTATCAGATTAAAAATCTAATGCATTTCAATGTCTGGCCACAGTGACTGTCCAGACACTAATTGCTGTTCTGATATACAGTCAATAAACACGTTATTTACAGTGTGTGGAAAAAAAGTCTTTTCAAAGCAACTCCAGCTTAAAATACCATCTCTCCCAGCATGCCTTTGTGGAGGTTTCAACTTCATGTTAGACAGGCCAGTAAGCCTACAGCTGACAAGATGACTGACACAAATGTCAAACAGACTCACAGACTGATTTATACTGTTGACAACACATTTTTAAAACTCTTGACACGTTCTATAAGCCACCGTCAAGTCGAATATTTTTCTCAACATTTCCATGTTAATTAATTACAAATATAAACACACCTCTGAAAAAAAAAAATCATATTAAGGAATGTTTATTTGTCTAGATTATTCATGATTAATCAGCTACTCTGTGATTATCCTGATCAAACCTTTCAATTTTTGACTGTTCTATTAACATCCTGCATGTTTGAAATGTAAAAAGAAAAGACAAAAAATCCATTCACCTGCATTTACACGTAGTGATTTGGAGCGTTCCACCAGCTCTGGCAGCCACTCACGGGACTCCCCCACGAAAATAGCAGTGGAAAGAGCCATACAGCGCTGACCAGCTGCACCAAAGGCAGCACCCACCAGCTGGTTGATGGTGTTCTCTTTGTTGGCATCGGGCATCACTACACCATGATTCTTGGCACCCTAAAATGTAGGACATGGCTCTGAAGGGGTTTTCCTCAAGTAGACTGTACGACATTAGACAGGACAGGCTGATCATTTCCATTATACATGCCAGTGATGTGTAACTCTGCATGGATCTAATTACGACAGCGTATGGGCCACTATGGAATACAAGGGTGATAATTAATACAGTATGGACAGATGAAATGCCTACCATGTTAGACTGGACTCTCTTGCCGTTCTTGGAGCCGCGCTCGTAAATGTACTCCCCTGCCTGGTTGGACCCTACGAAGCTGATGGCTTTGATGGCCGGATGGTCACAGATGAAGTTCACCGCTGCAGAAAAGTACAAACACCACGACTTAGTACTAACTGCTGCTTTCTTTGCCGCTGTTCAAACCCCCAGCTTTTTTGCTTAGCATGTTCTACGTTAGAACCATGAAGTGTCCAGGCCCAGAGCCATTAGCCCTGAAGTCAAAGTTTATCGGTACACCTAAGACTGGATACTGCAGCTACTGATATGAGTTGCAATAAATCATGACAAACTTTTTGGGTGAAAAGAAAATCTTACACATTCAAGGAAATAAAATGATGTGGTAGTGATAATAGCCACAAATGTCAACAATCAAACAAACACTATCATTCATTTTATTTCAGCTTATTCAAAGACCTGCAGTTGAAATGATTAGTTTTGTTTATGCCTAATTATTTTAAGTGAATCGTTATTGAATAAAAACGAATTCTCCAATTACAGCCATAACCTGTACATTTGTCAAATTAAAAGAAAATATTTATCTGTGAACATGGCAGTTTTGTCGTTAATATGGATTATATGACAACTCAACTAAGCACATCAGTAATGGTCTGATTATTCCAGTATTAAAATAACTATCCGTTTCAGCACCACAGCTCAACCCCAAAGATGTCACTCCTTTTATTTCTCACTCTCTTGTCTCACACTCACTCCTTTTCCTTCCTCCTGAATTTCACAGGAGTGTCTCAGCTGTACTGGGACAGGAGCTGATAGGTGGAAGAAAAAAAAAAAATAGGGAGCAGGCCTCGGCACATTCTCTCCATCATCTTCTCTTTTTCTCTCTCCCCCTCTTCATCTATCACTCTTTCTGCATTTGCCTTTACGTGTTTGTGTAAATGTGCATGCATCTTTAAGACAATGCCGTGACATCGCTCCCCTTCGCCTACTGCCGACTTGACGTCAGGCTGTTTAGTTATTTTTACTTTGACTTGGAGATTGCTGCAAGTCCTGTTTTTCAGATAGAGCTTTAGGTTCAGAAGGGTCGTTTTATTTTTAGTTGTGAGGGAAACGCCTGGGTGATGGCCAAATTCAAAGTTGGTTCGGTGTCTTCCTTTTTTTTTTTTTTTAAATTAGGATTTCCATTCCCAGTTTGTCAAATCGATATAAAAATCCATGGTTCAAAAATGTTGGTTTTATTTGCAAAACAATTTTCTACTGTTACCTCTGTGCTTATGTTAGGACGTCAATTGTGTCAAAACTGCATCATGTGCAGTATGCAATAATAAAACTGTCATCAACATAGCTGTTAAGAATGCAACCACTTTGACACGGTTTAAAGAACAAGTTGAAGTGCACACCAAAGCTGTTTAAATTACATTCCACGTCATCACATCTTTCATTATTTATACATAAAGCAATCACTGATAACAGTCACACACTGACAAAAAAAAAAATCAGTTATTTATGGGTGACTAAATCCAAATTTTGCATTTAAAATAGACCATCCTGTTACAGGGGAAATAGACAGTAACCATTAAAAAGGCCAACAGAGTCTATTATGGAGCCAAGCTTTAGGCAACGTCTGTTAAGATTCATTGCAAAGCTATAATGGCATTTTTCCATTTCTGTGTCTCTGCCCTCAAATACATCTGACCCAAAATCTACTGCAAATGTACCAACCTGCGTGCTGGCCGTGAATGATGTTCAGTGTACCATCTGGGGCCCCAGCATCCTGAAGCATTTTGGCCAAGAGCATGGTGCAGCCTGGTACTCTCTCAGAGGGCTTCATCAGGTAGGTGTTGCCACACGCCATACCGATTGGAAACATCCACAGTGGAATCATAGCAGGAAAGTTGAAGGGAGCAATGCCAGCGCACACTCCGAGGGGCAGGCGGTGTGTGTAAGTGTCCATATCCTTAGTGATGGAGGGTAAAGTTTCCCCCAACATGAGAGACGTGATGCCGCAGGCGTGCTCCACCACCTCTGATTGGGAGGAAAAAAAAAAGTGTCAAGCTATAATGAAATATTGGATACGTCTTGGACTAAATGTGCAGTCATTAACCATCATGAGGAGGCAATTTTTAACATCATTAAAATGTACTATTAATACTGCACATTGACCTCCTAACTGAAAGTAACTGTTAATGTTTTTTTATATGTGTGAATTGATTTTCTCTAAAAAAAAACATCAGAGAAGCTGTAAAATGGAAAGCACCACTTGTCTCAGTACTTAGGAAAATCTTGGTATTTGCCAAAACACATACAGATGTAGCCTGTCTTTCACCTAGTAGGTTTAAAAAGATAACATGCAAGAATAATTTGGGATCTTTAAAACTGGGAGCAGTACCAAGTGCACAAAAATACCTCTGGCACTTTTCACTGTGTAACCAAAATATATCTTGGTTTATACGCAAGTGCACTTGGCTTTTAATTCCTCCGCATGATTCTTGTTGATGTGAAACTGTCAAAGTTAACAACTGCAGCACAATGAGGGGGAACTGCATTTTTATATAGCATGCAATTAAAAAGTGTATGCACGGAGCATCTTAAAAAGGCAGCTAAAAAAACAGACACCCTTCATTATCAGGACTGAGAAATGTAAATCTGCAGGAAACACATTTGCTTTGGTTAGAAATAACTAACAAACAGCTAAGCTCTTAATCCAATATGGCCAAACCTTTTGTCACAATTAAATAAGGAGCTGAAGAACAGACTGCAGAAATGAGACTCCCCGAAGCCACTTAGGTTTTTAAACTTTGATCCATAGTTTGCACTTATTCAAGTGTGGTTCATCCAGGATTACAGAGTAAAGGACTTGTTTTATTAGGCCCACACTGGTACAATATAGAGTTTTCATCTTGGCCACACATTTACTACTGCTCTAATCCAGTGAGAGGAGTGGAAAAAAAAAAAAAAATCAAATAACACAGCTAGAAATCAAGTCCACTTACGCAGTCCTCTGAAAACATCTCCCTCTGCATCAGCCAGGGTTTTGCCCTGCTCCAGGGTGATCATTTTAGCCAGTTCTTTCTGGAAAGAGAAGATAAAACTATTTTCACACATTTTTTAACCAGATTTAGTTTAAAAAACAAACACACACCATATACTGTATTCTGGTTTGGAAGTAAAAAAAAAAAAAAATCTGTGCATTCCTGTGGTTCTTATTTCTGGTTGTGGATCAACAAAAAAACAAAAAACAAAAACAATGAAACAACAAAAAATGATCTGGAGTCGCCTTATTTTCTACAGATTTAAACGCAAAACAAAATATACAAAATAATTAGACACACTTACGGTAGCTTCTTTCTAAATACTTGCAAAAATGCTGATTAATGCCAAAAAATTAAAAATCCAAAGGAATCTGATGGAACAACAACAAGGATTTTGTACAGAAGAATTGTTTATCCAAAGCTTCCTTCCAATTATCTGGAAAAGCGAACAGAGATAAAGGCAACTGTACTTGGAGACTATAAAATACTTTTCTCATTTCTAACAAATTCGTTGACACAAGGTGTCAAAGAGCAAAAATATTCATGGACATTTTAAGGAAAGTAAAATACCGAATTGATTTCTCTAATCAGAACCTAAAATAAAAATAACAACAAGCTGGGTGACCAATTAAAACGCGCAAATCAAAAGTTCGCTTACAATGTTGTCCTTGATGAGCTGCTGGTAGCGCAGGAAGACCTGCTGCCTGCTGAGGATGGAAGTCTCGGACCACGACTTGAAGGCTCTAGAGCAGGAGTCTGCAGCAGCCAGCATCTCCTCCTGAGTAGCTTTAGGAACACGTCCCACTACCTCATTAGTGGCCTGGGTAACAGAAGACAGACAGTCCACACGTACATGATGAACAACGGCAAGAAGTCATTAGTCAACACCGCAGCATGTGCATTATTTCATTAATATTAATAACTAAATGTTTGTTTCCCATCCTTTACAAGTTTGACAGTTAATGAGATGAAAGTTGACGTCCTGGTTTTAATGCTGTAATCATTCATCACTGTCTTCCTGGAGGCTTCTACAACAGCACACCAGATGAACAAGTCTGGTACGACAGGAAACACCAATGCAATTCTTTGTAAATAGCCCTGTTAGCAAATGGAAAATCCAGACTTATTTTCTCCTCTAATGTTCACACATTACTATTTCAAAGCAGCGCTGGTTACAGGGAGCCAGCTTTCAGGAGAGAGAGTGCGTTACTTACTTACTGCAGCCCTTGTGCAGGCTGGGTGTCATCCATCTATGAATACTTACAGGGTTGTGAATGTCAAGCCATTCAGACGTGTTGGACTCGACAAATTTGCCATCAATGAACAGCTTGGTGGTGGGCTAGAGGATCACAGAAGCATATGATTAAATCACTACCCGGCTGGTTACAACAGCACAGCGTTCACTGTGGAAACCTGATCCATCACCCCAGCCCATAATATGCAGTCGCAGCCTTCTGCTTAGTCTCTAGCACGCACATTGTACAGAAAACCAAATGGCGTCTCTGGTTCAATCTGCCAATTTAAAAGGCAGAATCCAACTAAGCTGTGGTTCAATCACACGACACGCAACTCTGATGTGGTGTAAATATAGTGAGCCAATGGGATGTGCTCAAATACTTTACAGTACCAATATTTGCTGAGAGCCTGGTTGATTGAGATAAATAATAATTTATTAACTGTGCTTAGTATATTGTCTCAAACAGCATCAGCTCTTTAAAGTAGATATTATATTAATTCATGGATAATCTGTAGATTAAATTAATTTGTTTAAACAGATTACAGAAAGCAGCGCTATATAATACATTTTTTGTATTTAGAAATATTGTCTTTAAATTTGTCTCTTAATAGTACATTGGCAGAATGATTAATCAAAACCTTGATGCTTTCTGACTACTAAATAGGTCAATTACCATTTTTGGATAATTGTGTAATCATTTTTAAAGTGAATATATTGGTACTGTTTAAATTAATCACTCCTCAGTTATTGTAAAATTACTTTAGTCCAAAACTTTGGTTTGTAGACACTATAATACATTTAGGGGCATTAGCATTTAGACATGTCATTATTCAGTGACCAACTGAATCCTAAATTAAATATTTTCCATGAAAGAAAAGTTGTTTTGTGTTAGACCTTTATGAAATAAAACACATTTAAGCTTTTCAGATTTAATTATAGTCTGGTTTCTAGTTGTTTCCTTTTTTTGTTATCTGCATTGTAAGGACAAAATAACAACAGGATTACTTGGAAATAAAAGTCCACTCATCCAAATTCTAAATGCCAGAAGCTGCAGACACAGTGATTTAATGATTTTATTTTATTTTATTTTTAAAGTCCAACAACGTTAGAAAATAAACATTAGTCGCACTCTAATCGGGTTATCTCCTGTTGGAGAATATAAACATAATTGTCAGTCAGTTACCTATTTTTGCTTACTTGCATTTAGACAAATTATTTTTGTATATTTATTTTTGTAGCAGCTCTAGTTGGCTGTTTCCTGCTGTTATTATGGAACGGTGAAGCTCACTGTTCTCTCGATTGTCAAAACATTAAACCTCTAAGGTGAGTGCACTGTCAGTGAGCACGACAGAATTGGGGCCCAGGTAATAAGTAAGCTTTACAATGCAGACAAAGTCCAGTGGGTTAAATCAGAGGCTTTGACATGAAGAAGCTTTATATTAGGTTTATATTAGGCCAGTGTCCATGTCATGGGTGCAAAAGTTATAAAAATAGAGATTTTTTTTATAACTAAATAATATTTCTTTTATAATTATATATCATTTTAGTTTATTTATTGATTATACACAGAGTTTAAACTTGTGCATCACTTAAATATCAGAAAAACACATCTGCCGTCGCTAAACTTCAAACAATGTTTAAACCATTTAAACATTGTTGCACACAAAAACCTTTTCAACTATTAGATTATTATCACGAGTCATCAAATAAAGAAAGTCAACAATTATTGAAGAATGCCAAAAGCCTGAAAAGGTTTAATTTTCCTATTCCAAAACAGAATTGAAAACTATGTGGTGACATGTGCATTAAAGAGGTAAAATGACTAATAAAACAATGAGTGCAAACCACAATGAGTGAACCTGCAGCAGCCTACTGTCCAAAAACACAGTGTATCTGACAGAAGATACAGTATCTGATAGGAGTGGCAGTGAGTCACTGACCAATAGCAGACACTAATCGGTTACATAAATCATCCCACCCTTTGATGGTTTAAAAGTGAATAAAAATAAAAAAGGTATAAGCCCAATGTGGATGGTATATAAATAAATATGATACAAAACACAATAGCAACAACATATGTTTGTACAAGATCAGCAATTATTGACATTTTTTCCACTGCTAAAATACACTGCTGTGGTCAATTAAGAATTAATGTTTTTTTCACGGAAATCCCCGTATGCTTTGCATTTTCATGGCTTATTTACAGGGCTCTCTATCTAAACGTTCACGCAAAGTCACGGGTCGGTAGCTTTTCAGATCTTTGCTCAAAAATATTGATAACTGCATTTGATAACAAACACTTGCACTGACAGATCAGGCTTTTCCAGCTACGCAGCGCCTTCAAAGACCTTGAAGAACTGGAAGTGTGACACAGCACTCATAACGTGTTCAAACAAAGTTTTCAGTGTGCGAAGTCTTACCACGGAGGAGGAGTAACACATGCGACCCAGCTGCACGGGGGCCTGAATAATTAGAATTAAAATGCATTAGTCAAACGCAACTCGTAACTTAAAAAAAAGTGGCATCTGGCTTGTTTAATTATTTCTTGTGCATTTAAATATATTATTATACAACAGGAGCAAAGGAAGAAGAATGTACTTAGTGCAGCATGTGGAAACTGCAGTAGCCTTATGTTGTTAGCTAGTTTCAGTAGCATCAAACAAAAATAATTCTTTTGCACGATCTGTGCTATTAAGGCATTGTTCACTACCTTTTTGGTTATGAGTGATCGGAGGAGCATGGCTGCCATTGTTCCTGCACTAAAGCCCTTCAACCGACCGGACAACACGGTGCAGATAGAGAAGAGGAGTTGAGCTAGCAGGGCACAGAGGTGATCTTACACTGCGACCAGATCTACAAAACAATGCCTTAGCGTTTGTCAGTGGTTTAGTACGAACTCCATATGGTCTATTTATCTACACTGTGCAATGTAGGCGGGACAAAAATACGATGAAGGCCAATATTTTCTCGCGATAGCCAAGCCTCCCTCAATTCCCAGAATCTGATTGGCTGATACTTTTCAGCGACTCTTCATAACACTCAGAACTTTGAGAACAAATAAAAAATAACATATGATAACATATACTTTATTTGCTGTACATATTTGATTTTTTTAAATTGTTCTTCAATAAAGAAAATCAGTGGATTATTGGTAGTTGACAGTTTCCATGGCAACGTATAAACAGACAACATGGAGGTTCTACACTGGACTTGTAATGATGTTGCTGCATGGATCGAGTCTGTGGGATTCCCACATTATAAAGTAGGTTATCACAATATGACAGTAATATACTATATCAATAATATATCAACAGTAATATATTACAGTTGGAGAATGGAGCTTGAGAATAATAACACATACACAGGTCACACAACAAAAACCATGGCCCCCATGGGCAGTCCTCATGTTAAAGTTTCAGAGTAACCTATAGTTTACAATATCAGAATATCACTAATGGATTGATTCCACATTAATTTTCACCAACTGTGTCATTTTTTTATTTTTATTTTACAGGCATGTTTCACAGACAACATGATCACTGGAAGAAAACTCATCTATGTCAACTGCACCTACTTACCAAGACTGGGAGTCACTAATTTTAAAGATATGCAGGTATTCAGTAGAGATCTTGGTTGTTTGAGTCCAAGCTGTGAAAAAGATTGTCATGTTGTGATAGCAGAGCTTGTTTACATATCAAAGCTTAAATGTCAAGAGAAAGAGCAGTGAAATGATACATTTGTCTTACTTCACAACTCCCTCAGCTACTGTGGCTTCCTGCCCCCCCCCCTTCTTTTTTGTACCCCTTTCTTATTTCCTTCTTTCATTCCTATTTTTGTTTTCTTCTGACTCAGTGGGCTCATTTACATGATGTGCATTGCTGCTTCCTTGGATCGTTCTTCTTTTCCTCCCATCTTTTCCCTTTCTGCTTTCCTCCTTTCCATTCTGTTTACCTATCCTTCTTGTTTCTCTCCCTTTTTTCCAGTGAATGTAAACGCAAGAATGTGTATAAGAGGTGCAATTTTTTAAGGCAGCAGTGCATGTAGCTAAGTCCATTCTAGCAGAAACAAGAACAAGAACTGTATTGGATTTTAATTACTTTCACCACCTGATGCTGAAACACTTTGTTTTGTTTCATTGGATTTGTCTTAATTTATTAAAAAAATACTATTGTTTATTACATTTCTATATAAATGTAATTGAACAGCTTTTTACTAACTTTTACTAAAGTTAATTTCACATTATTTGTGGACAACACAAAAAATAGACTACGTGGCACCAAACAAAAAAGATTCATTGCGACTGTCATGAGTACTGAGTGAGCCAAAATATCACTATATCACTTTTTGTCCTGGACACTTCATATCCCAGGTACTGACAAACTACCCTACATGCTCTGAGTGTTGTAGAGGTCAGCATAGTCATAGCCTCAGTGCAGCTAACTACTAGTACACATCCCTGTCCTTCATTTCCATTTAGTATTTCATCAATCACAAATAATGGAAGCTAATTTGAGATGAGGTTCATACACATTTGTCCCTTGAATCAATACTTACTGTTTATGCAGTGGGCACATGGTGTAACATTAGCAAAAACATATGCTTGCAGTTTGAAAACAAACAGCAGGTGATGCTATTAATGCAGTTGTCATGCACCTCTGCATAGACAAGTCTGAAGCATGGATCTCCGGGGACACTTGACTGTGGTGACAAGAGGTCTGACTGGTGTGCCATACCACAGGCACACAAACAGACTGAGAATCTAGATAGACACTACAGCACAGAGCTCTGGGGACCTGTATATCTCTGAAACTGGCGTGATAACAAAATGTTAAAATCTCCCATTCTCTCTAATAGTGTTAAAATTAATGCCAGGTTTTATTGTGAAGTTAATAACTTCGTTAAAGTAGTCAATCTTCAGATGAGCACAACGGCATTTGCAATATTTTCTTTGATCCTGAAAAAAAATGATCGGGGAATTCAGTTTAAATATGATACTGGGGTTCATTGGTAAGAACGGAGTGCCTTACTGTATTTACTTTCTTAGATTAGTCTTTGCTTCTGAACCCTTTTGCATATTCAACCCATCTTGGTTTCCCTCAGGACAAATCACTTGTGGCTGTCAGTGGGACCACCTCATTAAAAAAGGTTACATACTGTAAACATATATATGTTATCAAAGAGTTGAATTCTGCTGTGTGCCCTGCAGGTCATCTCTGCATGTGTGCGTGAGCTGCTAGGAATCAGAGAAACCAGCTTGAGCCGCAGCATTGCCGACCCCCCGCGGGATTCCATGAGTCTGTTCCTTGAGGAAAAGAGTCGCACAGGGGAACAGGTGGACAGCCTGACCTTCCAGGCCTTTATGAGTGACATGCGCCGTGACAGAAAATAAAGAAAGTCATAAAGAGCCTCATAAAGTAATAAAGGAAAAGAGTCAAATCCAAGACATGTCTGTGTCATTTCCCATCACCAACTGTCAGTTCATGAATTCTCCGATGAGACACTCACATAGGTCACATGCAGACCTTGACATTAACACTTCCCACAGGCTTGTGGGCAGCTTCCACCGTGGCTCATGGAATCAGTTCTGTCTACACATATTCTGTGAGTACATACAGTTAAAGATAAAATTATTATCTAACAATTGAGTTATTTTTAAACTGCAGTTAATTGTTGAAGCACTTTTTCTGTATTCAGGGAAATGAGATTATTTTGCTGTGCACACACAAAAAAAATAACACTCGCAAAAAATCACCAAGGTCAATAATTAACATACTTAGAGACTGACCTATTTGCTGAGAAATAGCACAAAACAATGATGTGTTGATGTAGCAATGCTCCAGATGGATAAATAAAAAGTTTAAACTAGGTTGTTGATGTTGTTTTTAACTCCATATAAAAATATGTTAATTTGGGGTTACATCTGAGAAAAATATATTGACACAGAGCAAATTCATCTTTTTAAGTGACATGCAGTACAGCAGCGGTTCCCAAACCTTTTTAGCCATGCACCCCCTTCTATATCCCTATGGGTCGACACACTCCTAATTACCCACACCTTCAAGAGAAAAAAAAGACACCACATGCTTTCTTATAAAGGCAGTATGTTTAATCATGCTCCAATGACCAGAATACACATACCACACATACACACAAACACACACACGTATATAGTCTGCATGTGGAAAAAAGGGACATTACTTGATTAACCACCCAGTACAGCCATAGACCTGATCAGTAATTTCCCACAGCAAATACATGCAGCATTGTTAAAACGTTTGCCTGAATTGTTTGGTTATTCCCATTGATCGATGTACTGCCCTCTTGTAACCGAAGGGGGATATTGATCTGGAGAACAGAAATCCTCGGGGTAATTCTATGGATGACAACTAATACCTGATTTTAATACAGCAAGGAGCCACATGAGCCATAGGTCACCGTCGTGGTGGGTAAAAAAAAAAAAACAATATCTTTGAGACTCCAGGAAAAACACTGCACCACTTATCTATGCATTTATAAAAAAAATCTCTTGCAACTTGCAAAAAAGGCCATAGGATCATTGCATCAGATGGTGATGGATGAGTGCCAGGCAGTCCCACAGGGAGCCAAGGCCTTTGGTTTCAGCCAACTCGACACTTCTTTCTCACCAATAATCTATGTAATGTATACAGGAATATTCAGCTATAGGCTGCCTAGTTTGGTTTCCCTCAGATCAGACGTATTGCACTATAAATCAAAGAAAATAGTGAAGGCTTATCAAAATATTCCAGAGGTGAACGTGTCAGGTTTAAGCAAATCTTTTCTTCTGCCTGACGTCCCTAAACACCTAATGGATCCATTATAACCACAATGAGTGTTAAAAGACAAATCTGGCTGCTGTTCAAGGTCACTGAGAACTGTCAGTGGGAGTAATGTGAGAGAATTTTGTCCAACAGAGACCAAGGATTCTCATTCTTAGTGAATGCAGCAGGGCTGTTACAAATCTAATCTTAGGGGAACAGACAAGGGGTTGTTCTACCTGTTAAGGTGCTTAAAATATCACCACTAGTACTGCGCAACATGATCAAGTGTGCATGTTTCACCAGTGACATCTAGTAATTGCCTACTAACGACTAAAACATGACAATTTATTCAAATAAGACAAGTCATATTTGCATTTTTCGCCATGAATATTAGACTGTGCTGAGATAGTACATAACATATAATCTGAATTTTGGCTTTGAGCCCATCCTATTTGCACATAACCTTTCTGATGTAATAAATTCAACTTGGATCTTTGCAGCTTTGGACTTTTAGTTTAAAACTAATTTTTTTTTTTTAACTCAAACTAAATCCAGAGTGAAAGTTTTGAAACTTACATCAGTTTATGTCACAATATGAAACAAATAATGTTACACTTACAGTGGTATTTTGAGCATGTCAGTGTAAGTATATGCTTGGATGTAAGTAGTCCTGGTTTCTTCTGTGTGAAAAGTTGAAAACTCACTTGATTTAACTACGAATCAAAAACTCATAGTCATGAAATCTTACAACCCAAACCAAACTTATTACAATGATTCACAAATTTGTGCAAAGCAGCAACAATAAAATCACCAGGGACACAGCTATTCCCACATCCTATCAGTTTCTCATTTTCCATCTCGTGCACATCTGAATCTTTTTTATTTTTTTTTATTTGGTCAAATAAGGAGAATATAAGCCTTTTGCATTTTCATGCAGCAGGGTTCAATCTACATGAATAAATGATGATGCCTGCCTGTGAGATAGGCTGAGAGACACTGCATCTGTCTGTGCACACAAATGGTCTCTGTGCAGCGCCGAGCGCCCCGATTACCATTCTGAGCACAGCACCCCTGGTCAGAAATGAAGCCTGGTATAGGTGGTTGACAGTCGTCCAGAGGGCACAGGGGGTTGGATTGACTACATTGTGGCTCCAACCTTTTATTCAATCTGGATTAAGTCGCTCTGAGCCCTGCGTAGCCAGAAAAACCCAGTGAACATCTGGTTGGATTCTGCTCAGCAGCAGCAGCATCAGCAGCAGCTTCAGCTCAGCAGCAGCAGCAGCAGCAGTCAGTCAGTCACAGGGCTGTAGATATAAGAGCAGTCTGTCGCTACAAAGGCGTTTTCTCTTGTGGAGGTTCACACAGGCGGATGCGCAGCGCAGCAGAGGCGATCCCACACAGCTGCAGCCACACCGGGACCCTTCAGTCTGCGCTTCCCTGCGCCTTTTTCACTCCGCTTTGCGAGGGGGAAACCTGAGCTGCATTGCTCGGATTTGAGGACATCGCACAGCAGAGGAGTCGTCCTTTATCTGCTGTTCATGGATTTCTTGAAGGGCATCGCTGATTTCGCAGGCCGTCATATGTTCTAGCAGCAGAGACGCATGTTTTCGGGACAGCTGAATGGTCTCCATCGGGTCCAATTTTAGCCAAGACCCGTCAGTATGAACTCAGCCCCCCCGGGAGGAAAAAGGTTCAAACACACCCAGCTGTCTCACTTGGCTTGATGTTTCCCTTTCAAGGTAAGTTCAATATATATTTTTTAACGATTTAATGTAAATCGTCGCGGCTGAACTCTAGGGGGGAAAGTATCTTTGAAGTAGTTCTCCCAGGACCCATCTGAAAGAATTCAGAATCCCCCCTGTGGCACACACTGGGTTGTGGCTGTAATCCAGCAGCCCAAGACCTGCACCGCAAGGTCAGAAAATCTTCTCATTTGCCAAAGGAACGCAATCAGATTTTATTTTTAGTACCCACTCGGCTGCATCCTGTGCTGTTTTTTTTTTTTCTCCGACAGGTGAGAGTGAGAATCCTACCTAATGTGGCCATTATTCAGCCTGCACTCCTAGGCTGCATGCCGGATAAGATTGATTTCAAGTGTAAGATATGGCTGTGTTTTATTGTGTGGATCCAAAGATAAGTTATCTGATGGTTGGTGTTGTGCTTAACCCCAGCTGATATGCAAATCACACATCAGTCATTAGGCTCAGATGGAGAGTAAATTAGCTCAGGTATAACACAGTAGATGTATGATAGGTGTGTAGGTAGAAGAACATGTTACAGGATGACTAATGGAGACAGGTGAAAATGTGGTCCTGGTGATTTTTTCACGGAGGATGACTTATGATGGTCTTGTCTTCGAGTGTTAGTTATCACATATCTTATTATTCATGAGTGCCCCAGGCTCCATTGTAACAGCACACCAGTGAAGCCAGGCTCACGCCTCATTTTACTGTTTCTGTACGCTCTCCTATGTTAATGCACTCGCGCTGGTGCTGTTTATGCATGATGCTGCTACCTTTCGCTGATAGTACTGGGCTGATATGAGCTTATCTGGTGCCTTTACAGTAAATGTACTCATCTGCAGACCAACTTCACAGCCGCTGACCCAAATTTTTACTGCACTATAAAACTGAGTCCTTGTATTTTTGCTGAATGCATAGTTCCATGAAAAAAAAGAAACACTGATTATTTGTTATTCATAAACTTGCATGCACCGCATATAGTAGCTATGTAGTTATAAGCAGCACAATTTATAGCAATGATGACATTCATGATACTGTTCTACAGGCCAACTCATCAATCGTGGAAAGCCATGCCTATTTTGTATGTATCAGTCTTTCAACCACATTAGCATTTTGGCTGGAATACAAGATGGGAAAACAAAGATCTTTGAAAGAAATGAAATGAGCCGATTGTAAATGGAAACCTTTTCTTTTTTTTGTTTAATTTAAGTCCTATTCAATACATGCTGTTTGAGGCCAAGGGACCACAGATGCATTCAGTCAAATCTGACTTCAGTGTGTACGTCACAGAAGAAAAGGTTGCCCTAGTTGAGCCTCTGTGGTTTTCATTCAGATTCAATGTCACGAAGGAAAAATTCAAACTGAGTCCCATGTGTTTTAGCCTTGAATCCAAATCACAGAAGAAAATATTTAATTGAGTCTAAGAATGGTCCCCATTGTTTGAAATCCATGTCTGAGTCACATAATAAAAAATCACACTCTAGTCTGCGTCACGTCCCAAAGGTTTTGAGTCAGAGTCCAAGTAACAGCAGAAGTTTGAGATGCATCCAAATCAACTTCTATGGTTTCAAGTCCAAGTCAAAGTTGAGTATGAGCAGAGTCTCGGCATGAATGAGAAGCAGGATTCTAAACCCCAACATGTAAAACCACATTGGAGAATTGTCATATCTACCAGCATGTAGATTCTCACTGTGGTGAATATTTTTTCAAAAAGTCCATATGGATATTTAGAAATGATTTTCAAAGATTCTCTGTGGCTGCCTCTTGAAGAAAATCCTAGGCCATAAGCTCCTTACACAAAACACATCATAACACCGAGCAAATTAAAACCCAAAGTCAATAATCAGTGTTTTTCTCCCTCCTGCTTCAGTAGACAGAATATCTTCATATTAAAGTATAAAGACTGTTTTTGGACTCGAGCCACAAGATTTTCAGTGTAGCTCTAATTTTCTTCTGAAAATACTTAAACTAGAACGCATTTCTTCATCAAGACTTTTAAGTCCGAACTGTGGAAAAAAGGAAGTAATGGTTCAATTTCAATATCGCCAAGTGTGCAATTTGTCTTTTCTCATCACTGCAGCATAAAGGGAACAATAGGCCTCATCTGGCCCCTCGTCTGGCCTTTAATCATGGGCATCAGTCACTGATGTCCTTAGCACTAAATATAACTCATTTTGTAAATATTCTCAATAATTCTGAAAACAAGCTACTGATTACATCGCACCCCCCAGAAAAAAAACATTTTCTGTGTTGCCATGGCATCAAGGCTGTCACCTAAGAGCTATGGCACTCTAACATTAGCAGACTGTGTGTAGGAAAAGGGTGACATCAGCACATAAACACATGCACAAACACAGATGTGTGAGTTAGGCGCTCCACAGCAGCATCAATATTTAGTCAGGATGTTTAGGCTTGGGCTACATGAGCATTTACTTGCTAAAATAGAATTTGTACCACCTCATTCAAAATATGATCCACTTCAGCAGATGCTGCAGCTCCATTTAGTCTCATAAAGGAGGCAGGCCGAGGTCCTACACTATTTCACTGCTTTGTCGATACCATTTTGCCATTATGTTGCAGCATCAGTTTACCTCCTTGACACAACAGAGCTTATTTTTGGCGGATGAGCACGTCCGGCTGCCTTTCTTGACAAACGCAGGTTAGACGCTGGCGTGATGCGCTGTGGTATGGACCAGCAAAGTGGCGTACAAGACACACATCACCTCATTAACTTCCTCTCACAGGCTCAGCTTCCCTGCTTCCCCGCCCAGACACGGATTGCAGAGGCTTTATTTCATGATCTTTAGCACAAGTTAGACCATCTGAAAACATATTCCCCATGACCTCACCGGCCAATTGGCATGCAGTATGCTGCGTAAGGCTTTTCCTGGCGAATGCTACCCCAGGGAGATCATAGATATCCTCTCCTACAGTGTACTGCTGCTGCTGCTGTGCATGAGTGTCTGTCTCTATAGCTGGGGGTTGTTGTGTAGTGTGCTAACTCTATTAGGCACAAATCCACCCACTGGTGTGTATGTGTGGGTGTACGCTGTCAGTCTTTTTTGTTCTCAGAGGGCAAAAAAGACCTGCTCAGAGGTAGTAAAAGAAAATGTGATTGACTAAGAAGGTGATAATGCTTATTGCATCAGTAGATTGTGTTTTCCTGTTTATTTGTCGCCCTCCCAAGTCGCCTCATCATAATGAAGACCCAACTGAAGGATAATGATTTTCTGGGGGTGTGACATTTAAAGATGAAATACGTGATTGATGAATACATAGATTGATTATCTACTTATTTGTCTATGTACCTGATGAGCACAACCTGTTATGCAAATTGCTCTGAATCATCCATTATTAAATGCAAATTAGGGAGGCGGCACCAGATATTCCTGCCCCCTCTCAGTGAAGAGGGGTTGTCCTTTTGTCCTCACTGAACCAATTTTGTAGGGATTACCATTGCAATCATACTCTTCACGTTTGGCTGAGTTTTCACCGGTAAAAAAAAGAGCCCCATGTCCACAAAGTGAATCAATATCACGTCTTCGGCACCGCTCAAAACTGGAAGTAGCAGGTCCTTTCCGCCTCATTGCACTTCCAGAAGCAGCACCATTCAGATTCTGAGCAATAGGCTGTGGGCAAAGCAACACCAGCCCACCTGTGTGCAGGGCAGCTTTTGTAGACTATACTTTCATACACATGCTCTCACATAAAAGCAGATATTAAACTTTTTAACACACTTGCAAGCCACCGAGCATTTCTTAGCTGCTTGACTCTGAATAAATCTGCTGTTATAAGAAGATTCAACACTGAATAATGATTTCCTGCCACTGGCCAAGTTCAGATTACAGGCCACATTATTCATTTCAAATTCCACACAGACAGGATTTGATAGTTCACAACTATTACAGCATGTCAGGGAATCTTTAAAGTGGATACTGCTGCTGTCCAGAAGCTGTCCACATCATATTTGTGATATCCCCACAAAAAAGTTTTCCCAGCAAAAAGTTTGCAAATGCTAAGCGAACAATGACGCATCCTTTTTCTGTCTGTAACAGAACTGTTTCTACAGCGTCCCCTTTTACCGACAGTACTATTGTCGATCACCTTTCACCTCAACACTTGCTTCAAAACGTCACTGAAAACTGTAGCTCTCACAAAACTGCTGCTCTCATTGAAGGAAATAAATACTGTTACACATACCTGTCAATATTTGTGGACAGACCACAACCACAGCTTTGAGGTATGACCTGCACCATAATGATCTGAACTCAACTGAGGTCTTGTGCACCAGTAGTTCATCTACTTCATCTGTCAAACCCAAGGCCCGTGGGCCAAATTCGGCCCTCCACATCATCTAGTACGGCCTGCAGGAGCTAAAAAAGCATTTATTAAAATCCATGCAGAAGAGTGTCTTAACCTGATAAATTAAATTTTTCTTTTTGCAACGAACAACATTTGTAACTTGAATAATAATCATCAATGCAGAAACATTTATTAATACCTTATGGAGTTGTTACATTTATACAGTCTTCCATTTACAACCGGCCCTTCAAGGGGAACTGTACTGCTGATGTGGCCCCCAGTGAAAATGAGTTTGACACCCCTGATCTACATTGTGGTTTGACTTGTTATGCGTTCAGGGGCGCTCTTCTCCATTCCTCTGTTCTAATGAGTGTCTTTCCTGCCTTCTTATCAGCTTCAAGTGCCAGTCTGGCCATTCTTGTCTGACCTCTGGCATCAACAGGGGTTTTGCTCAGAGAACTGCAGCAGAGTGTTTTTTTTTCTCTAATTAGGACCATTCTCTGTTAACCCTAGAGGTGGTTGAACAGGAAAATCCCAGTCTTTCAGCAATCAAACATTCCTTTAATTTGAGACATTTTGGCTGAGGAAATCCAATAACAGCCTGTTATTATTGGTATTAATATAAGTGTATACAGTTTACTATTTTTGTAGCAGGGAAATTACAGAACTATAACAGAAATGTAGCATAAAACATTAAACAAAGCAAGTGGCATTAAAGAAGACTAATTTAAAATGTTCAACTGAGCCCACATCTAATTAAAAGCATGTCTAATTACCAGTGTCTAATCAGTTGCTTTTCTAACAGAATATACATTATGCACCACACTAGTCTGTGTGTGAATTTTAAAGATATTTCTTGTGATAAAAAGGAGGCGTTGAAATAGGCATTGATTCATTGCTGCAAGATCAACAATATTCATGAAAGTGTCAAACTCAGCGTGCTCTATCCGATGATATCCTTCCTCCCATTGCTATTATAGGCCATTTTAAGGTGACCTCCCCCTTACCTTCTTGGCGGGAGGTAATACATTTTGCCCACCTGTCAAAATACAACTGTTGTGAGCGGCTGCCACCCGCCTGCCTTCACTCTCCTCCTCACATTAAAGGCATGCCCCTCTATGGCAGAACCTCACCCCTGTCCTGTTGGATGTTTTCTTTCAGTCTGTGATAGTTTTCTCGTACTTTGGCTGTCAGCCTCTGATGAGTTGTGTGTCCCTGCACTGGTGCAACAAAAGCTTTTGAAGCATGAAGGTAGTCAATTGTCAGTCTCTTTGCTGAGGAAGGGTTTTTTTATGCAAACTCTTCAAGACCCACCATCAACAATGGCGGCATTACCTGCAAACCACAGAAAGCTCTAACTGTAAATGGACCATTGCCTCGGTCGTTCAGATTTTAGTTTATGATTTTTACTACAGTTGTGGGGTTGGCTCTCCTGCTCTCTGTGTTTGATTGGATTGGTGTTGTTTTTCTCTGTGCTGTAACCAGACACCCAGACGGCCAACCATTGTATGTTCAACCAAAGCGACACTAAACTTTAGCTCAGTAAATATAATCGCACATAATGTCACCGCCGCCCTGGAACATTGTGCAGTGCACTTGCAGGGCTGATACCTGATCCCTACATTCTTAGTTTTATGATACACTATATCCCTGACAAGGTCTCAGGATTCATCAAATGGATCCCTCCTTATCCCCATCTCAGTTGTGTGATAAGTAAGAGTAGCAGCAGAGAGAGCAGAGAGAAAATCAATAGCTAGTCATAGCATATCCTGACTGTAGCACGGGTCCAATCATCCCTTTGTACTGGCGATACGATCTGTAGACATATCAGCCTAATTCTGACGAGGCCCTGAACCATCAGCCTTGACTTTTCATCCCTCTGTTCACAAACATAAAAGGACTGGTATTATCATATAAAAAAAAGGACGAGCAGAGCAGCACAGGAAAAGACTGTCACAGAACCACACTCCATTACGGAAGGCACTCTCTCCGATCTGCAGGTGACTAATTAGTTTCATGTCTAATTGCACAGCATTTATTGTTCTGGCACTGTGTCGCCTGGCCTCCTGCTCGTAGTTTGGACTCTGTAAATCTCGGCATTAAGCTGGCAGTGATTTCAAATCTGGCAGAAAAGCCTTTAACTTTACAGAGCTGAATTCCCTGGTCCCCTTTTTAAGGGGAATTTCTCAGAGCATATGTTACCACTGCCACAAAAATTACTGCTCAATAAATTTGACACACATAGCAGTTTTATAAATATTTCTCTCTTTCTCTGCATTGATTTTTTTAGGTGCATGAACCAGCCTGAAAAGCCCAAATGGAGTCACTCTTGGTTTATCTGATGGTTCTTGGTGTGGCAGTCAAGGCGCACAAGGTTCAAATCTGTCCCAAACGCTGTGTTTGCCAAGTGCTCAATCCTAATCTGGCTACTTTGTGCGACAAAAAGGGACTGCTGTTCGTGCCACCAAACATTGATAGGCACACAGTGGAGATGCGTCTTGGAGATAACTTTGTAACCAACATCAAACGGAAAGACTTTGCTAACATGACTAAGCTGGTAGACCTGACTCTCTCTCGAAATAGCATCGGAACCATCGCCCCTCACGCTTTCAAAGATTTAGAGAACTTGCGAGCTCTTCACCTCGACAGCAACCGACTCACTCGCATTACCAACGACACCTTCAGTGGCATGTCCAAGCTGCACCACCTGATCCTGAACAACAACCAGCTCACCCACATCCACATTGGAGCTTTCAATGACCTCACAGCACTGGAAGAGCTGGACCTATCCTACAATAACTTAGAAAGCGCCCCGTGGGTGGCCATTCAGAGAATGCCCAATCTCCACACCCTCAACATGGACCACAACATGCTCAGCTACATCCCAGAGGGCACCTTCTCTGGGCTGCAGAAGCTTAAAAGGCTGGACGTGACCTCGAACAAGCTTCAAAAGCTTCCTCCTGACCCTGTCTTCCAAAGAGCGGGAGTCCTGGCCACCTCTGGGATAATGGGACCAACATCATTCGCTCTGAGCTTTGGAGGAAACCCTCTGAGATGTAACTGTGAGCTTCTCTGGCTGCGGAGACTGCGACGGGAGGATGATCTGGAGACCTGTGCCTCACCGCAGCACCTGGCTGGACGGTATTTCTGGACGGTATCAGAGGAAGAGTTCTTGTGTGAGCCTCCTCTCATCACCAGACACTCCCAGGTAAGGTGTGAATCGAACTGTGCGCTTTTAAGACATTGCACTTGCTTCTGTGACACTTTCTGAGCCAGACATTAGATTTAGCCTCATTTGAGCCAAGGTGGCTGGTTCCCAGACTGTCACACCATATATTATCATTGAGTGTCAGAGGAGTCTTCCAAGACTACTTTAGACCACATGCCGAACAGAATATTACAAAAATAACTCAAACTGCCTCAGAAATATTGCAAACTCTGGTGTGCAGAGCTTTTCTTGAGGTATCATTTTAATGAAGCTATTTGCAGTTTAAAAACGAATCCATGCTGAAGTGTCTACAGCAAAAGCAGTCGCTTGGTTATTGCAGCCTGTGGTTATTACAGTAAAATATAATTAGCCTATTGGTTAAATCTATGCCAAATGACTTCATCTGTTACATTTATAATTCTACATTTTCAATATAATTGCAAGGCAATTAAAAGAAATGATCTCATCCTCACACACAAATGTTTTGGTGTATTGTGATAGTTTCTTTTTGTGCAGCCTATATCAAAATTATGATGCGAATCAATTGTTTGTTTATTTTGGCTATATCATTTAAAACTTGTTATTGCCAGTTTGAGTGCCATAGTAAAGCACTCTTAGACTATAGGGCATTATTCAGCCAGTGTGCAGGTATGTCAGTGTGTGTGAATGGTACAATTCTGTGGCTAACTAAGTACATTCCCTATCCTACCTCAGGAGCTGCGAGCTCTGGAGGGTCAGAGTGTGAGTCTACGCTGTAAAGCCAGGGGTGACCCCGATCCCATTATCCACTGGATCGCTCCTGACGGACGCCTTATGTCCAATTCATCCAGGGCTGTGGTCCACACTGATGGGACGTTGGACATCCTTATCAGCACCGTTAAAGACTCTGGTGTGTTTACATCCCTGTGACTGTTTGTCTGTTGTGTTGACTGAAGGAAATTAGTTGTTTGTTTGTGTACACAGAAGTCTTTACAGGGCCTTTGCGCTTGACTGTCCCTGTGATAACGCGTAAAAGGTAAAATCCCGATCACGGTCTGAATGTCGTTAACTTTTTCACCTGCATTTAGAGGCGTTTGTCATTAGGACGTTGCTTCATCACAATCGTGAAAGCTTGAAGATTTGGATTAGAGGGCTGATATTATCAGCGTGCTTTCAGTTTAAATAAGACGAAGAAGCTAGTAATGTGCATAATTCAGAAGACATCTGCATTCTTAATATTTTATCCACAAAGTGCTTGATACACTTGAAATGTGAAATTACTGTCTTTAGGAATAGTTTCTCAGTCTTAAAAAAAAAGCAGATATTCCGTCCGTCCTTGTCTCCTCTGCCAGTTATTTTCTGTCAATTTTTTGCACCAGCTTTTGTTGCCAAGTTGTTTTCTGAGGTTGTTGATGACACAGCAACAGCTCTTTAAATGTGTGAGGGCGTTGGAAGTGACGTCTTGCATGTGTGGAGACAATAACAAACATTTTAAAACCACACCGCTGTGTTACAGTTTAATATATGTTGCTGCCTTGTAGCCATAGAAATCGACAACCCAACCACTTGGAAATATAAATGTCTGAAAATACCTCAGATTAGTCAGTTTGACAGGCATAAAATAGTTCTGTTGCACCAGCAAATGTGTTTCCCAAAGGGCTATTAGCCAGAAAATTGGAATATTTCAGCATGGTCTACAGGCATTCATTAAAATGAAGAAAAATCACCTTCTTCAGCAGTCCCCACAGCAGGTTACCCTCATTGTGATATCGACACACTGCAGGTTCCCTTCCAGACAGAACCCTCCCAGTTTGGAACCAGCACTATGTAGCTGGGCAGTGATCTGCACATGAGGGGACTTAAACCTGGACAGTCTGGAAAGGGAACAAAGTCACTACACACTGCGGTTGTGAAATCTGAAGAACAGTATCTTAAAGTGGCTTCTTTAAGAGTTAGAAAAACAAATCAAGCCAAAGATGTAGGAGTAGAATTTGACAAATACATTTAGCCCTGCAGTTCATTCAAGCAGTGTTTGGCAAAGCTTTATCAGAAATTGTTTAAAAGGATGGAGTGGCAGTGCCAGTGGCAAAAAAAATAAATAAAAGAAAATCTTAACAGGGACAGTAGAGAAAAAGATTAAAAAAGAAAGACTGAATTTATGATTTTATGCTGTAAAGATTATATTTGAAGTCCTGTCTGTATGCATTTTATTTTATGGTGTCATTTGTAATCTGGTCAAAAATGACAGAATTATGAGTTCCAAAATGTATTGCCAAAATAATAATAACCATGCAGAGTCAAATAGAACATACCCCCAGGCACTAAATTGTTTTTCTGCATATTAATGATCCCCAGCCCACTGCAGACTATACCCACAAACAAACTAAAATAATGTGACACCATATCTGTGATTATATTTAGGATAAACTCAAAAATGATTTTGAATTAAATAAAAATCATGGTAAACTTTACTTTGAGCCACAGATCATTAATTTCTTTTTTTTGCTTGTTTCTAGGCAAAGCATGCATTATTGTTTTGAAAGACCATGTAGAATAATCGACTCATTTTAACTTCGGCACAGCACTGCAGCTACTGTCACATTTTGGTTTCAGTACCATGTAACATTTTTTTTCTGGGTCTCAGCTCATCAAATATTCACATGCAGCCATATGCTGATTATTCACAAATCAATGTGCCAGACACTGAAATATTATCTCACTTACAACTTCCTGTAAACTAGATTGCTTTATTATTGTAGAGCATATTTCACACCTTTTCTCCAAAAGAAGAAAAGCCTTTATTTTTATTAAAAAGATATAAAAGAAAATGTCAAGATGCTGGTAGAAAGTATTATTTTCTTTCTCGTAAAGTCTGGCTTGTTTTCTTCTCTTTCCTTCACTTATTACGTTGAGCTTTAAGATATCTGGCTGCTGAATGTTATTCAGGCAGAAGTCGAACCACAGAGGTATTATAGATGCATAAAAAGCCAATACAATGACGCAGCGAGACACAAATTCTTTTGGTGTCAGATTGTGTCAATTAGTGTGAAAACATGTCTTTACATGTTGATTAATGTTTAGACAATCGTGCAGGGATGAGAGGAAAACAGGGACTGGAGGGAAATGTGAGAGGAGACAGACACATTCCCACAGACAGGGTTGATACTAGTTTCCAGCCATCATTACAGCTGGTCCATTGGCTGAATGGGAGTATAAACACAAATGACCAAGCTCTCAAATCCAGGGAATGGCACACACAGTAACCCAGCCAAGAAAGCAAATTAGTAATTAACAAAATGTTGTTCCTTTTCTGTGAGATATGATTGACTATAATTAGTTATATTACTAGCTTAGATTTAATGCTCGACGCCGATAATCATTTCCAGCTACAAGGCTAATATAACTGGTTTGTGCTGCAGGGTCTTTCACCTGTGTGGCCTCCAATCCCGCGGGAGAGGCCCAGCAGACGGTGGATCTGGTCATTGCCAAACTCCCTCACATTGCCAACAACACAGTCACAGAGCAGGAGCCTGACCCAGGATCATCAGATATCGCTACAGTGACCAAGACGGGTACGGAGCCCGGAGGGGTGCCTCTGGGAAACACCAAGACCAGCCACGAGAAGAAAGTGGTGACAGCTGAGGCCACATCCACCTCTGCACTGATCAAGTTCAACTTCCAGAGGAGTATTCCCGGAATCCGCATGTTCCAGATTCAGTACAATGGCTCATATGATGATTCACTGGTGTACAGGTGAGGACTCTAATAGAAAAGCACTTACTTGAAAATCCCCTGCCTTTACATTACATTGTGGCCTAAAGTGATTTAAACAAGCTTACTCAAATCCCATCTAAGTCTCCAAACCCTTGTTTTACCTTTTTTCCTGATGTTGAATGTGTGCATCTATTTTAGTACGTATTTAAGAGCAGCATCCGACTGTCACCGCCATTATTTGTGGTGTCTTTTAATCCTATCAGGAAAACAGACTAATGCACTGCATCTCTCGACTCCACAGTCTGGGACTAATAATCCTCCCTCACTGGAGTGAACCATTTACGATGTGCAAAACCTTGATAATGCCTAATCGACAAAATAACAACAGAATGTCGGTACAGGGCTGCAGACTGATAGGACCACAGAGAGGGGAGTCACACCATGTTTAACAAAGAGAAGAAGAATAGCACTGATAGATAAACCCTTTTTTTTTTTTGCATGCATAATGCAAATGAGTGTGATATTACACGCTGTACTGTATACGTTCAGTTAAGCATACACAGCTGTGTTGAAATGTTGCGATGCCAACTATCTGTGCAAAGTCATCTTGTTTTTAAAAAGGCGTAGGCTTATAATATAATTTAAATAATAATTTAATGATGATAAACCTGACAGTGACATTAAACAGAAGTGGATATCCAAGCACTAGAAAAAAACAGAAAGGAAAGAAAACAGTTCAGGGAGGCTGCCAAAAGTCCGCCATAACAATAAAGGAACTGCAGTTTGCTTCCTAGAGGAGTCATAAATTACTTAACTTCTTCATTTGTCTGGCCTTTGAAAGGTATTGAAAAACAGAAGCCATAATCAGACGACATGTAGCTTATCACCCTGTACTTACTGTAAATCATGGTGGTGGGAGCATCCGGCCTTGGTTTGTCTGTTTGTCTCCGTCTGTAACCAGTAGAAAAGAATTGGGATTAGTTATCAGTAATAGTCCATTCTCCGTATACAACCTGTCGATGTGTGCTGAAGATAAAGACTAATGTCACGTTTAACGTTGGTCAACAACGTACATCTGAATCAACAATAGACTGGCTTTAACAGATAAGAGATTAGAGTTTTTGAAAAAGCCCAGACAGATACTTGAAGAATGGACAAGATGTGCAATATTGACAGAACCCTATTATTAAGACCAAGTGCTGTGATAAAATCAAACAGTACTTTATCTAAACATTAAGAATATCTACAATTTTATTTTTCATTTTTCTACAGTTTGAGCAGTTTCCTGTTAGCAAACAAAATACATAAGGGAGACAAGTGTGTCAGGTATCCTGCATTCATAGCCAAGGAACAAAAACATTTTATTCTGAATATTGCCTCGAAAATTAATCAAATGTCACAGAAGATTATGTCAACAGGGCTAAATAGCCTCCTGAGTGATAAGGGATTGCAATGTCATTTTACTCCCTGCAAAACAATAAGCTGGATAATCTGATTTGCCTCTGTCTCATTTCATTTAACCCCCTGCTAATCTATGTAATAGCTTACAAATCTGTTTTTTTTTTCTCCAGGATGATCCCTCCAACCAATAAGGATATCTTAGTAAACAACCTAGCGGCTGGTACAAACTATGACCTGTGTGTGTTGGCCATCTATGATGACCAGGTGACCTCGCTGACTGCCACCAGGGTGATCGGCTGCGTCCACTTCACTACAGAGCCTCAGTATCTGAGATGTCATTTCATGCAGTCGCAGTTCCTTGGCGGCACCATTGTCGTTATCATCGGAGGGATTATCGTGGCCTCTGTTCTTTCTTTTATCATCTTCCTCATTGTGCGCTACCGGGTGTGTAACCAAGGAGAAGCAGATAAGGTCAGTTTGCCGTTGGTTCCTTTTGTTCTGTCCGTTTACGCTTCATTATCTTTCCTAAAATTGAAGCAGGGGTGTCTTAAAAATCCAACCCTTTCTCTCCCCCTTTGTTTGTATTTGCTGATGCCAGGCTCTGGAGATGGGGGACATTCGGTCACTGAGCAGTGATGGACAGCTACAAGGATGTGGAATTTCCAAATCCGTGTCCAAGCAGGTTCTACGTCCAGAAAAAAATGACAAAGATTGCATCAGGGTTTCCCTGCCCCCGCCCGAACCGACAAAGCAACATCCGCCGGTTGTTGTAGCGTCGACCAAAACATCTGTCCCTGACTGCACTGTGTCTACCTCTGCTGCAAGTCACAGCTGGCACCCAGCATCTCCAGGTGCTCTGAGGCCCAAGCGTTGCAGTGCACCACCCAAACACTCGGACGGACGCCGAGCTGAGGCTCAGGCGGACGTCGAGCTCAATAACATGAACTGCAATAACTCCTCAGATGTTAAAATGGCAGCCGCTGCTGCTTTGGCAGTCCCCGGCCAGCCCACCAAGTGGACTGCTGCCCACCGGGGTCACCGACCGCACCAGGCCAGGCATTACATGACTGTGCCTGCAGGGGGAGTTAGGGTCAACCGCAGGCACTCTCTTAATGCAGACTCATACTTTGAGCGCTGCTATGTAGCCTACCCCAAAACTGGGGCCAGTCTGCGTTCCAAGCGGAGCCTGTCCATGAGTGGCGAGCTGCCACAGCTTGAGAGCACAACAAACATTCACCAGGCCAGGGACAAGCTCTCTCGCTCTGAATGGCTGCTGGAGAGCACTTTATGATTTGGAGTTTACAACCTGCGCTTTCTTGTGTTCTTGGAGATATGGCCCTTTGAGAAACACGGGGTTTATGCCTTGTTTGGAGTTCTTGAGCCCCCATCAAGGGACATATAAGTTTATGACATATATCTGAGGACAAGGCAGGCAAACGGGGTTGTGGGAAAGGTTTCACATTTGTTTACCTTATAATATATCATATTTGATCAAACTTCAATGAAAGGCACAACAATGTATAAAACAAGGTCATGTACAAAAATGTTTAGTTGTGTGAGATACTGTATATCACAGTACAACCTTATGTGTTCATGTGGTATTGAATGCAGTAACCCGGACACTGTATTATAACAAAAGGAAGGACCGTGCAGGAGCGTTGCCTGTTACTCAAAAGGATACAATCTCTATAGACCTTGAATATGATTCTTGTCTCCAGCTTTACAGACAGATGGTGACACGTCTTATTTTCTGCGATGAGAGATTGCAAACTCGTTTCACATCCCAGAGGTGTTGGATCCCAGTGTAGGAGACAGACAGCAATCCATCTTTCCTCTACCCTCACTCCCAGACACAGCACAATGCAGCATACATGTGGCTCGAGTCAATTCAGCCCAATACTGCCCTCTGGTTTGAATCAATACATTTGTATCATGTAATTACATAAAGACTGAGCTCTGATAGAATTTCTGTCATGACTGATCTGAGTGACAGTGGAACCATTACCCACAGCATGACAGGTGCAGGGGAACAAATCTGATATCACAGGTGGATACGATCAGCACAAATGGTTAATTTCCATATTTTTTACTTACTGATGCTATCATGTCCTGCACAGTGACAACCATTGTAAATTAACTTGTCAATGTAAGAAAAGAGATAATCACACATATGAAAGGACACCAGCTCTTGATTTTGCTGTTGTTTCTGTTTGATGTTTATCAGTATAAATAAACCAGTGACAAAAGGGATGTATTTCTAATTTAATTTTGGTTTTCAGACTCCCTTGGGCATTGTCACGTCAGTTATTTTTTGTTATCATTAAGTGTAAGTCTGTAACTTAAAAGATATAGTCTGCAGTGTTCTGGTCATTAATATAGTGTTTTGGTCCGTAAACAGAGAGCATTGCGCTCCTTTTCTATCCCGCAGGTGGTGCTAATCCTATAACATGGTCAAAATTTTTTACACAGGACTTGTCAAGGACTGAAAGTTGTCCCCTGGACTTGAGGAACACACCAATTGGAAAGATGCATCTGATCATCTGGTTGGCTAAATATAGCACAAATTCCACAGTTCTATGGAGCTGTACAACTTCTACATTGTTGTGCTAAGACATTCAAGATATAGTATTTATGATATAGACAAAAAAAAAGTCCTCATCAAAAGAGTCGCTTTTATGTTGCCACTTAAAAATGTTGCTGTTTTAAACTGCCTGAAAAATATCCTTGGTATGTTTCTTTTTTTATTATTATTATTTGCAAGAAACAGTGACAGTTAAAGTGGAAATATCTACCAGTGGAAAATGGGCTAAGTTCACACTGCAGGTGAAAGTAAACAGCACCATTCAGATTATTATTTTCAAATTCAACACCAGTCCAGTTTCATATGTAGCCCTTAATCGGATACGTACTGCATGTGTCTGACCTTTACATCATTGAGGAGAGACAGAAGTCACATTTCTGTGCTGGAGCAAGGAGGACGTGGCATATAGAGTGTAAATAATGAATGGAACAACCATGAGCTTGTCAGTGTAAAGAACAAGATTGTCAAGTTTCACTGCCTCCCTCTCACCACCTCTTTTATGGAGATCGACAGGAGGTGGAGAAAAATGAGAGAGACAAAACCTAGAGAGCCGTCTGCTCGGCTACGGAGAGACCAAAGGCTCTCTGATTGATGGCCATGTTACTGAAACTATTTGACATTGATTGCAACTTCCAAAAATGATACATACATGCTGACATAAGGAGCATGAATATTTATACACATATGATCACAATGGTCACTTCAGGTCCATAAACCATTCAGTCAGTCGCATGAAAAATATATAATTAAAAAAACAGGCAAAACAAATCAGATCTCAGCAACAAAAAATCTGAATTGAGCAACAATACCTGCAGTGTGAATGAAGCCCTACACCCTGACGGGGGCAGAAAGAAAAGACAGTTGTGGCAGTTGGGTTTGCTTTGTGTTTGTGAACAGTAAGCAAAAGATGTTCAACTTGTTTAACATGTTGTGACATAAAAATGTTTTATTTAGATAAACTAAGATTAACTATCCCAGACACACCTACAGTGTGATTTTTGTTCGCTGGGCTCTCGACTTTTTAATAACAAAAAATGCTTGAAAGGAAAGGAAAAAAAATGAAAATGCAGACAGAAAGCTAATGAACTGCTAATGAACTACATATTCCTGTGACTCACTCACTCGACATTATTGAGAGGATTATATTATATATTATGATTTTTTTTTTCTCAGTTTGCTATTACAGGAAATTCAAGCCTACAATACCATAAAGATAAAAACAATAGAAGCGCCTCATAGTAAGGAGTGCTTCATCAGTCAGGGTGGTAATTAAGTTTGTGTTTTATTGGTTTTGCTGCGGCATAATTTCCCCTTCTCTGTAGGCTCTGGACCTCTGACGAATTCATGCCCCTGGTTCCTCTGTTGTTCAAAGTCAGGGAGGGGAGCGGATGATGAAAAGAAGCCTATGCTAATCACTAGGGGGACGACTCTTGCCTGCATATCTCCGCTCCCTGTCTGTGCCCTCGGAGAGAAGCCACTGCAGAACTCTGCTGCAAGAGAGGTTAAATACAACCTCCACAGTGGGAGCCCATGTACGGCTCATTCTACAGTTACCGTAACGTTAGCTTGAGAGCTGCAACGACATGATATGCATTCTCTGCTGGAATACAAGCTCCGACTCACTCAGGGTCTAGGTGATCGAATGCTGCCAGATTGATTTTTATATACATGCACTTGTGTACTCCTCCGCTGTATGAAACCTCTGGGGATGCAGCATATTGGCTGGATATACAACACTGTGCCGGGAAGATTTGTTCAGATGAGTTACACATACGGTATACAGGACATTAATTAATTGCTGTCACGGAAACTGAGTAGATTTATCTAGTATTTTCTGCTTGTTACGGGTGATTAGAATGCTGAGGAGGATGGTGTGAATCTTGGTTCAGTCTTTTGCTAAGCCAAAAGTGTATTTTAATAATAGATGCATGCAGGGAGCGGTAGTAGAGGGGGAGAGAGGAGGGCAGTGCAGTGAGGAGAAGATGGGATTTTGTGAAACAAATACAGCAAGGGAGGCGGCAGTGAAGCAGGGGTGAAGATGAAGAAAAGGGAGACGGAGAGAGATGTGCAGAGAAGAAAGCAAGACAGCTGAGAGATGGAGAGAGCGTGGTGAGAGGAGGAAGGCACTGTTAGCAGAGGAGAGGAGACTGGAACAGAATGAGGGACAAGGGATAAAGAGAGAAAGAGCATTCTTTTTAAGCCAACTGTTCAGCCTCTGGCTCGTCTGTATTCAGTGCACCTCTACAAAGGGTGAGGATGGAAGAAGGAGGCAGGGTGAGGGGAGGGGGGGGAGGAGGGCGTGACGGAATAGAGCTGGTAGGCCAGCAATGTGTAAAGCCCTGGGACATGATTACAACCACGTGCCCTACTTCCCAACACCTCCGAACAATGACTTGTTTTACAGATGTGTTTCTTGACCCTTGTCTAGTTTTCCTCCCACCTGCTCCACCCTCCATTGTCCTCTGCGCTGGAGACACACATACATTCTGACACATAGGGATGATGAAGATGCTGATTTTGTAAAAAGGGACCTTGCTGCTTGTTGTCAGTGGTCCTGCAGAGAACCGCTGATCGTTATACGTACATAAAGGATCTCTAGCAGAGAAAAAAAATCATTGATTTGCACCTAGCATCTCATAAATTGTTTCTTCTAGCTGCAGCTGTGCAAACACATAATCCATCATATCCTGTAGATATGTTTAAGTTTCTGGAACCATAGAGAAACTGTGCCGGAGTCAGGTTTCATCCCATAAATAGAAATCCATTTTCCTGCAGTCATCAACAAACCATGCATCGTATGACATTGTTTTACACACAAAACAATCGTTAGCGAAAATCTGTTTAATCTTTTGTGTTCTAAGTGAAATCAGTGTTAAACGTAAAACGTTTTTAAAAAATCTAAAACCATTCAAAATATATATTTAATTGAGTTTAAAACTGCTCCGCACGTCTCTAAGATTATCAAAATTAAAGATATATTTTAAAAATCCTTTCTTAAATTCCTATTCTTTTTTTAAATTGACTATAAACCTATAGTCAATATAACCAACAAATAGACTTGTAATCCTGAAGATCCTTTTTCTCAATCACAACCTACAATCAGTCTGAGCTTTTCAAATACACTGATGTAATGCACCAGGTTTTCAGCCTTTGTCACCAATTATTTTTCTTCAACAACTTCATCAATCCCCGGCTGATTAGTCATTTTCTTCTGTCAGTGCTAATGGCCTTTTTTGTTTTGCTCAAGTTTCGACTAATTTTGACGTTTCCCTACGGAGCGCTTAAATCAACATGGCCGTCCATAGCACAATTACCCGCTTTTAATGACATACACGTTTGTGGGGTAATATGGCATTGGGGCATTGATGTGACCAATTTGTGGTCAATTGTCTTATGAAAAGCAATCGTTGAGCCAATTTCACCAAAGTGAAAGCCCATTTCGATCACAGTTAGTTAGGAGTAACAGGAACGTTTAATTTAGGAACGCTGAAGTCCTTCAATAGTGTTTTAGCACCTTTAACTCTCAGCGCCGCAGCTTGGTGTTTCATTATCTTCACACAGCAGGTCTTCCCAGTCAGAGCCAGGGGAGACAGCATTTCCCGGGTAAACACTATGTCTGGTGGCACCTGGAGAGAGAGAGAGAGTGAGAGAGAGAGAGTGAGAGAAAGCCTGCAGGGCCTGGAGGAAATGTGACCAAAACACCACCGATACCTCCTCTCTCGGATGCTGGGGTGCAGTGTAAAATATGTGCAGGCAATCCTGAAGAGTATGCATTATTGAGAGGAGTAAATGGGTCCAGGATGAACATCATGGCTCATTAATAGTGTATGTGATCACTGTTTCTGGGAAAACAGCAGTCTGGGCGAGATAATTGAAATGGTCAAATCTAAAGACTTCCTTGTTTACTCAGCACCAACTGTTACTGTCTAGTCAAACTCATGACTAAAGCTCATAACTAATGATGCCAAGTGTTGTGTTACAGTGCTGTTAATACTCCCGCTCCAACATACCCCTCCATCCTTTCATGCCCTAGTAGCTGACCTCGGGGTTTGAATAGGATTTACAGATATACATTTTAATTTCCCATCAAGATTTGAAAATAAATGACAGTGCAATTTTTAAGAATCCACTGAAAAAAAATCCTAACTAAAGGTCAGACACCAGGAATGCTGAGTAATTTCCCCTGCTTGAAACACAGACTTATTAAATGACAGTGCATCATCTCATGTCTCAGACAGATTTGGTTTGACATGAACCCAAATTACCACGCTGCCCCCCTGAGGTAATTGCACGCTGAGCAAACAGCTGCTTCTTCTGCTTCCTCTCCTCTTCTTTACATCTGCTCGGGGATGATGGACGACAGAGAGGCTGGTTGTAGTTCACGCCAGACGTACCAGGCACCATTAGGAACCATTTTCTGGCCATTTGCCTGATAGCCGCTATCGCCTATAGAAGCGATTCGCTCTGTGTCTGCGCACTGAAGGTCCCAATGATGGATCTCACATTGATTTGTTGGTGTTAAAGATCAGTGAGTGAAGAGTGCAGTCAAACAGATGTGCCAGCCTGCTTCAAACTCTGCATCAGGGCTGTTCAAGAGGGGGACAGTTTAAGCCTCTTTGAGGATCCCATTCACAGTGACTTACTAAAAGTGCTTATAATAATCTTGTTATCGCCCTAGGCTTCTAGTGGGCCTAATGGAGGATAAGAAGCTGTTGGGTCACGGGCCACATTATTTTTCCCTGCGATTGAAACTAAACAGGAGTGTTGCAACAAGAGTGGGAGATGCAGGCTATCGCCACTGGCTCTGAGCCGGGAGCAACCCCCCCCAGAAATGATTACAGAAGCCACGCCTGCTGTGTTTAGCCTAACAGAGTCTGATGCACTTGCATTTGACAAATATACTCTTCAGGAAGAGTTCTCCAGCCTTTAAGCAACCCAATTGGTTATTTTCAATCCTGTGCTCCAGCCATTTCTTTCTGTATATCCAGAGGAGACACATTTATATTCCCGCACCACTGACTCCTGACTGTGTGTCATTTCCTTTGGGATTACCTTATTTGGCCCGCTCCTGTTTCCTAACTGTACCGTAGGTCACAAACTGACCCCAGCTTAGCCAAATATCACAAACATGAATCCATATATTGAGGGTGATATTCCGCTGTGTGGTGCCAGGAACATTAAAGATTTATCAGAACAAGCCCAGATTTGTTAAAAAAGAATTTCAACCCCATCGGTAATTTTGAATGTGAACCATTTCAGACTTATTGTACATTTTCTGTACACAACTGTGTTACACAGAGAATTATTATTTTAATAACAGTGAGGAGAAAACAAAACACTAAAGATGTAAGCAAGAACAAAGAAACAAATTCAAGATGGTTTTAAAGCCTCTGAAAATGTTTCTAAATATTACCTGGAAAGAAAATCAGCAGTACATACTTATTTAATATCATATTACGATTGTAATAATCTGTTGTTGTTTAGATAAAACCAATAGGTAAATGAGCCGTACTGGAAGAATTCACCTTCTTTCCTACTTTCAGGTTGAAACATAAACAGTGGTGACCACAGACCTATGCAGACTGCTCTATATTTGGATATCCACAAGAGACAAGAAAGATCGGTTAGAAGCCCATGACTAAACCCAGTGGCATTTGCTTACTTCAACTCTGTTCAATGTAGGTCTGCCCTGTGCCTGGGGCATCTAAAGTCTTTGGAAATGCCCCTGAACCTAATCTATTACATGTGATTGCGTGAAAGTCTGCATAATTTCTCCACCCTCTTACAGAAGCCTCCTTTCAAACTGGCTCACTGTGGGATTGTTAATGGACTTGATGGCTGACTGCTAATATTATTTATTAGTGAGAGTGACTGTGTCTACGTGTGCCTTGTTAAGTTGGAACATCAAACCATGGTGTCACATTTAACATTAATTTCATACAAATTGGCTGTATAGAGAGCACAAGAGAGCCCGCATGGGAATGTGGACAGGAAGTAACATTGCAGTGGCATCGAATCTGCCGTTTGATCAGTTGTCTTCCACTGCAGCCGCTGGGACAGAGCCGTCATGGGTAGAATTGAGAATGTCAGGTAGCTCTTCATAAACAAGTCTCTAAAGAGGCTTTGATCTGAATGGCTCTACACGGTTTGTGAAGTAGGCCAATCACGTCCCACACAGCAGTACAGTGGCTGATTTGAAATGTAGATGGGCAAGGTCTTTTGAAAAGACTTCACCTTTAGTGACCGTGTGTAGACGGCGAGGGCGACGTGACATGGATCCTAAAATGAAGCATTAATCAAATAAAGGTCGATTTGTGATTGACGCACGGTGGATGAGGGGGCAGGGACCGAGATACGGGGAGTGGGAGAGGGAGGAGGCGAGACTGCTGAAGACTACAGATACTGGACAATCTGGACCTTAGAGCAAAGAAAAAAGGGAACAGAACATTGATTTCGGGCATCTGCTCTATAAAACATTAAGTTAACTCAAAGCTATTGGAAGTGGAGAAGATGCTGAATACAGAGTGAAAAACTCATAACAGTTAAATGCTGAGTGTTACACCAAGGGCTATTCACAGACCGAAGAACTCCAGACTTAAAAACACTCAAAACAACCACGGGTGAGGGACACTTTTATCCTCTTTACTGTGGAGATGAGCTCTGAATAAGTGTACAAATATATTTTTATTGATGAGCTCTGATAAAGAGGTGAAAGAAGTACTCACATCACCAACAAAGTATTATCTGTAGTATTATCCTCACATAAAAACATGTGAGATATGAAACAAAACAGACTTATATATAAATGAATACAAAAAGCAACAACTCCTGCTTTGCATTTCATAGCTGACATACTAAATGTATATGTATAAATGTATATTAAATTTAATACAACAACAAAGAAGGTGGTAATTTTCACATTTTTCAGATAGTTTTTACATCAAAAATTGAATCCTCCTCACTAAACAATTCTGTTTTTATGCCATTGGGAAACATTAAGCTTGCAAAATATATCACTAAATTAACTAACCCTAAATGCCATAATAATAGATAAAAAAAATTACTTTTTAAAATATTTATATCTAGAGCTTAGCTGGCAATACATACATTTATAAGAACTTACAAAAGTCAGTTGGTTCAGCTTTCACAATTGTCTTAATCTAACCAGTAAATCATAAAATATTCAGTACACTACATAATTATGCTGCACAGGGAAAATAATATTTTTAATAATATTACACAACTTATAATAATACTCCTAATAGTTGGACATGAATTAAGTGCCACTTGGCCATGAAGCAGGAAAGCAACCAGCATAAAAAGAACAAATTTAAAATATCTTGGGTTAGGTTGTAAAAATATTTCTGAATGTTGTCTGAAAAATTACTGACATGTTTGACAGAACAAATCCTCCTGTTTAACTATTATCATTTTGCCTTTTCACACTATACATACCATATAATAGTAGAGTCACTCACATCCAAAGCTGGCCAAAGCTAAGCTAGCACTTCCTGTTTCTAGTGCCACAGCCTCTAAAGCAGGTTCAGGTTGTGTGTTGGGAGGATGTCATTCCCTGTGTTGCAGGAGCCTGTGGGGGTGGAGCTGCAGCCTGATTACAAATGCAGAACACCTGAGGAAGTTGCAGTGGGAGACCATTAAGCAGGCATTGGTGTTCTTTCTTTATTAAATCTATATTATTTTCAGTGGACTTTGTGTGGCTTCCCTTCTTTGTCATAGTAGAGTAAAATCAATTAAAATGAACACAAAACATCTGCAATTTTCAAAAGAGAAGAAAATAAATAACTACGTAAATAAATGAATAGCCAAGAGACAATTACAATTATCAAAATGTTAGGGACAGGTCCAGGTATCTGCAAAAAAGATAATATTGTACTGTGGCATACAGGACTCTGCAGACTGCATAAACAATAATGTGCACTCGTAGGCATGCACTGTAAAAGCTTGTTCCTGCAGTTTTTACTGCCTGTACTTAATCGTGCTAATTCTATAAATGTGTATCTGACACACAAAGGAAATGCGTGAGACAGAGACATGGGAGCTGAGGTAAATTGATAACGGCAGTCTATAAAGTATTAAAGGTAGACACAGACTCTGCAGACGAGGAGACTGTAAGTGAGATGAAGGAACAGTAAAAAGGCAAGAGCTGAGTTAAACCAGACACATTTCTCAGTTCGTCTGTGGAAAAAAGATGGCTATAAAATAACGTAGACGTTGTGAGCATTTTAAAACATGTGTAATGAGCGTTTTACAGGGGTTGACGAGCTGCTGTACTGATGCTGACATGTAGGGTGGAGCGTTGCGTTTAACGTCTACAGTCCTGGTTTTCACAGGGTTTCTCGGTCTCTCCCAGTCTCTCTCGCGTTCGTGCACTCACACACATTTTCACACATGCTCACACTCACACTCTCTCCTCTGTTACCTTGGCAACATATTTTCTGCATGGAAATAGCCTCTCTTTTCTATGCCAATTGGAAGAAAAAAAACACTTGAAGAGATTTAAACATGTCTCAAACATCAGATCCTTGATTTGTAGATTTGACCCTGTGTACTGGATGGAACTGAATTATGCCGTTCTGTATGACTTACCATCAAACGGACTGTGTGACCAAGCAATGGGTTTGTTAAACACAGCAGCCGCTGACAGGTGTTATTACAGCTCCTGTCATTCAGGATGAAGTGGAAACCAGAGAAGTACGTGTGTCTGAATAAGTACGAGTGATCGAAACATATTTAATCAAAGACAGAAAGATTTTGTGGGGAAAAAACAAAACAAAACACGACTGATGGTCTGTGCTTGATACAACTGTGTGTTTACTTTGGTTGGCTGTTTCCCTCGGGTTTTATTTATACGTAACACTTCATGACTGTAAACTGCAGCTGCTGACAAGCAGAGCAGCAGGAGTGTTATTAAGGGATGTTAAATAAACAACTAAGCTGGAGGGATGAAGGTACGTATGGAGGAATATCCCAATTTAGCCTCCTAACACTGACAAAAGGGTTAGAGGCAGCAACCCTGCACATCATCATGTCGAGGCCAGCTTTTATGTTTCAAGGTGATGTAGTGTGCCTTTGTTTGCTTTGTTTGTTTCCGCCAGAGCAGACGCGAGAGACAGTGAGAGACTAGAGCAAAAATATTCAGGGGTTGTGATTCTAGGTGATATCACACAAGGCTGGCTGCAAATAAGCCACAATTTGGCCAAAGCAAAGGCTGAAAGGATAAAATGTGAATAAAAACCAGGTAAATGTGCAGCACAGGATTTTGGAAAGTGCAAAAGAAAGAAAAACCTTTGGCTCCTGGGATCGAGACTGCGAGAGAAGCCATAATGAAATAAGCATCTGAAAGAGAGCAGGTGTTGGAGCCTTGACAGACTTCAGCTGCATAACAAGTAGTGCATTTACTCTCCTCTGCCTTTGTCAATCAAAACAACCAATCTAGTGAATAAAAGCTGCCACAGAAAAACTAGTGGGATTATACCTGAAGCAATATTCCTCTCTCTTCACACACATACAAGCACACACACCGAAAGTGTGAAAAGTTGGTTGTAGTTAGATGCAAAGAACACCTGCTTCGGAATTTTAAGCAGCAGATCTGTGATGTTGTGAGTTTAAAAAAGCAGATATGGCATCAAGAATTGACTTGAGCTAAATCGATTCAGAAACTCAAAGCAACACAGAGAAACCAGTACCATGGACAGCACCATCTGCGAGCAGGGGTCAGTAGAAGCTAATTACCAGTAGGGGGCAGCGGTGGTAATGGACCGGTATGGATTCTGCAGCAGGAGTTCAAGGATCAGACCAAAGGGCAGGACCTAGAAAGGATGCTGAGAAAGGCAATGGGGTTGGTCCTGCTGTGTTGACAGAAAAGGAAAGTAACAAAGGAGCTAAGAAAAGTAGGGACCCAAAAATAAACATTAGAAATCCCAGTAGTAACGAAAACAAAAGGATAATCATTAATATAACGATACACTATCAGTGATATACAGACACCCATATTTGCAGCCCTACTACTCTACTACAGAATGTATTTTCTCCATGGGCCTCTAAGTTTTTTAAATTAGTGAGGATGCTACAGGTACAACTTAAGATAAAGTTGTCATTTCAAAAAAAAGAAGAAAAAAAATCAGTTACCAGTGTTGCATACTAACAATTCCATTGTGTGTGTATGGAGAGGAAAAACAGAGATGAAAAGAGTCAGACTAAAATGTTCAAGGATTTCCAGGGCACCCCACGAGATTCAGCCTCAGGTTAAAGGTCTGAACTCTTCTGTGGTTTATCCATGTGTAAAAATCCTGACTCATGCTGAAATAACTCTGAGACTATTTGAGCCTGATGACTTCTGGCGTTGTCAGTTTGGTATATGTATCAACAGGAAAGAAAGACTTTGAAGTAAAAATCCTTCTACAAGTGTCTTCACACTGATGTGAGCTGACCTTAGTTTTTGGGAACACAACATTGCTGAACCCATAACTGACCAAAGGTTGCAAGTCTAGAGAACACCAGAAAATCCCACAGGCTCGTCCAAACTCTACATTTCCCGGCAAATTGAAACATTTTCCCCGATTAGCTTCACTGATTAATGGTTTTTCCTAAGGCTATGGAGCTGCTTAGTCCCAATCCATTGAGTTCTCCTTGTATTGTGTGCGAAAATGCTCTTACTCACATGATTAAGTACCGCCATGAGTTCTGTTGATGATTTTCCATGACTTCATGGTAAGGATTAAGCGGTAGAAAACAACAGATTCACAATGGAATTAACATTTCCATTTTTACCTCCACAGTTGTGTGGTGGGGTCTTGGATGTACGTGAAGATACTTTACAGCCACTGTCAGAATTAACATAAACATACCTACTTTATGATTTCACTTCTTCACCTGCATTTAAATGCACGTCTAAACAACCAAGCACTTGACAGCAATGAAATTCATTTAAATATGTAGCTAAGATAATCCTGCAGTTCTAAGCATAAATGTTTCTGAAAGGTGATATAGGGGACTTTGGCTCGGTGTAGAGGATTTAGTCAACGTGGTGAAAATGCTGATCTACTAAGATTTTACTTTACTTTCCTGTCTTTTTGTCCAAAGAAAGGTCCAAAGCAGTGTTTGTTAAATATTATTATTATTATTGTAGAATTTACAAAAAGGTCAACCACTGTATAAAAAGGTGTTCCTAATGTAGTGGCCTGCGTGTGGGCCACACAGTTATGTGCAGTCGTTCCTGGTGTTTTATGGCAGCTGGCACTTACAATGTTGCATCACTGCCCACTTCTATTTCCTTTACCTCTTCTTCTCCCCGTGGCTGATGTACAGCTCTGTTATAAATGCATTTGGCTGTTTCTCACAAGTGACAGTGCCCCACTGAGTTGTGTGCTGTGAAGGGACATTTGGCATTCCTTAGATGTGAGCGATGAGAGTTGGCTGACAAAGAGCGCAGCATTCAAGGTACTGTGGGAATACCGGTGGAATAAAACTGGTGCTACACAGAGGATGTCACAGCATTAAAATTTGCTGTTTGGCAGGATACTGAATTTGTCTACTCCAAGGCCGTGTTCAATATGAATGATGACAGAGTGGCTCTCATATGCAAAAACACACTCCTGGGCTTTTGACAATTAGCCGTTTTGTTGTGACACATTATATTTGTTTTAAACATGAATCAATTTAAATATTATGATCATGTTGGGGGATTTTAACACACCTCAAACACCGATCAGCGTCCTTAATGTTATTAACCTGAACCTTAATTATCTAGCAGTGTAGAAACATATTCATTGTATTATCATGTGTATGTGCCATTCAACCAAAATATATACCGTGATCAATTCACCTCTAGTTATATATTGCCTGTACAGGGCTCTGTGTTTAAATATTTGTTTTTGAAGTATGCCACTATATTTAGCCATGTCCTTACACCCCAACTGTGACAAAGTACATATTTAATGACATGTGCTTTTATGTTTTTAGGTTGATGTTGTTATATTCTTGACTTTTGAGTTGAACTTTCCAAACTTGATACAATAGACAGGTTTTTATAGCTTGTATTTGTAACTTATATAAATCACAGGAAAAGCAACAATAACCTCTGCATCAGTTTAGGTTTGGGACTAGCACTACGGGAGAGCGAGGCTTTGGTCCTGGGATTAAGTGTCTTGCCCAGGGACACAGGATATGAAGCTAAATTTGAACCCAAGCGTTGTGAGTGGACATAGACTCCCTCCTGACTTACCGCTCCAATAGCCCGACACACATACTTACCACATTTGATTCAAACAGTGCTGACTTACAGTAGGTGTCCTGCGCAGTCCTCTCCACAGGAAACACATCTCAGGGTTTTACAGTAGTTTGGCATTCTTTTGTAGCATCACTACCACCTTTTGATCATCTCCACTTCTCAGCTTTTCACCAGTGGCCGAGTGATGTTTTTGTTGTTGGATCCGTCAGTCTTTACTGATCCTTTGTCAGTTCTCTCTGTGGCCGCTGCCAGTCTTCTGCTGCTACACTGCCATCCGCTGGTCAGTTCTTCTCCATCTTGTCAGCTTAGGTCACAGCTTTTCTTTTTTTATTTTTTTTCAAAAATCAGCTACAGTCATGTCTTACACAGGGTCTACTAGAAAGAAAAGGGTCTCAAAATTCTACAAAGAGAGCTTCACCACTCAGTACAAAACACATTTAAGACAAAATATGAATACCTGTTAAGAGAGGGTTGTAGTGACCCATTTTATTGTGGGCAGTGGAGATACATGTGTGTGTAAATATTAACAAAGGAAGGTAATGGATGACATCAGTACATTACATTCTAACATAGAAATTGATGGTCTCGCAGTCAGTTCGACGTATGTGTCAGATAGTTGGGATGGGACGGGCTCTGAATAAGTGTTTATGTCTCATCTGTTTGTGTAAAGACAGTTCATAGAAAATATAAAGCAACTGATGACTAAAAGTTAAATCTGTTAACACTTTAAATCACACCTCTAACTATGTCTACATAATTTCAATACAGCCATACAATACAAGTATACAAGATTATTGTGTGGTTAGAGAAAAATTCAACCAAGGAGGGTATGGAAATGCAAACATAGTCTTTTTTTAAAAACATTTCACACAAGGCTGATGCCTTTTTGTAATATGGTGCAGGACAGAAAGAGGGGAAAAAAAATCACAATCACAATTTTACCAACCGTAGCCCAAGTCGTGTGTACAATATGCACACCCGGGGAAAATAAAAACTATGCAAGAAAATAAAAGGACTCATGGACTGCTGCTTCTCACTCTGGTAAAAATAAGTCTCTGACGCGTGTCCACGAGTTCCATCTCCTGGCAGCTGAGCGCCACTGAAGAAACAAAGGTGACCGTGTTGCCTTGGTCTTTGGGGAATAGTCATCCAATATGACAGCAGAAGAAAGGGGATGCAGGGAAATGAGTCAGTTTTCAGTGTTTCTTTTTTTTCATCTGTCAGACTTTTGTTTTATAAATCAATTAAGTCTCAAGCTTTTTGTTCCGGCCTCGAAAGAGGTTTCATGTGTGCAGCTAGGGTGCTTTTTGTTTCCCGTCAGTGTGGCCTGACACCAGCGGGCAGGTCCTCATTGGTTATTTTTGGCTTTGGCGTGTGTCAGAATGTGAGACTTTAGGTTGGTCGACTGGGCAAACTTCTTATTGCAGCCGTCAAACGGGCAGACGTAGGGTCGGTCTCCAGTGTGGATCCGCACGTGTGTGCGCAGGTTGAAGTCCAGAGAAAACCTTTTCCCGCAGCCCTCAAATGTACACTGACAGAAAAAGGGGAGTGTGGGGGGGCGGGGGGGTTATTCAATTAAAAATGTTGTTTACTCTTTACACCCAACAAACCATCTAATTACCACAGAAAGCACAAATGCAACCACAGCGTTTTTCCTTGTAACTATTGTTCTTCTTGGACGTAGTGTACAAATATCACCATACTATGCTTCAAACATTTAGCCCATTTGCACAACCATCTGTTTGCCAGTCTGTTACCTTCTCTTTGACAAAAAAATTGATGAATTGTTGCATGTATTAAACATCGGAGTTGTAATTTTACAACATGATTCATAATCTCCCATCGAACAGCTTTGTGTGTTTGCTGCTGAAGATTTTCCAATATTTTTCCCCCTAAAACTGATGAATATTAATAATATTCCAGCATTAGAAATAACTTTAAAGGGTTATGCTAAAAAATTATGTAAGTACCAATTAAGAGGCTCTGTGGCAACATATAATTTGTAACTTTTGAGGTCACAAGATTATTACCTAATAAATAGCAGATACCACAGAGTAAACATGTTCCCCTAATGTGCAGTTCACTGCTTGATCTATTCATGTTAATGTAGTCGGTTTTCAGTTGATTTCTGCTCTACATTAAATGCATGTGTTCTGTAGATTTAAAATGTCACAGCTGGGTTTAGGCAGAAAGACGTGAAGAGGAGAAGATTACAAAAACACCCATCAATTCAAATATAAAGGACTTTCACGTTTTAGACCTATGGACGTTCTGATGACAGGTTTCAGACACAACAGTGTGACACATTATTTAAGGAATGAATAGACCACTTCTTTTGAAACCGTGGCCTCTGTGCCCTCATTACAGCTACATACTGATGACTGGTCTGATCCTGTCATACCTGTAAATTGTGTCAGTATGCATAACACCGATAATCTTGACGGGCCTGACTACAGTAATTATGTGCGACAGTCACAAGAAAAGACCTTATTTACCTGTCAAAATATTATTTTTTAACTGACATGTCTGTAATTATAGTGAACGGGTTTAATGCAAGGGCTGTTAGAGCTGTCGATTTATTAAGATACAGTCAATAGTGCGATTTTAGTTATTGCACTGTAAGTAGTTTAGGCCAATGTGTTTCATTTCACTCTGATACAGCTGTTAAGTTTTCCAAATACCAAGTATGAACAGAATCTTATTTAACATAGCTGATCTTATTATTATTTTTCTCTTTTTGTGCTTCTTCTTCTATTATCCACAGTGACGTGTGGTTGGTGGGAGGGGCACTCCCCCTCTTGCGCAGAAACAGTCATTAAAATTAGCATGTTACACAACAGCAGAAACAAAAATCTTGTACCCTTAATAAGTCACATTATACATGGTTTCTGGTGAGATGTAACTAGAGAAGAGCATCATCATCATCATCATCATCGTCATCATCATAGACTGATGCTGATGATTAGTGCGCCCTCTGCTGAATTATGTAATGTTGGCCCGCATCTCTGATTGGTTACACTTTTTATTCATTCATGCTATTAAGCTAGATGGTAATGAGTCAAAAGTGTATGAAGAAGTAAAACACTATTTAATTAATAAATACTGACCTGAAAGGGTTTCTCCCCTGTGTGAACGAGTTGGTGGCGTTTAAGTTTGGAGCTCTCAACGAAAGCTTTGCCACACTCCGCGCAGACGTGAACGCGGGGGCCGTGAGTGTGGAGATGTTTCCTCATGGCTGAGTTATCCCTGAACATCTTTGTGCAGCCCTGGAGCCAAGAGAAAGAAAAGCAGAACAACGTTGACCAACAGCTTGTTGCCGCGTTCAAGACAAACACAATAAGGTTTTTCTTTTGTTTCACTCTATAAAAACCTCTCCTTTTATTTTACACTTCTGGTCCTGGTAAAAAAAAAAATACTAGCCTGACCTGCGAAAGTAAAAATTATATATTGGATCATTTCTTTTGCAGACCTGCTTCAGCTCAAATATAATCTAATCATTTAGAGCGAGAACATCTGTCTAAGCCAAAGCTGTTTTACAGTAATGTGTGAATTTTGACTGGGCTGTTTCAAAAGGCAGATTTTCTATGTTTGAAGTCATTCTGTAGCAGATTGACTTGAGTGATCGGGTCATTTCCTAGCTGTATCAAACAGCTTCGACAGAGCTGCAGCTGGCAGTCGGCCACACCAACATTATCCTGTAGGACACCCTGATAAATTTAGATTATTTTCCCAGCTCAATGATTTTGAGCTCTTCAGTCCAGAAGCAGATGAAATAACCCGTAGACATTGTGAGTTCGTGTTGCTGTGCAGGTTCAACAACTCTTGTTTTGTTTTTTTAAGGGATTTTCAGCAGTATCTACCTTCAGGCTGTCTTTTCCACCAACATCATGTACAAACAAACCAAACACTATTAATTATTACTGGTAGACTTTCTTAACGACCAATTAGCCAGATACTGCAAGAGTCTCTTTTTATTTATACAGTGCACTCAAAAAGCGTAGGAGTGAGCATGACAAGTTGTTGAATGGATTTTAACAATTTCATGTTTTGTTTAAACAACAATTCATGTCTTCTGAGACCTGTTTCCTGTAAGACACGATTTACAAGATGCAAAATCAACAGGTTCCTAATCCAGATGGCAAACCCATGCCTTTGAATCCAAGATTTTACCCCATAATATTTTTTTAGCTTTAATACATGTAAGTTGAAACATTTTTTTCCACATTAATAGCTTCAAGATGCATATTTTTAGTTGTTACTAGTTCTTTACTAGTTTTATTTCTATGTATAAAATACATGTTATGTAATATAAATTAAACCATAAAGATACAACAGGGTTCAGTTACTAGCCTTCTGTGCTACATTTTCTCATGTTCATGTAAAGCATGTTCCTGTCAGGGAAACACACAGTGCTGCCTTTATTCTCCTGATGATATAATGTAGTGTTTTTACACCGTCACACTCACACAGCAGCCAGCCACATTATAAGACACACTGAAAACCATTTACATTCGCTAAATATGTATAGCTCCAATGACGCCTTGTTGTTCTTGTAAGTACATGAAAATGACTGCACTCCAGTGCTTTCATCGCTATTTAATAACCCTTTCACTTTCATACTTCAATTACAATGAGATTTAGAATGTTACTGTTCACTCAGTAGCAGAAACCTCATCTGGGGGAAAAACATTTTCAGACTCACTTTATGAGGGCAAGCTATCGTCCGTGGCGCGTCGTCCTCCTTGACTTTCCTGGGTTTCATTCTGTTAAAATAAATAATTAAATACGGTTTAGCAATGTCAAAGGTCAAGCTTATAAGATCTAATATGGTGCCAGAAATTCAATTTTTGCATTTTGTGTAATTCAATATATGACTCTAAAAGTTGTGTCTCTGAATGAACGTGACTTTAAAGATACATTCTTTGCAAAATGCACAAAAGAACAGGCTACTACCTTTAATAGCGCATGTGGATTTTTTTTTAACTATGCTTAATTTGCAGATAATGAGGCTCCAGCGCAATCCAATTATGGACTATGGCAACTCAACTGTGATAAGAGTCAACAACAGCAAACAATATAGGAAGAGTTACAAATCATTTTTGCCAATTTACACTTGCTGAGAACACATTTACATTCTAATGCTACAATCACATGCTTGTTTACTTAATTGCAAAGCCGATAAATATTTAAACCAACTTTTCATTTTAAAGGTATGTAAAATTTCAAAGGTCGCATGACCTTCACAAATGCTGACATCGTTAGGGCTGTTCCGTTGACAGCATACACTCCATAGGCCAAAGCAATTTCAATAGGTCACTTCAGTATTAACTAAAGAGCCGATGGGCCTTTTCTGACATTTTACAGAGAAATAATTAATTGAGCTGATGAATATTTAATCTTTTCACTCTGACTAGGATGGTTTGGTGTTTTGTATTTAATAAACTAGGCTAATAATTATATAATGATGCTTAAAAATTTAATAGCCGTCCGGTACTTTGTTGTTACTTTGTGTTTCCGATGCTTTCCCAACACAAAAACAATAAAGAGCCGCTGTGTGCATACGTTTTAATAATTCAACTTATTAATTATACCAAAATAAAAAAAACTTTTTTTTCAGAAGGAATGATTTTGATCAAGATATGTTTGGTGGTGAGATGACAGCTGCTAATGAATGTAGTTAACCCTTTTGTTATATTTTAATGCTATATATTAAGTTAGATTCAAGATGTTTGAGTATAATGAAAAAATATGAACAGTTGACATAAGAACCTGTCTTGTTAAAATTGCTCCAATCTCAATACTTAATGGAAAGGATGCACGTCTTTCATTAGAAACTCCACAGGCCTTTTTAATTTATTTTCTTAAACATGCATGATTTCACTCCATGCTGTAAAACAGGCTCCTGTGTGTTTTAGGCTTCTGTCTAATTTATTACAAGTATCTACTGTAAAGCCTATTCAGCTCTACTGGCTTCTCTGCACTCTAATCAATATGGCCACAAATCCTTCTCTGGCAGCTTGTTTTAGTCAGAAATATGCAGCCATGCAAGAGGTACCAGAAACCAGCGGACCGCATGGTTGAGAGCTTAAAGCACACATCACTTCATATAAACCTGACAATAACATAGTCAGTACTTGTTCTTAACAGTACTCACCTGGCAAATTCTGCCAACTGCTTGGGGTCCGACAGGTCGATGCCTGGGATGCCACCGGGGGGCAATTTCTTCCCCGTCATGTACTCGGAGTAATCTGGAGGGGAGTTCTCCCCGACGATCTGCTCCTCCACCACTGACTCATGGTCAATGTCTTTATTGTCATCTAGGAACACATTACAGAGACTGAACGGATAACAAAATGGTTTTTCCTACAGATACAGTTGTGAGGGACAGAAACATCTGCAGCCACATTCACTAAATGTGACACTTTTTAAACCAACTGGCAGTGAGTTTACCACTAATGCCAGCACTGGAGATGATTATGCCATCATTGTTCATCATATAATAAGCTGCATACAGTGAACAATGTAAAATAAACAGTCATTATTTGGATGCAAATAATACATTCTTAAAATACTTAACCTAGATTTCCCTCAATATAAAATACTCAGAAAAGAAACGCACAACACAAACAAACTGTAAATGTCAGATCAAGTCACTTCAGCTGGTAGCTTTCATCCCGTTCGGCAAGTTAATTAAGATGAAGGACTAAACGGGAAAACATGTTGGTGTCACAACATTATCATCATTACTTCAAGCGCTGCTGCGGACTTTTTGACAATTGTTTCAAGCTCGTTTTATCCCCTGAGAACCAGAAATAGCCACTTTGAAACAGTGACACAAGAATGTGCGGTGTATGAAAAAAACAAAAAAACCCAGTTTGCAGTAAATAGAAAGAAATAACTCTGCTAACTGTGCTGCAGCTAAATTAGGTGTGCAGGTGCACTATGCTGCTGCTGTGTCTCTTTACACATGCTGCACACGAGACTGCAATACTGCACATTCACCAGTGTAAAACTGTACCATCTGTTTTTGCCACCTGTTTTACTGATAATTACCACCCTCAAATACTAACAATCTTACCAACAATCAGTTGATTTAAAAATGACCCGACACATTTGCATCATGTTATGTTATGTGTATATTATTTACTATAATTATAGGAATAGTTTGGATGATGCTAACGTATATCACTGTTTGAAATTAACATTAAAGACATTAGGAGGGATGTATTGATAAATAAAAATAAATTTTATTTATACCTTTGAATGTCATTTCACTGACATTTTTTCTCACTAATTTCAGATAGTGTCAATATAAACCTGGTTTAAATGTTTAAGAATAAATAAATAATTCTTTGTAATTTATTTTGGTCATACTATTTATATACCCCCCACCATTTAAAGAGACACAGGATAAAGGAGAGATGGATGAAGTCAGACCGACTTTGCTCCTATGCAAGGAAAAAAAGTTATTTCTGTTATGTGCTTGTCACTTAATTATAATTTTATTTGTTAAGGTTACTTTAAATAAAGTCAAATGCATCTACAAATAAATTATGTTCAAGTTCTGCTTTCATTTTGTGCCATAATCTCGATGAACGGATCAAAGTTGTGCACTTCATATGTGAGGCATGAAGGAAGAGTTCAGAACATCTGTAAGAAACACCGTCTTCACTTAAATCCAAAATAACTGCAGACAGAGTGAATCCATCCATCTCTGACAAGTTACACCAGTCTTTCATCTCTGCCGAGGAGATGAAAGGTGCACTCTGCAGAATTCAACTAGATCTAGCGGTCAGGTTTCGTGCTGAAGTTTAACATGTTTCAATTTACTTTCCCTGGACAGACTTGCAGGATCACATATGGTTACATTAATTCCTTTTTAAAACAGAAAATGGTTTAGTGAGAATTATATAAACTTGCAAAACCAAAATATAGTCTTGCAGCTCATATTAATTTAATTGTTAAAAAGGGTGATGTCAGGTTACTGGACGCTACCATTAATTAAACATTTTATGTATGTCATACTTTACAGCACAAAAACAATTTCGCAATAATAAGCAAACAAATTTAAAATATGGTAGTCTAAGTTATCTTACGCCGTCTACAGTGAGCTAAAGTAAAAACGTGGAAGTGCATGTTACCTATATAAATTTAGGCGACTTGCATTAAAAAAGATGATTGGAACAAGTACTTTATACATTAATTTTAATTTCGTTCAAATAAACAAAACGCAAAGTACAATGACCTTCACTGTCCACGAGAGGGCGTTAAACACCTGTCGCTGTTTTAGAAAGACTGAATAAAATGTTAATTAAATGTATGTATAATCCGCATATAGAATTTAAATTTTAATAAACACAGTGAAAGTTCACACAACACACCTACATAAATGTACCTATGGTAAGGTAAAAATGCAATATGCTGCAGTAAAATATAGTCGGAGTTGACAGCACAGAGGCGGTAGTTAACGTTATGGGCCCGGTTAACAGCCAAATGCACCGGCTAACTGCTAATCAATAAATTACTTAATATAAGCTTCCCAGAAACGTTTTTAATATTAAACGGTGACTAATGTTTAAACACTCTATGCTCAACTCCGATGCAGCTGTACTCTAAAGTGCGACACAACGATGCGGCCTGCAGCTCTGTCTCGTCACCACAGCACCGCCGCCATCTCTGCCTGGCCGCGAGTATCGCCATTTTTTCGGGGCCGCCGCCATACTTTCTACACTCGGGGAATATGGCGGCGCCCAGCAACACCTAAAACATGGCCTCCCTTCAAAACAAAAACATTTCGCTGTCATGCATTCGGGATCTGCATCAAAATCTTGCTTTATTTGCCCCGTTTCGCGGCGCTGCAACAGACCATTCCAGGAACTAGTCTGGTGCAGCAGGACAACGCCCTGACAACGAGGCCTCATGCAACGGCTAATAACTGGACTGATATAGTCGGCTGAGCCGCGGCGTTACTTACCCGAAGCCCACATTGTGACTGAAAATTCCCCCTCCAGAGTCTTTATTTGCACCTGCTTCTGCTCCCATTTTCTTCCGCCGACGTCTGCACCGCTTAGGTAGCTCTTTTTCCCCGTTTTTTTGCCACCTCCCCGTTTAACACGACCCGCTGAGCTTTTCCCAGCAACGGTCACTAAAGTCTGTTCAATGTATTCGTCCTCAACTCCCGGAGCCGGTACCGGGATGAGGATCTGGTCCTCAAACCCACCACCACCGTCCGTGTGCAGGTCCGAGTCATCCCCACCGACCACCTCCTCTCGGGTCTGGACCAGGATCACCTCCTGGTGGTGGTGAATGGAGCTAGGATCGTCCGTAACGAGCGGTTGTAGAGCGATCATGGGCTGCCCGTCGTCGTCGTCGTCATCCCCGCCAACTACCGTAGTTTCGATAGTCTCCACCGGTATCGTTTCCACCTCTATCTCGTGGAGCTCCACAATCTCGGCCGGCATCTCCGAGCCGTCTGTCTCAATGTACAGCGTATCTCCGGATGCCATATTGAATTCCTCCAGCTTGCCTCTCTCATTCACGCCGTGTTGTGCTGCTTTAGGCCACCACAAACAGAGTCACACGCCCCCTACGCTGCTGCTGCTCCTGCTCCCGCTGCCTCTGCTTCGATAACAACTCTTCTCTCCGGCCTCCACCAGATCTCGTTGCACTATGAGTTTTCTTCCAAATATCGCGAGACTTCGATAAACGGCTCTATCACAGCCTCTACGTTTTATTTAAAAACAATAACAGAACAAAAAAGACAGACAAATTATTTAATATAGTGAAGATACAGTTTTTTGTGTTGTAGAGAATATTTTTATATATTTTAATTAAGTTATAGGGTTTTTAGCTTTCAATTTTAACGAATTAAGCTTAATATAAAATAAAATATTTTGCAATATTTGTAGCTTACTTTAAGATGTTCTCCAGCGGATACTTATCTTTTGACAATTCCAGTGCAACCTCTCTGTAATAGCTGTCACTCCCATATGTTCAACTTGATAAGACAAGCCAATGAATTAGACTTGATTGATAGATAAATTAACATTATTTTGTAAAAGCCCCATTTTACAAAGCATAAACTGTCCCAACACAAAAAGCAGACAGGTCACAAGCGATCACCAAGAAAACACAAGAAATAAAAAGGTCGCTTTTATCCAAGATATTTTTCACAGTTTTATTTGAATTTAATTTTTAACTTAGAGCGACTTATTTTTGTCAAACCAGGAAGCACAATTTTGTAAATAAGAGAATAAAAATGAACAATACTTCACCATATCCTTGCAGCCAATAAACATTTTATTAACAACATTTTCACAAATACTCTGGTGTATTCTTCTTTTTTTTTTTTTTTTTTTTTACGATTGTAATATCCAAAGTAATTTTATTCCACCCTTGGTTTCAGGTCTAAGCCTGTTTTCTTCTATCCGCCATAGATTCACACATAACGGTTAAAAACCCTTTCTGTAAAAAATGTTTTAGGTATATTAATGAGAAAAATGGATGTGCTCTCAAGTGTACTTAAAGCAAAACCGAATGATAAACAATACAAAATATGAAAGGCTGACAAAAATGTGCCCAAATAATACAATTATTGTTACTATCATTGTCTCATCATAGTTTCCTCATTGTTACCATTGTACTCACTATACTACCACTACTTATACCAACATTACAATCATAAAAATGATAGTAATTATAATGTAAATGATAGTAATAACAATTTTAAAGTTAAAAACAAACAATCAAAAACAGCAAAATCATATGAATCGGATCAAATTTCCTTTGGGCTGAGAATGCAGGAAGGAACAGGAAAACAGGCAAAAATGTCAAGGATTCAGAGTCAGAGTGTAGGAGTGTGGCTCCATTTACATCCTTGTCAAAAAGTAAAAATACAAATGTTACACAGACACTTCTAAGGTGTTAAAACCAACGCCACTGCGTTACTTCAACACCACTGATGAACAGAGTGAGTGGACGTCACAGTTTAGGCCTCTGTGCCTGACTCCTCCTCCTCAGGGTCACAGCAGCTGCTACAGGGGCAATGGTTCCAAAAGGTGGTTCATGTCGGGGAAGTGGCTCTATAAGATTATGTCGTGCTAACGCGACTGAGTTCATGTCTAATGGCTGCGAAGAGAGAGCATAGGAACACTGTGAGTTTAACTGCAAAGAAAGATTTTACTGAAGTTGAGGGTTCCATCCAAGTATACCACACTAGTAACCAGCACCTAATAATTTAAATTTATTAAACATAATGTAAGCTTACTTAATAATGGTAGCATGTCAAGTAAAGTGGTGCGAAAATGTATTTTCTCTTAATAAAAGCCTTTTAATTGAACATAATAAATATTCATTAATATAGATAAATGAATATATATATAATATAATCTCTCTCTATATATAATACATATACAGTATATATAATAAATATGTCTAATTTAATTAAATATAAATACCCCCTTTTTTTAAGGAAACCTGTGTCCCCATAGTGTTACACAACAGTGTATTAAGTACTGATGCAATCAATCAGTAATCGTCGTTGATAGATTTTTTGCCTCTTCAAGTTCCACTGTTAATCGATGTGCTTCAGTACAGACAGCTAAACTATTATTTTCAGCCTCATGGCATTCTAGTGCAGTCTAGCGGTCACAGATTGACATTACCACCAATCTTACACCCACTGAAGAAACCGTTTCTAAATACACATTCACTGTGTACTACTGAGGAACTGAAAGAGAAATTGCCTCTTTTTTCTGTTCCACAGCAAAAACAACGTACCATCAATGATTTCCTCCTTTACTTTGTGTAATTCACGGAACACCTCTTCCAATATTTCCTGGGGATGCAGAAACAAACATTGTGTTCAACTACCACAGCACAAAAAAAATCAAGGTTCATTGACTCTATGCCAGCAAGAAGTTAATATTCAATAACTTAAATACACTTGTCTAAACAACTAGAAATCCAATGAAAAGCAATTTACCTGTTTCATTCTATCGAGGTCTAACGAGTCTGTGTCGCTCCCGCTGCCTACAGGCCGTACCCTGCATTAAAATAACATTAAAAAAACAGTCATTTTTATTGCTGTTGCGCTACACACAAACAATAAGTCCTAGTACTCTTATCCCTTACCTGGAAACCATTGATCTGTCTGCAGAATTTGCTCGGTCCCATGGCTTTTTTACACCATCTTTATATTAAAAAAGACAAAAAAACAAACAAACAAAGACAAAAACCAACAACCGATATTTACTTACATTTGTATAGTTAGCCCATTGTAAAAAAACAGCTAACAGTTAACCACAAATAATAATAATAATAATAATAATAATAATAATAATAATAAATAATAAGGCTCTAGTTAATACTGCAGTTTATGTCACAGACCATATTGAATGTCCTCACCTGTGACATTCTGTCCACTGCGAGTGCTGGGCGATGGAGAATTAGGATCCTCCTGAAGGAAGAGACAGAAAGTGATGTTTTTTAAGTCACCTCTTCTTAGGGATATAACAATTGAGCCTTCTTAATTTGTCTTATTCATCAGGCAACAAACTAATTTATCAGTTTCATTATCATTTTGTTATATTAATCAATCAGAGTCTTATAATCATTGTTACAGACTTAATCAACACTGGCCAACACAAGTCTTGTGGTAACAATTTTTGTTTTCCATTTACTTACATTCTGTCCGTCTTCCGCTGCTTTTCTTCTAAATAAAAAAAAAAGCAAGAAGAAATTAATATATTTAATTATATGTCAGCTAGTGTTTTTTAAAAAGATTCATCCAAATTTGCTCCTACCTCCGTGCCAACAGTGCGTTCATCTCCTCCATCAGTCCGCCGCTCCCTCCACTTGTTCTGTTGGCCTCATTTTTTGGAACCGAAGAGTTGTCTTCAGGCTGAGGAGAGGGAGAGTCTTTTTTTACTTTCTCAGGGATTCAGCTCTCACAGGTGTAAAACTCATTCCAGATCTCTGTAACACACTTCTATACTGAACCCATCTGTCACTCGGACTGAATATTGTAACACTATCTGGCTATCCTCACACCTGCACTGATGTACACCTCTGTTAATAAAGACAGCAGTACCTAAACCAAAAACTGAGACATTACAAATGTAACCAAAAGAAAAACATGGTTTCGTAACCTTTCACAGTATGTCATACTATGTATATATAATTTTATTTCACTAGAATGTGCTTTCAATGTCCTTCTCCAGCTACTTCTGGAACAGTTTCATGAACGTATCAAAGCTGCAGCTCGCTCACTCGTTGAACGCGACGCAGTTTGGCTCCGGCGATCATAGCAGCAAGTCCAGTTGCTGAAGGATTCTCATCTCCGTGAGATGGTTGAGGTGCTCCGGCTGAAGGTGGTGGTGGCCCAGGTGGTGGTGGAGGCGGAGGTGGGCCACCCATGTTCATTGGTGGAGGAATTACTGGTGGAGCTACAGAAAGCACGGCAGGGTGGCCTTGGAAAGGAGAACCTGTAGAGAGTTTTGTTGACACGGAAGTTTTGTATAATAATGTGTAATTAGGAGAAGAAACAATGTTGCATAATGTGAGCACCTGAGTTGGACGACCGTCGCTCTCGCTCCATGTGTGCCTGCATCTGCTGCTGCTGCTGCTGCTCCATCATCTGCCTGAAGGGACAGGAAGAAATTATACAGCATGCTTTCATTATTTTAATGGCAAATAATTAAACAACAAAATACCATATGTGAGCTGCAACATCTACTGATAACAACACAATAACTAATATGCTTTCAGTGGTATGGAGTTTGAAGAACTCTGACACAGAAAGAAAAAATATTCTACAATCAACATCTTATTGTGGGGCTACAAAAATTAATTTCTAAAAGGAATTGGATTTGTTCTTTACATATTACAATTCTTAACAGACTACAGACAGCATATAGTTGTTAAAATGTTCAAATACATTTTGTAAAATTAAATTGGCAAGCCAGTTGTCCCCTATTTTATACTTTATACTTTTTTTTTTACATCACAGTACAGATTTTCTTCAACCATCAGAAAATGGAGTCAATGTCTTTCCCCTCATCTGCCCAAACTCACATCTGTCCAACTCCACCTCTCCACCTTTAGCCTCCTTCATCTACACCTCACATTTCTCCTTCTGATGTTAAAGCTGTATCCATTTCACAGCTCAGGCTGGAGAGAATAGAAGGAGACAGCTCGTGGTGAAGAAGTGGAATTTTCCAGCTGTGTGTTGAAGTGCTGACTCTGCAGCCTGACTGATGTGACGGCAGTGCACACTGTAGGAGCAGAGCTGTTGAGCAATATTGCCCGACTACCACTGAATGATTTTCTGTCTGATACACAACCGTGTGCACGAACCCAAAACCTCCATACATAACAACACAATCTCCCCTCACGACCAGGGCTGTGATCCTCTGTGCCAGAAATGCCGTTTAGCAGACATAGCATCAAAAAATATTTTTTATTTGCTCTCTTAAAATCTGGCATTGAGATGAACCAATGGCTGAGTTTTTTAAACAGCAATTACAACCCAGAGTTTTGTTTCTCTCTGTAGATGAACAATAGCAGTGGAAGGTTTCTGAGTGAGCAAAAGGAAAAAGCCTCCAGCATCTCCTCACTCCACTATTCATTAGTTTCCATTTAAAGAGTATGTCATTGTGTTTGGAGTATTCTGTGGTTGTCTTTATTCATGAGAGGCAGCACTGTGACAGAGTGTGACTATGAGGACGGCATGAAGCTGTGCTGGAGACTGTTGCTTAACTCAGTGTTGGCACTTCATATTCTTTCAGTTTGACGGGTTGTTAGACATATTTATCTTTCTACTCTAATCCTACCCAGATACAGTAACTCACAAAGACTGAGTTCACAAAAAGTTCAGTGGTTAAATCAGTGAATGGTCCCTGAAATTACAGACAAACACACATTAAGACAAAATGGTAAATACATATGTTGTATTATATAAAAAGTTACTGTGTGAGGCAGAAGATTTAGTCAGTACATCGTGCTGAATGTACCTGCTGAAAAAAAAATTATCTTTTTCATAAAAATGTTTTCAGAACCTGCTGTGCTGTTTGTTCCCAGTGATATTTACCTTGCTCTTTGAGCTTCTATCTCTTCTGATGTTGGTCCATTCTGGACTTGACGCTGGACAGCTGGACCTGAAGAATAATGACAGTAAAAGGACACAAATGAACACAAATGGAATTAGGTCTATTAGTAAGTTTCTGGTCTGCTAAAAATAAGTTCTTGGTTCAAATCCACACTCTATCCCTAATACCAGGGGGGCCTTCAGTTGTTAAAAAAAAACAACAACTTCCAAATCACTCTGTTGAAAATTACTGTTATGACCCGTGATAGAAGGCAGAGCCAGTCAATGTAATTAACCACCGTATAACAGAGAATTACACAGTGGTTGATCATTACGTCCTCTTTCTGCCGTAATGACTAATGTGAAATGAAAAGCGTTCTAATCCCTGGCAGCATATGACTGTGAATTGAATTATCCACTTTTAATGTCAAAGACAAGAGAGTATAATCCACTACAGGAGTCCATGATTCAGAGGTGCTAATCCCTGCTGGCCCGACTGGTCTCCATTGTTTACTCCAGTTACCAACAATGCGCTGCTAGGGATACGTGATGCTGCATGTGAGTTCAAACACTGTCTGGGAATAGAACAGCTACGTCACACTGTTGTCTGGGTATCAGTGAACATGCACATGTTTAATTTACCTAAATGCCAAACTGAGCACAAACACAGGCGACCGTGCACAAGTCAATCACAGACAAACAGACTGTGAATGAATGAACAGCCTCATGGGAGAGGAAGAGGAAGAGGCCAACAGCCATGATACTGACGATACTCTCTGCCGCTCGCATCTCTGATGGGAATGACTTCCTCGTGAGTCACAGGTGTTAATGGCTGCCATTGATCAAGTAACACAAACCCCAGAATAACGGCACACTACAAGGACCTCACTCATGCTCCCTCTCTGATACCACT
>NC_024313.1:7683683-7706233 GCF_000523025.1 Cynoglossus semilaevis | reverse complement strand
ACCAGGTACAACTTTGTGACACACAAGGCTGTAAAAGTGATGATGTTTTATAGGAAGCATTTAAAAAATGTAAGTCACAGCTTTTCTTACTACTTTTCTGACAAAGGTTCAGCCTGTATGTTACTAAGTTAAGTTAAACACGTTTGGTAAAATGCAAAAATTGTGCAAAATGCAGAAGTTTGAGCAGAAGAAAATATATGCAATTCAAATAAAGCACAAAGAGGTCAATATAATTAATCCCAAAGTATTTGAAAGTTGGCAAACATATCTAAAGTAAACTGACTGCCTTTTTAATTAACAATACTACTTTAACACAAACTGTTCCAACCTGTTCCACAAAACAAACTGCTAGGTACCAATTACAATAATGTGCGTTGTTTAAACCTGGCATGTATTCCCAGGACCAGCTATTAACACGTTAAATACATCAATTAAGTGTATTACCACACAACTATGCACACACACACACCCACACCCAAAACAATGGTCACTGTCACACAGAGAAGAGCACACAGGGCTTTACTACCTACGTACATGACATGCTGAAGAAGAGAAAGCGGCTGTAGCAGATACAGAGGCACTGACAGACCCACTCCCTGCTGACCATCTCTCACCTCCACTCACTCTTTCTCACTCCTTCACCCCATCCCTGTCCTTCCCTCTCCCTCTCTCTCTCTCGATCCTCACTGGCCGTTCTCCCCTCCTCCACCCAGCCTCTGTATCATCTGTCATCTTCCTGTAATGCACACCTTGCGGCGGCAGCAGCGCAGCGAGCATCTCTGCTTAATGTTTCAAAAGGTCATGTTAGTCTGTAGGCCATCCAGCCTTATGAACATACACAGACACACACACCTATCATAGAAAGCTCAAGTCAATACAGTTCAATAGAAACAGAAATTTCCCAAATGAACGTAAACCGTAGTTTCTAACTAAATAAGTAGTGAAGGTTTGCACAATTCGGTTCCATTTGCAATATATTTTAAGATGCTTTAATATAGATCTGATGACAGAGAAGTTTTATTAGACATTCCCATAACTAGTACCATTACTACATCTACTGTTGAGATTGTAAGTAAACGGGTAAAATCGTACACTTTTTTGGTTCTCTTCCATAAGGAATCCAGTACCGTACACCTGCACCTGTGCCCGTCCTTCAGTTTTGCAGAGTAAGGAACACACTGTAGTACTCTGCTTCTATATAGGGACGAAAAACACCCTGCAGGCTTAGAGGCTACTCTGGAGCAGAGAGTGTGTCCTGCTCAGGTGGAAAGTAGGACAATAAAAATATTTCATGGAAGTGGATACAAAATAACTCCAGTATAGATCGGCACACAGATGCCTGCTGAAATTCATCCACTGTCTCCAAGCCCTTTTTAAAGATGTATAGTAAAACATTCAAACCAATTTTGCAAGCACCAATGACGGCTTAACATTTAGACAGTAATCCATTCCAATGTCACACCAATCTATTCTGTGTCTGTGTAAAAAAACACACTCCTTACTGTACACACATGTATGACATTCCATTTCTTTGTACATTAAGGAAAAGTGTGCAGGTGTACGATGGTGGTGCAGTTGGAGTCACTGCAGTGTATTGGTCCATCTGTCTGTCAAGTGTGTGTGTGTGTGTCTTTTGTGTATGGGTGTGTTTGTATTTGTCTGATGTCACCAGAGCCTCGTTGTTTCACTTCCTGTATTATCAGACAGATGAAAAGATCTGCTCTCTGCCACAGCACCCACGGGACATCGTCTCAGTGTCTCACTCTAATTAAAGAGGCGGGAGGAGACTGTAGGGGGAGACATGGAGCTACTGCCGCTGTGGCTCGGATTGGCACACTGCTATTAATTCTTATTGTGTCTCAATCTTTCTAATTAAAACATGTGTGCTTGTAAACGCACACAGCCAGATAACACATACAGACATGTTGTCAGATGGTGATTGGCTGCAGTAATAGTAAATAAAATGTCAGCACAGATGGGCTGTTGTGTGTCTGCAAAAGTAGAGGACTGTAGTATAATGCACATGGATTAAAAAAAAAAACGAATTCTAATTAATGCATCAAAACACGGATATATTTTCTTTTTAATAAATTTAACAATAAAAAAGGCAGATTTGGACATAATTGCAACCCAAGAGTCAGTATTGTATCTTCTGCCACATATGGAAGAAAATATAATGCTCCAAATTCAAAATGAAAATTTTAAAAGTCTATTTGGTATTTTGAAAGTAATTGCAATAACAAAAAGACATCAATGAGGCTTTGGTTTTCTTCTAAATCATCCAAAGGCAGTAAAATCAAATTCTTCACACCTGCTCAAGGATCAGATGTTTCTGTCCACACTTTGGGACATAATGTCCTTGTTATTTTTAAACACACTTAGAGAAAACTTAATCCACTTATTAGTTCCATTTTTCACTAATCATGTGAAATGTAACCCCTGACCCCACCCACATGGTCAGCATTATAGATGATTAAAAATACTCAGACATGGCAGAGGAAGGCCGAAAGCTGTATGAGAAGAAATCTAGAACGATCGTAAATCAGCCGCTGCACAGCAGCAACATTAAACATTTTACTGCTCTACACACACACACACACACACCTACACAGACACAGCAAGCTACTTTTACATCTGCTGAGTGGTGTTTTTCCCATAAAGCTGATATCCTGCCCTGTACCAGGACCTTCATTAAATTGATGACCAAGCAGTTTATATTTGCCCACGTAAAATTTCCCAAACTGTGCCTGTTTTTTAATTATCGTGTGCCATAAGGTGGAACTGAGGGCCTGGTGGTTAGTGGGTAATAATACTGTGTGTGACTGTTGAAATTAGGAAATTGCACATAATGGCCTTCCTGAGTCCATGTGCCATATGTGCTAATTTATATGGCTAATAAGTGTTTGTGTTTGTGTGTTTGTGTTGCACTGTGGGGACACACACCTCCATCCTGAGCACTGAGCACGTTGAGAGCGAAGAGCATGGCGTTGGAGAAGGTGGTGGCCTCCTCTTTGCTGGCAAAATTGAGGCCATAAACCTGCCTAGCATCTCGCCACTGGTGGAAGGTTGGAGTGGCCTGGTTGTACTTGAGCCCCTTAACTATAGAGTAGTTTATTACCACCTGCAGAAAAGTAGAAGGAAGATAGAATGAATAAGGGTAAGAAGAAGATGCCCAAAAAGGGGGTAAAAATAGGGGCTGCCTTTCCAGGAGCAAGAAACATTTTTGCAGTGGAGTAAAAACTGAACAGTATTGTTTTATACACCAGTTCCTGCCGAGTTTGGCTTCGTGGGTCACTGGCTCACAGAATCACTCATGACCTCTGTCACAATGTCCTGGGTTTCTTAGTTATGATTTCCCTGGTCATAAATATTAAAATGTATCTGTAACTCTGGTTGGTTTCCAAGTTGCAAATACCACAGTCTTCCCTGCTATGTATGAAGGTACCCATGGTACTTTGATGGTAAATTAAACCCTTGACGTTATTAACAGACTATCTTCACTTCACCTGCTGATCCTGCAGCTTCACTCCCACCACTCTGAAGGTGTTGTTGGCAGTGTTGTGGTAGATGTTGATGCGACTGAATCCCTGCTGTCCAGGCTTGATGGGCACCCACTTCTTACTGGTGTCATCGTACACCATGACGGAGGCTCGCGCCTGGCAGATACTCTGCTCACTGAAGGAAGCAGACACAGACAAAAACAGACACAGGAAGAGAGTGTTAAAGAAGGCCTGACTGTGAGGCCACTACTGCTGCTGCTGCCCCCTGGACTCATTACAACAGTGGAGGGATAAATGGACATGAGAATGTCTTCAGACGCTCTCAGGTAGATCCCATATTAGAGGTACAACTCAGTCTGCCTTAGTTTTATTTTTAAATACATTTTTATTTATAATTTGTATTTTAGATTACACATTATCATTAACAGATAACATAAAAAGAGAAAGAATATCATGAACAGTGAAAGAAATCAACATTATGTTAGCAATTATTTTTTAAATAACTTTTTTTTGTGCACACGCATTTTTTTTTATTTTAATTTTTGTTTTTATTAAGAGGACACAGTAAAGTGGAGAATCAAAAATCAAGGGTTACAAAGAACAAGAACTTCAGCAGAGTTTCAGAGGTTTTGACTTGCAAATGAGCTTAACAAGAAGTGTCCCATCTGTGTCTTTTCATCTCTGCCAAGCTAAAATTAGTGGATCGAACCCTGAGGCAGAGCAAATGAGCTGCGTCAGAAAAGGGAGGGAAAAAGTCTTGCTTGGAATTTGCAGCATAAGCTAAAGCTGACAGGAAAGATGCAGAGTGATTGAACATTTAGAGAGTGAGCATATTGTCTTCTATCTGACTGAGATTAGAATAGTCTGACACTAGTCTGTCAGCCTCTCTTCCCATCTGGCAATTTGTCTCTTTATCTATCTGCCTGTACGTTTGTCCACCTGTCTTATTATCTGACATTCTGTCAGATTGTCTTATGTCTTTTTGTGTCTTGTCTCCTCTACTTTTTATCATTCACTTTCTTCTTATATTTCTGTGTTTAAGTTTGAAGTGTCCATCTATCTTTCTGACTTTTGACATGTCTTCTGTCACTGCTTGTCTCACAGAGTGACTGGTTATTACTCTGTATTTAAATATGAACTGACCCAAAGTGCAGAAAATATATCAAATAGCAAAAAAAACTTTAAAAACTTTATATATATATACTGCCCCGCGGCAAACATTTGATTTCACCAGAGACACTATTTATTCCTAGGCTGTGTTGTAATCTCTTCAGTCTTGTTGCTTCACATTACTGAAAAAAAAAAAAAATCAAGTCAAGGCCCTGAAAGCGCAACCATGTGTTTCATTTATTGACTTTAGCTTGTCCAGTGTAAATTTTTAAAAAGCAGTTTCCTGGCAAGACGCTAAAAATAGCATCAGGAACCCGGAAGCATAAATAAATGAGTTTCTTACTGTACTGGAGGATAAGCACAGAAAAGGCTGTTGTTTAAGGAAATGGTTCAGAGGAGTAGAAAACTGACTGACAGTTGTGGAGCACACATACACACGCACATATACAAGAACTCACACACACACAAACAGATACGTGCACATGTGCACAGGAAGATGAATCTACTCCAGGGCTCCACATCACACCTGTTAAAAAATTAACAATTCCTCTGCTGTGCATGAATAAATCAGATGCCTCTGAATATCCTTCTAAAGTACACATCCATGCACAACTGCATGAGCAAGTCCACTTCCTGCGTCTGTTCATGACCAACTGGTGCTGCAGTAGATTCAAGCTGACAGGAATCTCAGAGCAGAACTAGAAAACTCTTCTTCAGTCACCTTAAAAAATCAGTCCAATCAGAGAGCAGGATGATTGATGAGGGTCATGTTGGTCTAACTGTTAAGAGCACAGAACTTCTGACAATGATACTTTGACAACAAACCAGATGAATGGTGATGACCTCTCTCTCCAGCACTCTCTCTCTAGTTTCTCAAACGCACCAATGCAAGAAACAACAAAGCAGCAAGTCCTTCTTTGCTCAGGAGCAGAGGGGTCTGCTCACACCTGGACCACTGACATCCATTCATTCTAATCCACAGTGTCAAAGCGTTCACTTCCGATCTCTATTTCTGGTTCCAACGTCGAGCTGTTTGGACTCACTTTGATCTGATGCGACCTGAACGCCACATTCTTTGGACCTTTTCAAACGAATTCAGGCAGAGAAAAATCATCATTTCTCAGAGAAGAGAAATATAGATAAAATACATTTCTAAAATGCACAATAGCTGACAATTCTCATAACTGGCTACCCACTGAGGTGTACATGTAGCTGTGTCACTTCCTGTAATATGTTTCTCATCCATGTGCTGGTCTGTGTGTTTCTAGTCCGCCTTTCACACAAATCGATGCAGTTAAAACCCGTACATGTTTCTGGTCTCCGACCACAGAGTTGGAAGAAGAGCAGGCCGTTCTTACGCCACCCTGCAAACATCACTACATCAAAGTTATTGTGCTGCTCCACTTTCCAGGGCCTCGCTGCTCAAGGCAACAACAAAGAAGAATCTGCCCAAAATAAAACTGCACAAACAATGCTGTAAGCAATTCTGGGTACAATCACAGTAGGAAACTTTAATGTGGATGATGTGGTAGATTTTTTTCTTTTGTTACAAAGAGAATTTTCAGTATCACTAGTGAAACAAGTCATTATTTTTCCTATGGACAAAGCCTTTTGTTAAAGGAAGAATTGCAAGTTCTCCAGGGGCTGTCATTGATGCTGTTTTATTTTAATACTTTTTCAGGCTAGACTTAAATGGTCAATTTGCAAAAATAAATAAATAAATAAATAAATAAAACGTATGTTAAGTCATCATTAAAGAACAGACTATAACATATAATAAAATACTATATCTTAAATTGGACTTCTATGGCCGGGTGAGATAAATGTAAAGTGTCCCTGAATGAGCTTTAAGGGTGACTTCAGTTCAAACTCAAAATATGATTTCATTTGCAAACCAAACAGATCTGTCTCCTTTGAGAATTATTGCTTCTTTTTTGCATAATGAACATCCTCATTTTCGTTGTATTCATTGCAGACTGTAAGAATCTGCGACCTTGATACGGCAATCAGCTTCATTACTTTCTTGCCTAAGATTTAATTAATACAACCACTAGCTTCGCCTCTTATGGCACTTTCACTCTCATGTTGGGCTGACGTTTGGTTGCGTCATAGGATTAATTAAACTTTTCACACTTTGAATACAATAAGGTGATAAATGACTGGACAGAAGCAATTCCTACAGAGCAGTGAATCACAAAAAGTGCATTTTTGTTCAGCTGCTCAGAGAAAGAGTCAAAGACTGAGGAACGAACTGGCAGAGCAACTGTCACCACAAACTGTTTGTCTTTTCTCCTGTACAACATCCTCTGTTTCTCTAAACTGCCTGACAGAAAACTGGCACAAAAAAAGGAACGCAAACAAAGTTCTTTTACTGCATTCAAATGTGTGTGTGTGAGAACATCAAACGGAAAGAGCAGCTGTCAGCTTCAACTCTTATAACCACGTCAGGTTAAAGCTGCAGTAAAAGGAGTGTGCGTTGAACTACAGTTTTAAAAGAAAATAGAAGAATAGGTGCCGTTTCACTACTGCAGCCACAACAGGGGGCTATTTTGCTCCAATGATAGTATTTTCAGCTCTGTGTTTCTGAAACCCTCGTCCACTGCCAACTGTTACTTCACGAACAATGAGTGACGGAAAGTGTGTCCCAGTTTCACTTTCTTATGCAGCAGCTTCAGTGAAACTCTTCATGTTCGAGGCCAAACACGTTGGCTTTGCAGAATTGGGCAAGAAACTTGTTGGACTTGGAGCTGTAATACTCATACCCGCCTGAAGATGATTTCCTTATTTACAGTGTTATTATTTATCTATTATTATGTAAGCAGTTCTCTATTTACTCATGATGATCGATTGTTCGATTTAAAACACCATTAGGAACGTAACACAAGACAACATCTGTCATAGTGAATCATCCAGAGAGCTTTAAAGACCACAGTTAAAGGAAGAATTTAATGATCGACTGCAAATGCAGTATAGCATTACATGTGTGTGTGTGAGTGTGTGGCACTTGTTTGTTTATGAGTGGAGGCATGTTTATGTGCAGATCTGTGACAAATGGTTTTAAAGATAAAATAAACTGTCAGACTGGTTTGCAGACCGGTTACAGAAGCATCTTGTTTACATTCTTGAGGCTTTGGTGGTGAAGGAGAGACATGGATATAATGAAGTGGGAAACATATTAGACCAAGAGAAGAACAACATGGTTATCAGGCTCTCATGTAAACTGTTTTTTAATGCCAAAACTGATCAAATTTCAAATGGAAAATCTATAAAAATCCAACCTTGGCTTCAGTGAGTTACAAGTTACTGGAGGGTTGTCATTCACTCTGTTTTTCCGACTGTTACAGACGAAAACCTGACTGATTCCATCAGATATTTCAAGGGAGAGCTATGCTGTGAAAAATATAATTGTTATATATAATAAAGGTGAACGTTGTACACTAACACCAACAACAATTAAACCAGCTTGTTGGTCGTTTTACTGTAAGACCAGATCATTAACCACTTGTGTTCAAACTGTTGAAAATGTGAATCCAAACTGAGGAAAAAAAAAGTTTCATTTTCGAAGTCTTGTGCCATCTCTCGCTGGCCTAATTTATGCACACTCTTGTGAGACCAATTACTTCCTCTTGGCAGTACAATAAAGTATTGTTATACAGTTTGATGAGCACTAAAAGACCTCTTAGCAAGTGAGCTGAAGAAGCTCAGACTTCACAGACTGGAAGGAGCTCAGCGTAATTTGTTGACGACTTTGAAGGTAAATTACTTCCGGCTTTTATAAAGGCTTTTTTTTCCAAATGATTTCTGGACATACCAGGTATTAAAACATTGTATGTATAGAGTACATTCTATAGATAAATATCTCCATGATGAAAAGAAGATTGAGCAGAAAAGGTGAAAAGAACTGCAGTATTAGTCTTCAGTCTCTCTGCTCCTAATTACAGAACCTCTGACACCAAATCACTGACTCACTGCAAGGCTGCAGCTGTGTATTAGCACAGTTTCTTCACTCTTACTGGTGTGTGAGGCCCGTCTCTGCCTTCAAGGCTTGATAAGCATGGTGCAGAGTGAAAAGAGCATCTTTAATGATTTGTTATGTCAGCTGTAAATTTGGGAATGTTTCATTGATTTATTGTTCAGTTTTTACTAGCTGGCTGTTTCATTGATTTATTGTTCAGTTTTTTTTATTTATGGTCATGGAAGTTACTAGCTGGATCACCATCAATGGCTTTTTGAAGCTTTTGAATATCAAGCTAAAATCAACAGATAAGTTGCAGATAAGACAAACTGCAGCTGATCTCAACTCCCAGACTTTCTATTGAAACGTTAAAAGAAAAATTTCAATGTAGAATCAAGAGTTTTTTACAGTGTGATAAAGGTGCTGTCAACTGTAATGTTCTATGTATGATCTATACAAGTATAATGATGTCAGACAGTTGCTGTGTTTGGCTTAAAAACTTATGACAACATCTTTTCACAAAGTAACGGAGAATCCAAAAGGTCTCAAGAGTTTACCTGAGTCTACTGAGTCTACCTTAAACAGTTATTAGTACAACGTCCTGCTCACTTCCTGTTGAAGGGAAACACAATATACAATAAAGGACTGTGTCAGAACTCAGTTGACCTGCACACAGAATAAAACAGAAAATAACAGACCACCTCAGCACCAGGGATTTAGACTGGAGATGGGCCTTTATGTCTCCACCAAGACAGACAAATCCTCTGACATAACAGACGCGCCAGCAGAGAGAAAACAGGGTCAAAAGATGTCTGATGAGTTTGTCTGCAGTGCTGAACAAACTACTTAATCTGGAATGACCTCCGTCTCACAGTCACAGCTGAGATCTATCAGCGTGCATGTGAATGAGATGTAAATTATTCCAGAGCAGGACAGTCACCTAAAGCAACACTCCTGACATTTTGGGAAAAGGGCACATTATAATACAGTAGAGTAGATGTGATATGAACAGCCGCTAATAAATATGCAGCTAAAATGTAATGTTATGGTAGTTTTGTAATGCAAAATTTGATTTATTTTATGTGACAATTGCTGCATTTTTTTGCACATTTCTATTTTAAGCAATGAACTGTTTTTAAACATTTTATTCCAACCATTGTTAAGCGGAAACACATTCAAACAAAATTCAATACCTGCATTTGAACAAAGTGTGATTCAACTATATTCCACGTGTGGAAGGAACAGCTTCTTGTTAATTAAGTATCCAGACATTCCTGTCTGCTGTGTTCGGCTTAATGAACATCTGATAGAACGTCTACAGCCTCTGGCTGAAGTCTCCCATCTGACACTGAGCTCTACTGCAGAAATATTAAACCAGGGTAAGGCCATTTTTTCCTTACACGGCAAAAGACAAAGTAAAGACAAAAGAAGTGAAGGGTTGAATGTTTAACTATGAAAATTAGCGGTGAAGGATCAGTATCTTTTTTTAACATTTTAATTCTAACAAAAACTCCTGTGCAGCCCCATAATTAAATTTTTTTTTCATGCATGTAATGTGAAAATACAGCAGGCAGAATTTTTTTCATCAGCTTTGCCAATATCTTACATACACTCTCTCTAATATCCTGCAGAATGCCAAGAGCAGTCCATGTATCTGAGGTCTTAGGTACATAATGCTGTTTTTATTAATTTTTGGAAGGTCATTTCTTTTTGTTGAATACTGGAAAAATGTGGTCCAGATACCATGTGTCCCCCGGGGGCCACCCGTTACATAGTTTAGCTAAGAGACCCAAGAACATTTGTGAACCTCACCACTGGTACGTGTGTTTGTGCATCACTAAAGGTACATCAAATAAACTGACCTATCAAAGCACAGTACTGTACATATTTGTAAAATTTTAATCAATCAGGTGTGTAAATGGAAGGTCCTCCACACTTTACCCATTTTGTTGTACATGTTTTAGTGGCGTAAATGCCCATAGTCTACCATTAGTCCAGACAGGTAAACAAATCAAATGGTTGTGCAGACAAGCCTAAACCTCATGGTAATAGGAGGTAAAAGCAATACAAGGAGGGTAAAAACAAGTACCAAAAGATGGAGAGACAGAGAAGGTGCATTAGGAATATCAAAGGATAAAAAGAAAGACAGGAAAAAACAGAGAAAAGGAGAAGAAAAAGAAGATGGCGATGGGCAAGTATGACTTTAAAAATGTATACAGACACAAGGGAAATATTTCCCAGCAGAGAGGTGAGAACATTGTTGTAGCATTAACAATGCACTGCAGGAAAAACAAGGAAGGAAGGAAAGTGAAGGGAAGACGCTGAGGAGATGCCTGGAGGCTCAGCTGTGTCACATACATGAGGACATTTACTGTAACTGCTGCTGTTTACCAGTGTTCAACCTCACCAACAAACACACAGCAAGTGAACACACATACACACAGAGTAAAGACATGTTTACATGTGGCCCATTTTCCAGTTGAGTATATGAACAAGGCCATTGGGTTAAGTGCTTTCTAGTGCAGACTACAGTACAACCTGATTCACGTTCACAGGCATCTGTAATTAGTGGAGTCATCCTCCAAAAAATACTACACACCACTATAGTGTACATCAATACCCTATATGCCATTAATACTTTATACTGTATCAATATACTTAACATGTGGCTATGTGCCATTTCCATTCCATTAGCCCAAAGTAATGAAGTCACAGTTTGTTTGTTTTTTTGCGAATAAAATATAAATTAAAAGTGTCTTCTATGGTAAGGGTGTATGATTGGTCAAACTATTTCAATGTAAATCCTTCGAGCCTTTTGGATTGAATTGATATGATCTAGATCACAGTATGTTTCCTTTTTTTCAAACCTGGTGGTAAGAAATCCACACAGGAAAACCAAAAGAATGTTTTCTTTTAATACAAGCCAGTGAATGTAATTTAAAACGTCTTCAAGTCTATTGTTTTTTAATTACATTGAATTTCTCAGAATGAGCTGCGATTCAGAAGGATTTAGTTTGTGTCTGTACCTCAAGGCTGTGGAACAGAACGGTTCCCTCTCCTCCGACCATTGTTTTATGTGCAGTGTTTGTGTGTCTGTATAATTGTGTGTACATATGTGCGTACATGCACGTATACGTGAGCTCTCACTAACCGGTCGATGCTGGTTGTCATGGTTATCTGGCTATACTGTGGCTCGGTCACCATGGAGCCTGGGCTACCTCTAATATCCCAGAATGCAATGTTTTTTTCCAAGGTGTGTTTCACACCAACGAGCTAAACTCAAACATTCATGTATATTATTTTCCATTATTTATTTCCATCCTCCTTTAAATTCCGTAGCCACATGTCCCACTCTTTTACTTTCATATTTACAGTCCACTCACTCTTCCTTTTGCCTAGCGTTGCTTTCCTCACCATCCCCCCTCTCGTCTCCTGCTCTCTCACTGTCCTTTCCTTCTCCGTCTCCCTTCTGTTTCTTCTTCACTCCAGCTCTGATATCCTCATATGGTTTCAAATATGGATACGCCAAAGTTTTGCTTCTTCAGCTGTATTTCTAAAAACCTGAACATAAATGGATACAGCAGACCACCTAAGCTGTGTGTGTGTCTGTGTGGGCTTTGTTTATATGTAGCCCCCTTGCTGTGAAGAAGAGAAGAGGTGCGAGGCACAGCTGGAATTGTGCCAGACTGTGGTTATTTCTTTTCCTTCTTTCATTACACGGACACATCAAACACTGATATTTGCTGACATTTCTGGATGTGCGCTGATGAAGCCCTTTCCCTGAAGGTCACTGAGTGGAGGCTGCAGCGAAAGTGTTTAATTGTTTATAAGGTTTTAAACAGTCAATAAAATATCTGGTTAAAAAAGACAGATACAAAAAACAAAAAGAAAAAATAGTCTGTTAACTGGGCTAATTTAGAATAAAAAGTAAAACAATTCAAGTCTGGCTCATGAAATGTCAGAGCAAATTTTAATTATGGTGAGAAAGACCAAGACAACTCCAGCTCTTCTTGGTTTGTGTGGCTGTTAAACTCCAACTGTACATACTGTAGGACCAAATGTCAGATTTTAACAAATGTGTTTGAAAAACTAGTTTCATATAAGAATAACCTTTAATTTAGAGATTTTATCTAAAAGTAATCCCAATCTTCTAACCTGTGAAATCTTCTTCTTTTTAATGGTAAGTGACATCCCTACAGTTGCATTACTGTTCTATTTTTCACTGGTTATCATGCCCAGCCTAAAAAATCAAACCACCTGCAAAGGAATGAATGACGCCACCCTACGCTCTTGGCTGCCCGTCGCACAACAAGGATTTCTTTTGTTTGAGTTTGTACTTTTTTGTTCAGTTTTTCTGTCTCCGTTTGCTGTTCTTGTCTGGTCTTTTCCACTGGTGACATCAAAAATCGTGGCCAAGCTGTGACAGTGACACACTGTGGCTCCATCAAGCTGCTCTTGCCTGCAGCTACATCCAAACTAAAAGCTGCTTAGTGGCGCCCAACTCTGGCCATGTCCCTTAAAGCTGCACTAATCATAGCTATTATAGGAGAATTGTCAAATGTACACACAGCAGATTACATGGAAATCTACTGTAATGGATGGAAAAACTACATGCATGGCTGACCCTTCAATAAAAATATAGTTACATGTGCCTGACTGAAGAAAACAATGTTCTGATTTTCATGTCGCTCAGCATCTTTTGCTCCATGCAACAGCTCCATCCTGCATGATTTCATCCTAACAAGACAAAGACAAGGTAAGCTGTTGCATATCTGAGCATGCGTCCTCCACAGCTCTACAACTATGACGACAGGCGTCGGCTGGCGATGCAACAAGCCGCCCTGTCTGAACATTTTCACTGTGATTGGTGAGAAGGAACAGAAGAGGGAAGAGAGAGACGCAAACACAAGAGAACAAAAGAACCTCAGAAGGAGACACCAGGAGGACCACACCAGCCATGGGTCTCCGGATCACAAATGTTAAGACAAATGCACCACTGTCACCCCCGCTGTTAAACTTGGCAAGCTCCTCCATAGGCCATCAATGCCCTCTGCTTTTCCCCTGAGCTCTACACTTTTCTGCACAGCTAGCAGACATATTAGCATGCAGCCCCATCCCCCTGCAAGGACAAGCCACTGCTCACAGCAGCAGCAGTCTTCATACACAGAAATGCTTCATATGCAACAGCAGCAGCAGCAGAAGCAGCAGCTAGAGATCTGTCAGATTGCCATGATGCTTTGGCCACATAATGGTTAAATCCAAAAGGCTCCAACACTGACAAAAGCAGACACAGAACAAAATGACTCCACCACCATCTAGGAATGACTTGAGGATCCCTCTTCTATTTATGGAGCCTTCCTTTCCCACCCTTGGATGCTTACCTGACTTTGAACTCAGCAAGCTGTGGCTGAGCCCCCGGCTCTGCACAGTAGATCTGAGGGAAGTAAAACCTGTGAGACTGGAGGTTGATGTCCATGGTGTCAACACACAGCAGACACAAAAAGTCAGCTACTCCACCAACAGGAAAACTGATTTTTTTTTTAAAAGTTTAATATCTGAATTGTCCGTGAGGCTTTCTTCCCTTTTGGCTTGACGCTCACGTTGTAGTTAGTGACACAGGTAAGTGTCCAGTGAAATCATCTCCAGTCACCTTCTCCACTAATGGTCACAAGACTGGAAGGCTGCAGTCAGGAATGCATCCCACTCCTCTTCAACTCCTCTCCGAACACTAAACGTTCAATCACTTCTGCTGCCTGACACCCAGCAGACACACTAACCTATTTCCCGACTAGCAGCCACTGTACACTCAGCAGCTGGGAGTACGAGAACAAAGATGACTCCTCGGAACGATGATGCCTCTTAAAAGAGCAGGAGTGACAAAAAATAATCCTGCGTTCAGTCAACAGTTCATCCTTTGGAAAGTGGAGACGAAAAATGTGTAAAAAATTAACAAGCATTTAAAAAATACGAGGGAAAAAGAGGTTTAAAAATGGAGAGCAGCTCTTCGTACACATACATACAGAGACAGAACGCCTTATAGACAGAGAGAAAACGAGTGAGAGAGTGAAAACGGGTGAGAGAGAGAAAGGGATGGAGGTGCTCTGAGGCGTTGCCCTCGCACTGCCTCTCCTTTCTGTGTCTCATTGGATTACCTCCTCCCTCACCATCCGCCTCCCTCCTCCTCCCTACACCCCTCCATCCCTCCCATTCCCCCCTCCCAGCTGTGACATGAGCGATGGGCTGCTAGCCCCAGAGGCTGCTGGTCCTACCCCTCCTCTTCCTCCTCTCCTCTCCTCCTGCTCCCTCTGTTCTCCTATGCAGGTTACAGGATTGGCTCAGACAGGGATGCGTAAGAGCAACGAGAGGGAGGAGCAACAGATTTTAATTCATCTGCTGGCTCTCGTCTTTTCTCGCATGTGATCTAATGTGTCATGTCAGTCTTGATCGGAGCTAGTAGTACAACGGCCTCATACACTTACACACACACACTCTTCCTCTCTCTCTCTCTCTCTCTCTCTCTCTACATGTTCATTAACAAAAAAATATTGATGAAAGAGAAAGCGACATCTTTCTGCAGTAACTAACTAAAACTAAATATACATAAAAACCGTGTGTAGTTCTTTAAATGTGCATTAAATTACATAACACAATACAATACAATACAATACAATTTCATAAAATATTTTAAAGAGGTCAAACCAACATTGAGCCACATCTGAATCTGTACTATTCCTCCACTGGACAATTTTATACAGATATGTGTAGATTGTATGCTTAATAGTAAGTGGTGTGTGTGTGTGTGTGTGTGTGTGTGTGTGTGTGTGTGGCTCCAACACTAATCTTATTCCCCACCACAGGACGCTGCCTGTAACTAATAAATCCTTCTCATATTTACCGTACGCCCTCTGACACAGCAGGAGAAATCCAATCATGCCAGTGGTCTCTGTCACCCAGCTGACATCACCCACATCTGCCCTGTTGGGATTTGCCAAGAGTAAATCTAACTGACAAGACAACAGCCATAGAAATGTTGCATGACAGACACACCCAGTGCAAGTAAAATATATTTGTCATTGATTGTGAACTTTTCACAGACATAAAAAAAGATAATCAACATTAGTTTTGCAAATATCTACAGTTGGCTAATGTAGTACTAACATGGAAATGAGGTTTAAATTCAGATCTGTGACATTGTCTGCACAGGTTTGGAGGAAAACACTGATTTTACACGTCTTTAAAAAATAAATATTAAGTCAAGATTTGCAGGGGGGGAACATAACAGTAAATTGATCTGGTTCCTAATAAATAACATAAATGAATAGCTTAGAGTCATGGTTGTTCTATGTAAAATAGCTATAAGACTGAGCCTCATTATTATCAGTATAATCAACCCTCCGTTGTTCTTGATACATGTACAACAACAGAAAATACTTCTTGGCTCAGTTCCTGAAAAACAAGTGTAAAAGGAAAAAGGACTAAGAATCATTTGTCCTGACAGATGGTTGTTGCCACCTGTGGGTGTACTGTGGGGGTTCTGAAGGATTCATTCACTACAGGAACAATCGACACAGTCTGTACACACGATGGTAAAATCAATGACAAAAATTCTTTTAAATTACTGCCCGACCTGAGCGCCAGCCTTTACTCTGGGTCACTTCAGGGCATCGATCAAAGCAGGTCAGCTGACCTTCATTTACAGTGCAGCAAATGTACTTTTGTCTTCATGAAGAGGTGTGGACAAAATGACTGTTTGATTGCGATGGACAATCAAACAGTGTAAGACAGTAAAACCAACAGAGGGGGAGAGAATGGAGGGATTACAGATGGGGAGGAGGGGAATTATTAAACAATCAACAGATGAAAAGGGGTTAGAGTGAGGGGAGATAGACAGTCTGACAGATGGACACAGACAGGTAGAGGGAGGTGAAGTCTTGGGTGAGATGGAGATAAGGAGAGGGAAGGAAAGTCAGAAGGAGGGCAGGAGCATTAGAAACAGGTGCAAATATGGAGAATACATCGAGGGACTGAGATCCACTTTTTATTTACGCAGTAAACCCATCCCCCATCACTTCCTGCCTCCATCACAGGTTAGACCTCGGCAGCAGCCGATTGTATTTTAATCTTCAAAACCTCACACACCTCGCTCTCCCCTGGCTGCTCAGGACAGATGTTCAAACTGGTCACAGCAGGAAAAAATCCAGGTGATAGTATTCCCAACAGCTCTGATCCATTCCAGATTGTCAGCACTAAAACACATTAGTAACACCTGGGATTCTGCTGCTGAGACCTAGGCCTGTATACAAGAAATGATGGTAGACGCGGCTTTAAGGGTTAGGGCTGGAAATGGCAATAAACCAGCAGGGGGCGGAACTGCTGGTAGCACAGAAAGGACTAAAGAAAAAAGAGGCAACTTCACACGTGCTTTATGGCATTTTCCTGTTGAATATATGGCATTTACTAAAATATAATCTATTACACAGGCTCTTCAACAGTACAGTGCACTGTGCACTATTATCTCCATATGTCCAAAGCCCCCTGCTGCTCCATTTGGATTTATAAAAGTTAAGTGTACCAGCTGTTCCCTTCATGGTTATCCACAGCAGATCATCTGCCTCCTCTGCTTCAACCCCAACCATCTCCATGTCCTCTGTCACAACATCCACAAACGCCTGGAAACTCCATCTCCAACATCCATTGTCAAATATATTTACTATCTCTCCTTAACACGTCCAAACCTTATCAATCTCTACTCTCCAACTCTTAATTTTCAACTCAGCCTTTTGTCTCTAAACCATTAATCACAGCAGGTCTCACTACTGTCTTATAAACCTTCCCTTTTCAATATACTGCTATTTCTGATATCACTACTCCCTCTACTCCTTGCAGATATATGCATTTTTTTCAGGTAAATTACTTTAGTCTCTACTATACAGACTCTCCTCTATAGTGAGGACAGGGAGGTTTTCTCCGTACGACGGCCTTAAATTCTTGCGCATAGTTTTGCAGCTGTGTGTGAGGATGTACAGCTGCTGTGGCTTAGCTCTGACTGCTCCACAGTTCAAATATACACACTGTCAGACTGACACCAGAGCCTGGCGCTCGTATGTTCTACCGTGTTGGCAATGCTTCAATTCTAATCCTTTCAGTGTCTCCAGGGCAGAGACGGAACAGCAGAAAATGTGTCTCTGTCCAAACACATACAGATTACAATGTGTGACTCTTCACCCACATTTGTAACTCACATGATGATGAATGGGATACATGTGATGAAGAAAAAAGTTAAATGGCCATTGTGTGAGATTGAGCTCCAATTTGTGTTTCTGTCTGGGAAGAAATTACACGTAAATAATGTGTCTAACAAACTGTTTGATTAACCTAGAAATGATTTTTTCTCCCTGCCTCTCAGCATCATGTCTCTGTCTCCAGAGACCTCGCTCTGCACAAGTATGACTCACTGCTGTCACCTGAAATGCACTGTGTTTTTATTACACAGATCTGCCGTAGAGACAAGGATTGTGACCTCGGACCTGATGCTGGAAATTGCTCGGTGTGTAGCATCTCCCTCCATTCTGTCTGTATATTGTGAACATTTTTACATGAGTCACAGATGTGATGTGGCTGTAGCACTGTGCAGAGGCTTTACTGTAAATAAATAATTAAAATAAATTTGAAATAAATCTGTAAAATAATCCCAGTCACTGCAGGTGTAGGTAGCATCACAATTTTAAGGAAGTGTGACTTTATTTTTAATAACCTTTAGAATGAAGGTTAAATAGAATTATAAACATCTGTAAAACACTAGCTGAAAACACCTCAGGATTAAGGATGAAGCCTGTGATGTGATGAAGACAATGTGCTGTTCAACCTCCAACAACCAGTGAAACTGAAGCTGGTGCTTATGACTGTGATCTACAGTGTAAACACTGCCACGTCAATGATTGTCTAACAGGTCAGAGGGTCATTCAAACACACGGTTTATTCCCTGACACGTCTGCGAACTCAGCTGAACCAGAACCATGCCTTAGCAACGACAGTTACGACGACTTCACCTCTCAGGTGCTGCAATAACACCAAACACACTGACAAAATCATGTAGGTCGAACACACACCACTAAGTGCTCCTGTCAATACACATCAGGCACCAGCGGTGACAGATGATGGATCGATGCGAGCCACACTTGGCTTTTAGAGCATATAATGAAACGTGGTCTATGTAAATAGAGGAGGTGGCATTGGTGGGATGTGTGGGCGGGGTCTGCAGGCAGCACCGCACATCAATCCTGTTTATGAGATGGGAGGTACAGACATCAAAACATAAAGAGATCATCTGGTGTGTATACATGTCACACATTCACTGCCTGATGTCGGGCACGAAACAAAGAAGTATAAATCTATTTCTGGGATGCGTTTTCCTTCTGTTTCACTTTAGATCTTCCTGGATTTGAAAAAGGTGTTTTTAGGTTATATTTTAAAGAAGTACAATTCTACAGAGGACTAAAATAGAAGTCCTGAAACATTTTTTAATTATCTGCTGTAGGTCAGAGGTTTTGGGTTTTTTTTTTTTTAGTCAGTACGAAACTAAAAACCGTGTTGTTATTGACACAAGATTAGGAAAGACAGTACATTTTTTTATCATCAGCCCTGAACCTAGAACAGAGGTCTTCAATGTGTCAATCATCCTCCATAACAGAAAACAGAATCAAATATTAACTAAATTAAGTGTAGGTAAAGATAACAGCGCTAAGTTTTCCAAGAATATATTTCAAACTGACTTTTTCAGTCAGTGAATATACCTTCATTTTATTTATGTTTAAAAGTATGAATTCTAAACACAAATACTGACAAGGAAACACTGTCTTATTTCCTTATCATCATGCAGTATGGAGTCTGACCTTGACTAACGTACACATGACCAGCAGCTCACAGCACTGAGGTCAGGGCTAATTAGATCACAGTACAACACATCAGGTTGTGGTATGAACCACCAACTAGGACACACACACACACACACACACACTGTACAGCTGTGAGAGCTCCATAGATACAAAGCATTCCCATAACTTTGTCCTGAAAAACAATATAGATGCTGACAGCAAAACAGGTATAAATCTATACAACTTTGTGAGGTCAAAACACAGCAAATTTTAAAATTCAGAATTTGACAGGTATAAATCTATACAACTTTGTGAGATTGGTCAAAACACAGCAAATTTTGAAATTCAGAATTTGAAAAAAAAACCAGATCATCTAGGGATGCAGCACAGTAAATTTGACCTCTTGTCTTTATCATTGTCATGTCAAGTGTTGTTGTTGTGCCTCACCTTGTCTGTGTCTCCACAGGTCAACTTCCTGTCTGTCTGAATCCACAGCCTTGACTTTCCTGTCCCTACCTCCCTCTATGTCTCTCCTCTTTTCTAATGTGCTCCACCTAGTGTCTAATCAGCATTTCCCCTCTGTCTCCTTATATTACCAGGGTCCCTGTTACTACTGTGTAATTTTTATCCGGGTTTTTTATCTGAGTGACTCATCTCCGTGGAGTCTGTTGTTCAGACGTTTCTGTATCATAGAATCCCCAATATTCTGCAGAAGGTACCCAACACAAGATACACTAACTGAAGCATATAGGCACCACACTGCAAACAGCCTCACAATAAAAAAACCAAAAAATATGAAAAGTACGATTTTTTTTCAAGATGTTGTAGTTTCAGCAGCTGACATCTTGAGACAATTCTTACATGGGTTTGATGCCACCATTGTGTAAACAAACAGCTGATTTGACAAAGGTGATGACAGGACTGGCTGATGGAAATGACAGCCATGTTCCCACTCTGACCTCAGGGCACAAACCCACACTTTACTTCTCAAGCATGAAGAGCCTTACACACACTTTTCAGTGCCAAGACCAATTAGACTAAACCCAGACTTCCTCCAACTCATGGTCGTCCTGTGCCAAATGCTTCTCCTGCCCTACCCACCAACGCAGCAGCAGCATCCCAGAAGCTGATTGGCTGCTGTGCAGAAGCATGGAAATAACAACTCAGCACAGAGGCTCCTGCAGCCAGCAAGTAGGAAGTGCTCTCGCATCCTCGCGTCTGGGTGCTGTGGAAGCTGACTGGTCCGGGGCTGGAAAGGTGTGCCAAGGTGCGCGTGCGTACGCGTGCACACACAGGGCAGGGGTGTGTTACATTGGAAAAACCAAAACACGTGAGGTTACTGTGAAAATGCAGTATCACCCATCGTTTAATATTCCTCATGCAAATACTACAGACGTCCGTGTTCGTGTATTCTGTAGACAAACACACGCACACACACACAAGCGCGCCTGCATCTCTGCATCTGCAGCTTCTAAAATGTGAAACAGCGTCATCCGTCAGGTACAGTGTCAGTCAGCAGGAGACAACACAGTCCTCTACATAATTTACGTGAAATCCCAGAATGATGCGCAGTTTTTTCCCAGCAGCGTCCTTTTCTGCGTTCTCGTGCTTACCTCATCTTCCCCTCCTGTCCTCCGCTCACCGGGAAGGATGATGATTTTGCTCCTGCTCACAGCTGCTGTGTCCTGCACTCTGGTTTAAAAATAATCCAAATGCAACAGTTTTAATACAAGCAGACAGCTGCGCTGCCTGCAGGCGACCGGGACGTGGGGAGATGGATGGGTGGATCAGTGGATGGATGGACAGGGCAGATGTTGAGGTTGGAAAAAGCCGAAAGGTTTTCAGGTCTGTCTGTGGGTTATATAAAAACAAATGTTCTCCAGTGTTCTTCAGGCTGGTGGGTCGATGGAGAACATTTCACAGCGCTGCAGGCTGCTGTTCAACGCCGGGTGGAGGAGTGTCTGTCTGCGGCTGCTGAGGTGCCATCTTTACCCCAATACAACCACTGGGACAGGGAGAGAGAGAGAGAGAGAGAGAGAGTAGGGGAGAGGTGGGGTTGGTTTTGCTGCACGGTAGCGCCCTCACTGTGAGGATATCATCACCGCACATGCAGGTGTAGGGACCAGACACCTTAATCCCCTAGTTTAAGTTTTGTTTTTGTTTTTTTTATAACACAGCCATAATAGTTGGTCCTGTTTGTAATGGGTTTGTGGCCACATGGTTCAGTAGTGGGGATGCCTTACTTATGCCTTACAGTTTAGTTTAATTTTAAATTAAAATTATTTGTGTTTGTTACAGTGTAGGTGTTTACCATATAGTGCATTTTTAAAAAAGACTATGGAAAATGCTCCCTCTGTTGGATGGAGGGTGCTATAACAAGGGAGTTTGAACGAGTGTGAGTGTCAGAGTATGAGATGGAACTAACAACACAGTAGCTCTAGACCAACATAATTTATTTTATCCACTTTGATTTAGAGCTATTGAACCAAATATTGCAACTATGCAGTACTGTCATATTTCATTGGATTACCTGCCTAGAGCTTTATCTCCACAGGAGGGCGCTGTGGTTAAGCTTATTTGTGGTCATGTATCCTTTTTAAGAAATTCCAGTTGTAAACTGTTACTCTCACACGAATAGTTTAAAAATCAACTTACACTTGGACCCACGGTGCAGTAAAAAGAACACTTGATTTTAGTTTTATAAATATTATTGAACTACACCAGGACCCGCTGGCATTTTACTGTGTCTTTGTTAGAGTAAGAAATAGTATCTTGTTCTTGTTCAGAGATTTTGAAGAATTGTTTTAGTGCAGATCTGTGGTGCAAGACGTGATACTGATAATACCTGGAAGGCAGAGTGAGTACTAAATGCCAAAACACCTCTTTACACTACCTTGTATTTTTACTTCAGTGGAAACTACATCATTTACAGCTTGGAGGTTTGCCATTCCCCACTTTGACTCTGGTTGAAAAGGTCACAGTACATGATTTTCAGCACTTTCCTGCTCATACAGTGCAGATTGTCCATTAGTGTCCCGACAGCTCTGGTCATCATCGAAGAGCTGCACTGCTTGTTCCCAAGTGATTCTATAAGGTACTAAAATAAGGAAT
>NC_024313.1:7676858-7682698 GCF_000523025.1 Cynoglossus semilaevis | reverse complement strand
TTAGATTAGATTAGATTAGATTAGATTAGATTAGATTAGATTAGATTAGATTAGATTAGATTAGATTGATTTAATTGGACTGGATATAGAATATAAAATGTTAATATAAAAGTAGAAAAATACCACTTTACTTAACCATTTGAAAATAATTGCACGTCTGCAATGTCATGTGACAAATAAAGATTCTTAATTCTTGAGCAGCATTTGTCGCTAGGTTGTTGTTTTGTTTTGCTACCTGCATACATTTGATTATTTTTTTTCATTTTGGTTCACCTTTGCACTGGCATTTACATAAGGAAACATTTTCAATACAACCCACATTCCCAAGAGATAAACTATATATATATATATATATACAGAAAAGACTCATAATGTTGATAATCCTCAGATAAACCACAGATGAACATTATTGCACCTTGTGTCACCTACAGTTGAAAATGTATTTTTATAGCATCTAAAATCAACATTCATTGACATTACAGAAGAATACACAAATGTACGACTTCCTCCTAGCAGAGAAAATACCATTTTGTGATTATGTCCATCCTAGTGGTAGAGTCAAAAGTAAGAACTACTCTGCACCAAGATTATCTCCTGACTCCTTAAACTGCATTTACTTTAAATTGTGGTAGACATAAAACATGAGCTTTTTTTAATGAATGAATTTTCTGAGAAAACTAGTCTAATGGCATTCATTTTTAAATTTTTCACAGTTTATTGTTCTTGCTGAACCAGGATTTTTTTTCTGAGAGTAATAAAGACACAAACACGAGTCTGTTTTTTTCTACATCAAACATCACATAAACAAACTAACAAGAAGTTTTTGACCCAACATATTAAAACACTACCAAACTGTACGTACAAAAAACAGTGAACACTGAAGCTTAAAGATGAAGGATGAAGCCTTTTTAGAGAACGGGTCGGCTAAACCGTGAGCTTAAAACATACTACAAACTACTAAAAACAAACACTCATACTGTATTAATATAAATAAAGGAAACATTTTGAAGGAATATATTTTTGGAATACTGTAATAATCTTAATTTGACACAGTGCTTCTCAAAGTGTGGGGCGGGCCCCACTGATGGGGAACGGAGACATGACCGGGGGGACGGAAATGGGAGGAAGTTTTCAAGGTCCAAGTGATGATTGTCGACTGCACTTTTATTTTCTCTTTGTGTCTTTGTGTTATTGAATGCTATTGGTTTATAAATTGTGATGTTACGTGGTGTTAGTTCAACAAATTTGAAATGTCATTAGGTCCAGATTGAACCAAATAAATCATTCTGTTTAGTTGGTTCAGTAGCAGATCTGGAAGTACTGGCTGGGTGACTTGGTGGGGCTTTTGTAGCTGGACTTGTCCTGCTGCGTTCTGTGGCTGCTTGAGGTCTTCTGCAGGTTTAAGGTAAAGGACGGTGGAGGTTTGTTGGCCTCATTCCTGCCGCCCTCCTTACTCTGAGCGTTGTCAGCGACGGTGTTGGTCGGCACCTCAGAGGCTGATTTGGCAATCTCAGAAGACCCAGTCCTTTTTGGGTGGGGGCTCAGATAGATCTGCATAGTCACTAAGTGGACGGGTGAAATGAGGTGAGGACGCAGAGGTTTGAGGGGGTGGTGGAGAAAACAAGGGCGCAAGGAGGAGAGGGAATGCACACCAGTCATGGTGAGGTATGTGTGAAATCAAATGAAGTGTGATCAAAAATGAAACAGTGATCTAAACAGTATTTCCTGTCTCAAAAAATAGAATATTTCCTGTGGCGACGCCTACCTTTACAGTGGGTCACACGTCTTGTCCCTGGTCCGAGGCAACACACACACACAGTTAGTAAATAAGGGCATGAACAGCGTCATTTTTACTTTGCTGTTGTGAAGCCATCTCTGTTGCTCTTACCTGCACTGGCTGCAGCCTCCTTGGACTTGCTGCTGACAGGGCGAGAAAGTGAATGTATCACACGTGTAAAAAAAAATGTAGTAGTGTAAATCTTCACATTACGTTTCAATGCAATAGTTAAAGCATAAATGTCCTCTGAAAGTGGGAAGAAATTCACTGCAGAAGTCCATGCTACATTTAAGTCAAATAATATATTTGATATATTATGTCAATAGCAATATTTTTTATTATATATATTTTTTTAATATATGATTGTTGGAAGAAAACACTTCTAATAGGAGTCTATTTTCTGTAATTCATAAATTGTTTCTCACCCCTCTTTTTTACACATTGATGCTGCTGATGTGGGCCGTGTCTTGGTGCTTCTACATGGGCTGTCCTTCACACTCCCCGGCTGGCTCTTCACGCTACTGAAAGAATGAAAATAAAAAAAAGCACAGTACGATGACTGTATAAACAGGGACCACTTTATTGAGGAATAAACCAACATCCTTAAGTGAAAAGAGATTTACTTCTCTCTGTGCAATTATATCAGAATCCTCCAGATGCCTCAGCAGCAGCAGCAGCGGCGGCATCAGCACATCCAGGGCCCACAGAGAGAAGCCATCACACTCTCTGACTAATGCCATCTAATGGCAGTATCGTTAGAAAGGTAATTGAGAGGAAGAGATGTGCAGGAAATGGTTCACTGCTTTATTGCTTTGAAATGAAAGCGAGAGTCGGAATAATTATTTTGCAGTGTATCTTGGATAATGGAGGGTGTCTGCCAATCCCTGTGCACATGAGATGATGAGAAGCAGAGCTGGAGACGTTGGATTGTACTGTTACAGTGAGCTGCTTCATCACAAACTAATTCACACTTAATCTATACACAGAAGACCTCCTGTGGCCGTGTTGTGGCAGATGTGAGAGGAATGTTACTGATTTTTTTTTTCACGATGAAAATCAATTTGGGTTTTTGAAATTGAATTTTTTTTTAAATTTTATATTATGGTTAAATAGTCTAAAAGTGCACTTTGATTCTGATTCTTGTTCTATGGTTGTTGTTGTTTTTAATGTAAATGGTTCATTGTGCTGCTGTATGGTTTGTCAGTTTGAGCCTCTCTTTGACCTATGATCGCTGTACTCATCCACACAGCCGTACCTGAGCGATGGAGTTGGGCTGTAATTCCTGACTGGGACGCTAGAGGGTAGCGGGGAGTTCTTCTTAAGAGAGGCTGAACTCTGCTGCACCACGGTGGGTCTGGAGGGCAGAGTCAGAGATACTGGTCTGGCTGTGGGAACGCAGAGACACACAAATAATAACAATAATAAGATTTGAAAACATAGACAACTAAAAATATTTGAAAACAGTCTCACGACATCTCTTTACCAATTTATAGGACGATGCTACATCCTAGGCTGCTGCATCTATTGGTGGCTCTAATAGGGACGTGGATAAGCCAACAGTGAACTCACCTTTAAAAGCCGGCACCTTCCTGCCTGCAGCAGCAGCAGCTGCCTGGTGTTCCTCAGAGATGTTGAGCCTCTTGAGAACGTCGGCCAGAGCCATCTTCAACAGCTGGATTTCATCCTCCTGCATCTGCATCCTCTGCTCCAGGTAGGTCAAACGGTCCACCATGTCCAGGCCACTGGCTGCTGAACTGTGGTCATCTGAAGGACAAGGGATAACAGATGGTTAATATAGTTACAGCAGGTGATCAAGGACAGAACTGGCAGTTTCATTTTAGGCTGGTTTACATGCCAGTGTGTCCTAAGTTGCAGGTTATGTCCTGCTGTGGTTACGAAAGAATGAGAATAAATAATGTTGAGAAAGAAAATCAGATTTATTGGCTGTGTGTAGTAAAAGGTGGCAAAAATACACACACACAGTCAACCTAGTGTGCCACTGTGACTCAGGAACAACACACTACACAGTTGGAGCAAAACAAAAAAAAAATTAAAACATAATATGCAACTGAGTCATAGTGAAAACACAGTAATTTGATATGAGAAAAACCTTCAGTAAGAAACACAAAAACACAATCAGAGCAACCAAAAATATTTAATCATACAAACGCTGCTGTAACCAACACCACAGTAAACAGTGGCAATCACTGAATATCACACTGTTATCAGGGTTGTTTGTTTGTATGGTTTTTTTAACCTTACACACAAGTCTAACAAATTCATGTTCTCAAGACAAAATGATTTTCATCTCTGTGATTAAGCCTCAGGTTCTAGATATTTCAGTTTGTTCAGGTTTGAACACTGACCCCACCAAGACAGAGTGAGGGAGAGGTGAGTGAGACGAATCACAGAGACACAGGTGATTGTGATCACAATGATTAACTCCACACAGTAGACACTGCAGGAAAAGCAAACAAACAGACCTAACAGAGCGTCCTTACTCCACGGCCTCCAAACAAGTGTTTAATCAACGTCTCCAACTACAGCCACGACATAATAAATCTGACGTTCAACTTCAGATCAGTACAACAACTCTGGTCTTCAACGTCCTGGTCCTGACGCTCAGTACTGTAGTCCTTCTGCCATTGTTATGTTTGAGCACTCCTTACAGAGGTTAACAGCCTGGGTTTATCACCATTTCCAAAAGAAATAAACCTCTGTGGCTGCAGTACAAGGCCAAACACTACTCACTCAGAATATTTAAAGAAACATGACCTTGATGAATGATAATATACACAGACAGTAGGTAAGAGACAAACAAAGGCAGTCTGGTAAACATAAAAAACACATGTAGCTGTAATCAAGACGCTGTGTGTACTCCTCCAGGTCAGTGAGTATTATTACCGCTGCTGGCACTGGGCACAGACGAGGGGTCACATTGTTTGAGGTCCACCATCATCTCTGAGGTCTTCCTCCTCTTCCTCTCCTCTCGGGTGCACAACCTTTCATTCCTTTTTTCTCCTCTCGTCCCCCTCACATCAGCTGCCTCTCCTTCCATCGTCTAGGTCTGATCCCCCTGGTGGAGTCAACTAGAAATTTCCCAGCTCCTCTTTTGTCTCTCGCTAACAGATGATTCTCCGTGGACTGTGGTCCATCACTGCATATCTTAACCTATGTTTTGATCCTCTCACATTTCCTTGGTGATCTCCAGATGTATTGTGGGATGTTGGGATGGGCATGACAGAGATTAAAGCTTTGTTTGATTATGAATAAAGCCGGGGGGCGGGGGAGGGTGCAGGGCCCACTGTGCTTAAAATCTCAGCAGTCGTCCAATTCTGTCATGTTTGTCCGTGCGTGTTTGTTTGTGTGTGTACGTGTGCATGGGCGCGGACTGCAATGATAATCCCTCAGACTGAGCCTCTTTGACCCCGCCCACACACATAAGCCTCACACCACACGCCGAGCCACAGGGAGGGAAGTAATAAAGCCGAGATGAGGCCTGTTCCTGGGATGTTTTGATGCTGCTGTGGACGTCTTGATCGTCTCCAGGGACGCTGGGGTTAGTAGACGCTCAATCATGGAGATTATTGTTTGAAAAAGAAAACATGCTTTAACACAAAAATAAAATGATTACTGTAGCGTAGCTATTATATCCCTGCAGGAACAGTATTGTAGAGAGAAATAACTCACTTTTGTATTATTATTATTTAGTTAGTACCAGAGAGGTGCAGTTACTGTCTGATTTGCTGCCTCCATTATGGCTCAGCAATATTTTACTCTTAAGTATTTTTTTATTATTTTTGTTTTGTTTTTATTTCTTGTAATGAATGGGACTGTATCCACGTTCATTGAACCTCTGCTCTAATGAAAATAAAGATTCCCATTCTAGTTCACCGTGTTGGTAAAATGTCTAAAGGCAAAGGAAATAATTATGAATTATTTGTGATGCAAATACAAGCATCGAGTAGTATTAAAGTAGTACTATGATATGTGATAAGGTACTATGATAAGGTGAATTCACAGGGAGGGGCTCGCTATTGATTCAAAATGATGATAAGGTGAC
>NC_024313.1:7632630-7676842 GCF_000523025.1 Cynoglossus semilaevis | reverse complement strand
TGTACTTTCCAACATAAGAATAAGGTATTGCTTTACACACATACAGTAGTTAGTATTAATCATTCATTTTTTGCTTTTTTGTTTGGTTCATTATACTGTGTCTGTTTTTTTTTTAATTTTCAAGAGTTTACATATAATTAGTTGCAATAGTACTTGATGAATGGTCCACCACTATAGAAATAATTATTACATGACTTAATTAAATGAAGTTACTGCTGCAGATAATCCTCTCTATGACTTGGCAAAGGTTGTTACCACCATATGCCCTCTCCTAATGCGACCCTCAGCATTTATCCCCAGTTGGGTGAGGCCTAGTAGGACACACACACACACACACACACACACAGTGACTATGAAAATGGCCAGCAGACTATAGTAAAAAAATGGTGAAAATAAAATAAAAACTAGTGTGAATAAATACATCACATATAATGAGATACAACTGACTATGAACGATTCTGCTGCTGGGATTAGGACAGATTACATTTTTTTAATTTGACAGTCTTTCCACCAGACAGATACTGTGGTGATCAATATAACTAAGTACTTTGACATCATAAATATAACAGAGTGTCAGACAGGCCCCTAAACGTGCCGTAAAACACATGTTCTGTGCTGTTAAGATCGATGTCTCTCTCCCCCTCCTCCGCCTCCCTCTCCTCCTTCCAACAGTAAATCTTTGCTGATAGAATGTCTCCTCCTGACAGTGATGATGTGCTGTGAGCACAGACTTTAAGAATAATCGTTCAAACATGGAGTCGACTCTAATCCATCTCCGGAGGACAAATGTGTCCACGTTCGCCTGTGATTTCCTCAGTCTCCTCGCGTCCCAGCGTGACATCATCCTCGTGCCCCCTCCCTACACCACATATGGGATTGGGATTGGAATAGCACGTAATCCCAGTGCTGTTAAAGGGAATTAGTAGCCTGGAGCTCAGTCACTGCACTAACTCAGCTGTGTAAAAGAAAGGCAGGCTCCATGGATACCATTTATTCAAATGTAAAACACACACAGAGTATTTCTATTTCTGTGCTTGTGAGTCACACACACACACAAGCACACACACACACACACTACAGAGTCAGGGAGGTTGTACAGTAACTGACTTGGCTTTTAAACATCTTCGCAAAATGAAACTCCATTACAGCAAAACTCCAGCAGAATGTTTTAATCTCCACTCACAGATGGTGTTTGTTGAATGAAGACAGCATCTGTCCGCTCATATCGGCGGCCTGCGTGCTGTCACACACAAGACACACGTGCACCGAGCACTAGGCACTTATTAAAACGTTCACAGAATGTCCACAAACGGTCCAGAGGGGACAAGCCATTTCTCTAGATCTGCTCAGCGCAGACACATTCCACGACTCCCACTGTTTGACTGTTTGGCACGTGAGACCCTGGACGGACACGAGAGACTGGTGTTTAATTTAACTCCTCTGAACAGCTTCAGGCAACGGCAGAACCAACAATTTAGAGGGAAAAACAGAGTTGTTGTTTTTTTTTTTTTAGTGGAGTCATGTTTTAAGTTTAATCAAGTATTGTGTTAGAATGATGCAACACTGTTTTGCTGAACATGAACTGAAAGTGCAACTAGAGGAAAGTGGAAGATTTACCTTTGGCTCTGATGTAATTTAACATTTAATGTTGTTTTTCTGAAGGTTAGTAACTGCTGGCATTTGGGGAGAGGTGGTTTTGGCTGCATTTAAGACTCAAAATCTTCAGTAATCTTTGGATCTCCATGTTATTTTTCATTTGTCAGTCAGACACAGGGATGTTTTTTTAAAAACTTTTTCCCACTTTTAAAAACATTATCATTTGCTGTTTTCCTATTTTGTTTCAGTCTGGCAGCTCAATTATTTACAGTATTGAATTTGTATTATTCAATATAGTTTTTTTACAGTACTACTGCACTGTAGTATTTGAAATCTTTACTCTTAGTTTTTCCCATCAGGGAAGCAGCTTTCAACATGTTTGAACACTTTGACAGCGTCAGCAGGGCAGAACAGTGACAAATGACAGAACAATAGACAGAAATCTACAGTATATGAAACAATATATCTTTGTTTCAGTCATAAATATTCCTACCTGTCATGAAGTCACTGTCCTGTGCCAGCAGTGAGTCGCTGTGGAAACTCTCCTTCAGCGAAGGCCTCCTCAGCAGGTCCTCCATGCCAACACTGTTGTCCACTAGTTCGTCCATGCTCGTGTCCTCCGCCGCTGTTGACAGTCAGTGTGAGGGACGTCTGAGCTCCAGCTAAGTCCTGTCCACTTTACCACGGAGATACTTCACCTCCTGTAAACCTCCCTACTGTTCTGGTGTGTAGGGTGATGTCACTCAACAGGAGGATTAAGGTAAGCCTTCTGAAGCTCAAAGAAGGACAAGACTGCATGACAGGAGGAATCTGTGGTGTGTGTGTGTCTGTGTGAGTGAGTCTCTCTCACACACACACGACAGATTTTAAGGAAATAAGCCGCCAAAAGCCCCGCCAGACGGACAGACCTAAAATTATTGGCGACAATTTCTGCGACATTCATGTTATGGACTTTATAGATTGGTTTCCTTGTTTGTCATTTTTTTTCATAAATTCTGAGATGTCATCTTTGATCTGTCACTGTCTCTGTCAGCAGCATCTCTCTGAAACTACTGAACTCATTTTTTGTTAAAGATAAAATGACTAAATAATGGTTACGTAAAGCTTCTACATTGGCATAAGGAGGAGTAAAAAGCAGTTGTCATTTTTTCATTACAAACTGGTTAGTGGTGCGCTCAAAAATAAAAACCCAACATTATTGTTGTTGTTATTGTACATATATGTTTTTGCTCCTCTTTGATCGAAGAACTTTGGTATTCAAATGAGAAATACTCACTTCATTCATTTGAACCTGGGGTGAGGAGGTCGGAGCATCTCAAACAACAGGGCAGTGGGATAATCCGTCCAGGCTGGTTTCTTCTTTCAAACAGAGGTCAGGGCAGCCTCTGATGGGGAAAACACTTTCACATTAAAGACCTCAGAATAACTTCCTGAAAGATAAGTTACATAAGCACTGTCAGCAAACGAACAGCCACTGTGGAGGAAAGCAATGAGTAACAATTACTGACCTGTGTGCAATGAAAACACACACTCCACAGGGTAAATAAACACACGTACACACACGCACAATGCCCACACACACACACACACACACACACACACACAGCAGGGTGGTACTGTGCAATTTGCTGTTGGAAACAAAGTTGCAGCCAAGCACACAATTACACTCCCCCAAAGAGCTTACATCAGGCTACCATCCGGTGTGTCCAGGCCTGGCGTACTGTAAGGATGATGGGATTCAGAGATTAGATAGAAGAACTTGATTAATTACAGTCATCAGGTGGACAATAAGCCGGACGTGGTAATTAGACCTACAGAGAAAGACAGCAGCAGCAGCAGCAGATGAAAAGCCAGTGAGATGGTTGTGTCTGTGTGTAAGCTGGATTCCTGTCCATAGCAAGGGTCTCCAGCGCGTCACATACCATTAGCTGGTCGCTTGCAATAAACCAAACAAACATTTGAAAACTTCATTGGTCCTCTCGACAGGACAACCAGAACATAAAGCACAGAAGAACAGGGAACAGTCATTTCAGGATTTACATTTATATCTGTCATGTGCTCTTTTCTGCATAATGTCGCCCGTAAATAAAATGAAAAAATTGTGAGTTGTCTCTCAATTCTAACAATAATGCAGAATATCTTTTCAACCATGTGTGTGTGTGTGTGTGTGTGTGTGTTTGTGTGCATGTATTCCTGGTCCTAGTCCGGGGCTTGAAAATGGGATGAAGTCTGTGTTAACAGGAGACATCACCGGAGGGAAATAAATTGCTCTAAAACACAACTGGGTTAAATTTATGTCCAACTAAAATGTTATGTGGGTCAAAGAGTGACTCACCCTGACCTCTGCCTACTCTCACTACTGACCTCCTGTGGACATTGTACAGCATGACTGAGCTCCATGCACGACTGCACCTGGGTCGTTCCTGTTCATACATTGTTACAGTACTGTACAATAGCTTTCTCAGAAAATATTTAAATATAAAATAAAGTCCACATCACAGCATTTAGTATATTGGATGGTCAATATAGTTTCATATAAATACATGGTCATATGTACAGTTCAGTTAAATGTTCAATGTATTTACTTAGTAAACCTTAGTAAACCTTCCTCTAATGTACTTGGTAACCGGCTAACTTAACAATATATAAAGAAAAAAGCAGACACAGTTTTCACAAAGGACTTCAAATTTATAAATAGTTTTTTTTTTCAATGGAACATTAAATCAGTAGGGATGTTATTGTAACTCTTAAAAAATCCAAGCAATTTTCAGGGCATAACAAAGTGACGATAATCTGATACACATTGCTTCTCTACTCCAAAAATATCTTTTTTTAATTTTTTTTTTTTTAGCATATATCCTCTCATTTTTCCAAATATATCAAAATATCTTAATCAGGTGCTTTTAATTTGATGTGACTCAAAAGGTGAACTCACTTCACTTCCTGCCACTGAATATTAACACAGAGAGGTTACTGTCTCTGAAGTGATGACCAGGCCCAGTTCTCATGGTAACCAAAGATGCCACTGTTACTGAAATAGGAGTGAGATAAATGACAGCATTCAGTGTAGTCTACACTTTAACCAGGGCTGGTCTGCACTGGGGACGGTGACTCATGTTGAGCTCCTCCCTCAGCTCTCACGACCTCCTCGTACAGGAAGTTCTCACTCAGTGGCCAAAAGACAATGAAGCAAGGCCATGGAATGAGTAAAGCAAAGTGTTGATCAGCAGTGGAATGTGGATGTGACACACACACAGGGTTCTTGCCCTCTGGGTGACAAACTTTAAAAATTACATACTGTATGTTGAGAGAAAGGCAGGGGTTCAGCTGGAGAGGGGGAAAAAACTGAGATGTTGAAATGGCTGGATAAACACTGCTATATTAATAACTTCAGCTCAGCTGCTGGACTATTCTTTGATAAAACATGATGTCAGTTTGGTGAAATCTGATCCTAATGGTAGGTGATGTGTGGAAACATTACAGATACATACTGTATAAGATAAGTGTTGAAACTGTTGAAAGAAAAATGGAAGTTGACCACATTACCATTCTCCGTCAGGTTGACCCAGAGAGCAAACAAAATCCCATGTGTCTCAATTTCAGTCCTAATGTTCCAGTGATCTGTCTGTGACCTTTGACCCTAACAGAGCATGGTAGTTGGGCTCCACGCGACGCTCGACACATTAACAACATAAAGTAAACAACATTTACATCTTTGTCGTCGACCACCACTCAATCATTTATTCTCTAAACTCATAAGTTACAAACAGAGAGGAAAATAAAAACAAAACAAAAAAAAAACAATATAATTCATCACATCATTTCCAAATAAGTTAAAATGAAATCTTAATATATTTGTACTGTTTACTCCATTTAAATATTCTTTCTTACTTTAAATATAATTCTTACAGCTCTTGCAAAAATACTACACTGTGCATTGGCGGTCGGCTTGTGTAAAGAGTGCCCGGTGCTTCCTGAAAGATCAGATATGTACACGTCACGTGGAAGAGAGCTTCCCACTGATCACTCTCTACGACTGTTTGTTTACGCTGCGACAACAGCTCAACTCTCCTCCGTCTGTCTTTTGGTCAAATCTCAATTACCGCTGTGATGTTTATAAGTTAACATTAAAAATAAAAATGATGCATATTCTTTCCTTAAATTTGCTAAGCTCTTTTTGTTTTTTTTTTCAAAAATAGTCTAAAAATATATTGCATATGCCATCTTAGGAAATCCACATAGTAAAATATTCTTAATAAGGAGAAATCGCTAGGTAGGAGAAATATATGGTTATATAGATATACATTTGAAGAACTTGGAAATGGCTTTAAATCAACCCTAATGAGCAATATTTGATTTTGTGTTCTGGATTTGGAGCCATAGTTCTTGAAAAAGATCAGAGCTTCGGCTGTGAAGGAAAGCAGTCGGGTACTCTTTCTAAAGGAGACATCAGGTAGTTTTTGACACAAGTGCAGTTGTTAGAAGTGATCAATCAATGTCCAGTCAGGAAGGATGTTTAAAAGGATATATTTTAGGAGCAGACTGTGCTATTTACTTCCTCATATGCTCAAAATATCACTACATATACTGTGCAACATGAAGCAGTTCCTTCATCACTGTGGATGTTTAACCATGACTTGCATGTCCATACCGTTCCAGACTGTGGTTCCGACCTCAGGTATGGGAGGCTAGAGGAAGACTTCAACATGAAGCTGGACCTTTATAATAAAAGTGGATTTGGACAAAGCTGACCAATGGGACAGGATTAAGAGCAGGCAGTAAAGAGCATCAGAGCAAAAAGCTCTAGGAGCAAAAAGTTGCCCCAGGTGAATAACATTTAACCCAAGAAGAGTTTCATATGGGCTGGCCAAAATACAGTATATATATATATAAGACTTAAAAAAAAACACATTTAGAACCAATTGCTGTACTTGGAATTCTAACACTGCCCACTTTAGGAGTGTCCTTTCATCAAAACTGAGATGACCACTCACAGTGGTGTCTCAAAATAATTGGTTCATGTTGCACAGTAGCTGTATTTTTGTGCAAAAGTGCTTTTTTTTACTTCTAAAGATGTGCTTATAAAAAGTCTGGCTGGACTTCAATCTATATTCCATCAAATGACTGACAGCTGAGGCGTACCCAGAACTAGAGCAGCATGTCTTTAAAAAAACCACCTGATTCCTCTTTTAGGATTTCTTTTAAGCTACACACACTCTAATACTACTTGTTTTCTGACAGAAAAAAACACTTGCAGGTTAGAAGGCAATAAGAGATTAGGGTTAAATACCCCCCCCCCCCCCCCGACCCCCACTACAAAACCATCTAGTATCAACCCTCCCCGAACCTACAGCCCACCCATCAACTGAAACACACCTCTGATCAGAAACCAGTATCGGCTGCATTTGTTGCCAAGAGTTGTTGCGATGTTTCACAATCTCTGAGCAACGCCTGATGACCACGTGGGCTGCAGATATAAGTTGACTGTGGGCCACGATTTAGTACACAGGGTTGACACTCAAGTCTCTGTTGAACCTGATCACAGTCACTGTGTGTGAGTATAGGTCTGGCAGAGCTGCTTGACAATTCAGACGAAGTAAATCTAATAGCATACATACTGTATATGTGTACCATATATATGGGATTCAACAGGCTCTACAATAACACACTGGCCAACTCCTCTACACGAATACACTGTTTGCACTGACGAAGCAGCCACGACATTTTCACTGTTTCCTTCTCTCTACACAAACACCCTCAGTTTCTCTCTCTCTCTCTCTCTCTCTGTCTAACGCACACACACACACACAAAACTATAAACACTATGTTCCCCAGGACAATATTAGTAGCCATAACAAAACAAACATGTTTGTTGTTATTAAGGAATGAATTAGTGCAATATAACAAGGGAACGAGGGCAGAAGTGCTAACTACGAGTACGAGGGAGGGGACGGGGGCTGTGGCTTGTGTGACATCCTTTGGTTTGTCTACAGGGGAGAGAAACAGAAACGGGACAGTCCATAAATGTGTGGGTGTAAAAGGAAGTACGAGAGGCATTTCCCACGTGAAGTGGCACTTCAGGACGCAATGTCATGTTCTAGAGAGAAAAAAACAAAAAAAAAAACAACAAACAAACAAAAAACAAACCCTGACTTTGACCAGTGCAGAGCTGCAACTATTCTGAACTACAACAAATCATTGTTTGTCTGTCTCAAATGTTAATGTGGCATTTTTTTCTGTCCGTTTTCAGATTCTACAAACTGATCTTTGGGTTTGGAATAAAACATTTTTTCAAGTTCTCAAGTTTATAACAACAATCATTTTTCATCGCACTGTGGCGTTCCATCAACAAAATGACGGCAAGGCGATAAAAATGTATGAGTTGCAGCCCTAAACTAGTGCATTTTTAATGTGCCTCTCTATTGACCACACGGCAGCAGCCTGTTGATTGAAAACAGGAATGAAAGAGTGAATCCATTTTGCCTCCAACCACTAGTCAAATACAGAGCTGCCCATAGTTCTAGCTGCAAGTCAATCACAGGAATAAGTAATGTTAAAAATATATATATTAATAAAAATGTCATTTAAATAATAATTAAAATAATTTTATTTAAAGATTGACAGTTATTGAAGGGCCACTTTAAATAATCTTGATTATTTTATTATGATATTTTGCGATTTTTGGGAGGAAGGCCGGGAGACACTTTGTGCGAGACATTTTTGACCCCTTAGCTGAAAAGGTTCTGCTGTGGAGCAGAGTTTGGTGAGAAAAGATGTGAGTCACCTTCTGCCCTTTACGTACAGTAATTTTAGGTAGCACAGACGGTCTCTGGCGACACCAGTGTGATTGCGCTCTGGCACACAGCAGAGATGACGGGGTGAGGAAACCTCGCTTCCTCCAAAGCTGCTTGTTTGGTTTGATTGCCTGAAAGCCTCCTAAAAAATGTATCATTCATCCCCACGTTTGTCCATGTATCCACTAACTCACACACTCTCCTTCACAAACAGAAACAAACTCAGGTCAGGTAAAAAAATAAGACGCCACCCTGCATCAGCTGCGGCCACACCATGGCTGATCCAACATTTTGCAACATGGTGCAGCCTCAACTTCCACCGGTCCATGAACAGAACCACCATGACTGTTGTGCTAAGATGCTTATGGGAAGGCATAGTGACGCAAGCAGCAAAATCCAGCCTTGTGTTTACCTTTGCTGGAAAGCATAAAGGAAGGAAGGATGCAACGTACTATGTCACCATGGAGTGTCTTGGAGGCCAAGAAAACAAATGTTCGTTCCTCGTTTCATTACACGAGGACGTAGTGGTGCCCAGACTGAAATGGTTAAATCTAACTCACTGTTACTTCTGCAGTTGACTAAAGGGATCTGTGCTTCATGATGTGTCAAAAACTTTTTTGCGTCACCGTTTCTTCACCAAAACAAGCCCCCCTTCTCTGGAGTTTCTCCTTTTCCCTCCTATGACCGCTGGACTATGGTCCAGGGCAGAAAAGCTGCGTTCAGTCATGCCTCCCCCTCCCGTGCAGGGGGGAGAGTTTTGTGATGAGACGCTCCACATGCTCTACAGTCTACTGCAGGTTCTTTAGGATGCGTCCGTAGCGGAAGTCATAGACGTGTCGGCAAAGATAAACCAGTTCAGGGTCGACATCCGTGGGCACGCATCGGTGGGAGGGGGGGGCGAATTCGGGGCGGCAGGGCACCATGCTGGCGCTGCCAGGCTGGGCTCCTTCAGCACGCCGCTTCACCAAGGCACAAAATCTGGAGAAGAGCAAATCTACTGGTGAGTTTGAGAGCAAAGACAAGCTGGTTAGGGCTGCGACTACAATCATACTGTGTTTATAGCGCCACCTGCTGAGGAGAAATAGGGAAGTAAGTGCTCTACAGTATGTTCACCTTCTGTATATTCTACTCAATACAGAAAAGAAAATATTAATTATTAGTTTGTTTGTTACATAGAAAAATCATGACTAATTATTTGTCAGCAGTCTGTTGGTGGCCCTGTGTTTACTTTAATTCATTATCAGTTACTGTGTCACCTCTGTATGACAGGAAAGTCATGAAAACATATGTCTGCACATCGCATGAGCTGAGGTGTTAATTAAAAGGAAAGACTTCTGACAACTGTTCGTGCCTGTGTGTGTGTGTGTGTGTGTGTTTACCTACCTACAGTACTGCGCTAGTGGGAGAACATAACATCTGTCTTCTATGCAGGCCACACTATTTTCATCCTGATGGCGAGAGGCGAAAATCTCATTCTGAAAAAAGAGTGGCCAGACGACAGTCAGTACTGGGGAAAACCCTCCGTCTTGAAGCTAAACGTTGACAGTAGTCTGTTTTATATAAATATGGGTTACACACAATAATTGACATTAACTGTGTTTTTGTCACCCCCTACAGGAGGAGTAGAATTTCCAGTAATTACACAAATAGTCATTCCAGATCACAATGAACAATTTGTAAAAACTCTGTGCTCGCTCAAAAGGAAGCAAGTCTTTAGATGCACAATTGACTGTAATTGTATGCTGTAGTCCTTGGTGCTCCGACACAACAAACCATCCAGTATATCTGTAAACATTCAGAGCAAAGATGAAAAAAAAAAACCGAGTCAAGGGTATGTTCTCTGTGTACTTAGAAATACTGCTCTTCTCTAACCCTGTGTTTGACTGAGGTAGCAGACCTATCATCATCTGGTATCATCAGCTATTGTGGTTTTAACTGAGGAGCTAACCAACTATTGAGAGTCACAGGTCTGCTGAGGAGATAATGATGTCTCAGGCAGCAGCCGGGGTCTAAATATTTATGCTTAGACAAGCATTTCTGTTCAGCACTTCTAAAATCATCCTCTTACTCACATAAATACACGGGGTTACCTCCAGTGTGATGAACAAATTATAGATCAGGTCTGGGTTTCTCACAAAGTACACCAATGAGAATGCAGAGTAAAAAATGAACTTTATCTCATTGATTGAAAAGCTCGAGCTGCTTCATGAAAACAAAAAGTCATTCTCACAATGGCTGGAAATAACAATGTGTGAATCAAATCTGCATTAGAGCAGTGATTAGTGCATGGAAGGTAGAATTATTGTAAAGATATATGAGGTGTCTACCAAAGTTTTACTCTGAATAATCACAGGGTAGTTGTTGATTTATGACAATTAATCGTGTTCATAATTTGTCATCAAATTCAATCTTAGCCACATATTACTATATTTATATACACCACAGCCCTGCTGAATCTGCGATTCACAATTTTACAAGCAACAGTAACTGATGCATATTTGGCAGTACATTAACCGGCACTTTTGTGATGATATATTAGTGGTTGTTATATTGGCTATTTATTAGTCGTAAAAATAAAATGACCATGATCCTCACCGCTATAGCGTTAGGAGAAGATAATGCTGATGTGGAAATAGATGCTTTATAATAACTGAAGAAAATGCCTGCATCTCTGCATCTTTCTCCTTTTCCGACCTCTAGTGTCTTACAGCTGTGGTAGATTACATTTTTTTTTGGCGTCAGATCACAGTCTCACATGGACACACAGATGTGCAGGCAGAGCCCCAGTGGAACAGCTTTTATTTTGTTTCCACATCTAATAAGCAAACCAATCAGTCAGACAGCTGTTTGTTGTGACTGGAAATTCGAGACAGTTTCCAAACGTTTAAAAAGCAACATTTTTCAGCCTAGAAACAAAATCCATCAGCATCACTCAATGGAACAATGGAGCTGTTTATAATCCAGTGTGAAATCTAAATTGTAATTGCTACGATGAAAAGTTGTTTTTAATTTTACACGTTTATTAATAAAAGACTCACACTGTAATGTCACCTCACGTGGTTCAGTAGTAAGGACACACAGGTGTCTCTGCTCTGTGTCTTGACTGGCTGACACAGACGTTACTCAGTGGAATGGCATTATGAAATGTGTACGTAAAGCAATGAAATTTTCTTTTCCAACATCTAATCAGAAACAGAAAATCAAAACAGAATCAAAAATACTAAAAAGAAATAGGTTTGATACGTGTGGTGATTCTAGAGTAAGGAAGAGGAAGTAAGCATGTGGAATACTGCCATAAAAGCTAATAAAATGTTGATGTATAATTGAACGTAATAGAAAATGAATTAAATCCTTTGGATTAACTTAATGCTTCTTACTAGAAAAAATGTTTTCGTTAACTTATTCAACATTTTGCAATTATGCTTTACTTTTGAAATATAATTCAAAAAGACGTTTTTGCAAAAGGACGTCAAGGATAAGAGATGGTTATTATTCACATGCCTAATACACATCAGTTGACATTTTAAATACAGGATTATTTAATTGTAAGAAGGGAAACACAGCTTTTCCAGGGAAATGTCAACAGTGTCATTACAGCAGTGGGAAAACAGGTCGTTGCTCTGAACCACTGAAGCCTCACCTCACAGTGTGCGCTGGGATCTCTGCCCCCCTGGGTGTGCTCAGGTCGGTAGTACCAGAAAAGACTCATCATCAGCTCTCCTGAGGCGACAAATGGAGACACACAAAGGTAAGTGGGTAAAAACCTTGGCCTTTAGCTCCTTTAGTATCCATCCAACCATGCACACAGTTCATTGTGTTTTATGTGACCTCTCCGCTCTTATCTCCCTCACCTGTTTTGGGGTCTTCCCACAGCGCTGATATTTTGGCAACGTACGGGAGGGATTTCTTCCTGGGGCCCGATCGAAGCAGCACAGTGTCTCTGACACGAATCACTTCACCATCCCGCTCCACTCCTTCATAACACTGACGCACCGCAGTCTCATCCTCCCCCTGAGACACCAAGCAGGTCAGATATATAGTGTAGTGATTCTCCTTATAGTTTCACCCAGAATGACTCTGTTGAATCATGGCCAGATGAGCAGCTCAAAAACACTGCTGTTCATTAACTTTCATTTCTTCCCTCACGGAGTTATTACTGACATGTTCGTTACATCAGTGAAAACAAGCCTATTTTTGTCTCTAACTTGTTTTATATTACAGTACACCATTTGGCATTGACTGTAATTGTGTCAGATAAAAATAGATTATATTTTAAATTGGATTTTTAAAAAAGAGACTCTTTTGTCTATATCTTTCTTATATGGAATTGTCACAAAGAAAAAAAGGAAAAAGCAGAAAACAAAACCAGAGATAGTGGTCTCCAGTCTGTAAGCAATTATCTTGTACACACACAAATAACCTACCGCGATGAAGACCTCCTTCTCAGTTGGCAATCCGACCGGCCGCCAACCATTAGTGGCACGTCTACGGCTCACTTTCTTTTGTTTGGTGCTGATCAGGCTTGGCACCGGGGACGGTTGTTTATGAGGCAGCCTCGTACGGCCTGTGGACAGGGAGCCACTGGAAGTCTTGATGCTTTGAGGACTTTCCCTGTTCATTTTTAACCTGGCCTTGGGCTGAGGGACTTGACTTGTCAGTTCTCGCCCTGACAGAGGGTTTAGAAGGTGGGGTTTAGTTTGGGTGGAAGTGGGTACGCTGGAGAGTGGGCAGCTGGTGATGGGGAGAGAAGGAGAAACCAAGAGAGAAGGGTTGTGGTCGCCCTGAGCAGAGGTGTAACTCTCTGGAAATGAAAAGACAGCATTTCAAGTTAGACACTCACATTTTCTGAAATAAATATATGAAATATATATATATATATACATATATATTTCAACATATCATTAGGATCAAGGTTAAAACAGGCAAATCAGGGAAAGTGAAAAATTGTGTCTCAGTGAGGAGCAAAAGCAGTGAATCAAAACCATGGAAAAAAACATCAAATTTTAATGAGTTTTTTTGCTGGCATCCTCTAAAAGGCTTAATAAATTTTGGTGCAAAGTGGGTTTGTGCATGCATGATCCTGCTGTGAACACTAGTTCATAGCCAATTTATTTTACTGCTATGAACTCTAACAAGTTAATAGCTGATATCTGAACAAATCAAAATTAACAACTGGGACCTGGAGCAATTACAGAACCTCCCAAAACAACAGAAATGTCACACTGCAGTTTATACTCATGTTATTACAGTTAAATGTAATGACATTGTGACATCAGAAAATATTTACACACTAACAAAATTCAGGCATTTCTAGCTTTTGCTAGGGTATGACTATTTGGATGAAAAAAGAACATTTAGTTGAAATCTCACTAAATATCTCTCACCAATATGTCTAACTTAAATACACTATAAACATTTGTTAAGCACAAGGTAAAGTTGTTCATCATTTAGATGTGCCATGATTAAATGCCTGGACGTAACAGGAAAAGCAGCTGACCTTTGGCTACTTTTATATTATTTGACACAGATGCCGGCTTTGCATTATGTAAATATGCACATTATGAATTCATAATGCATGTAAGCTTCCTTATCAAAATATCAAACAGCCTTTAACAATAAACAAGGGAGACAACAACACATAATCAGGAACATTCACACATATTCAGCCAAACAAATGGCTTAAGGCACAGACTCAACAACGAAGAGTTTTTTTATCATATAAGCTAAGGGGGTAAATATTCAACCTGCTGCAATTATTACATGTTCAATATGTAGACTTCAGGTGATGTTGTGATTATGTTTCCTTCAGCTCACTATTTTACATCCAAGAACAAAAATGGTAATTGGATTAAATATTTAAATATCTATCTATCATGACTTTGAACATAGAACTCTTTGTAAACAAACCACCACTGTGAATGTACTTATAATAGTTCAACTCTGGGCTAATACAAAAACATACTTTCTAATAATATTTTTCATATATAATTACCAACACGCTGTACTTTTAAGGATTGATTTTTGTCAAAACATGTAAAAATGTCAAAGTTTTAAAGATTTTAAAAAATATTTTCCACTGACCAGTTTTGATGCTGTGTGTACACCCAGTGCATCCAGTGCTGAAAGAACACCCCCTGTTGGTGACTGAAGGCATGGTTCTGTAGGTGAAGCCATTCATTGCACAGGCGTCGCCATAACAGGGCGAAGCCACAGAGTTGCAGTAGGCGGGGTGAGCGAGCCCAGAGGTGTGAGACATCTGTGAACCCAGCAGCTTGGAGCCCGTCATCTGATTGGAGCACAAACTGGAAGGGGCAAAGTTCAAAGGTCGCGAAGCCATTCCTGGCGATGAGTTTCCAGTGTGAGTCGGGTGGGCGATGTGGACGTAGTAGCTGGAGAAGCAGTGGTCAGCAGTGCACAGGCAGGGGTGAGGGGTGAGAGTCAGGGCTGTGTGTGGGTGAGAATGAGTCAAAGACGGAGAGGTTACGAGGCACTCGCGCTTCACAGGAGTCATGGCTGTGTTCAGTGACTGATCTTTAGATTCTCCATAGGGTTGCTGGCCCAGGTAGAAGGCCAGTCGGTGGCAGTATTCCACTGAGCCCTCTGGAGGACAACAGTAGTATGGGCTCAGTTCTGCCTCCACCTGCTCCTCCTTTACCTGCTTTAGTGGGAACCCTAACATGCTACGGGACTGGTATCCTGGTTTGGTCAGTTGGTGGGGGCAGGTGCCAGTCTCCCACTCCACCTTAGGCTCAAAGTCTGCCTTCTTCTTGCAGGCTGTGCAGCCACTGTTGGGGGAGGAGGATTTTTTCTCCTGCTTCTGTGACCTCCCCTTTTGTTTGACTTTGACTTTAGGGTCCTGTTTAGGTGAGCAGGCGGGGACTGGGAGTTTACTGTCTGATGTCACAGTAGCTGTGGGTGGGGACTTAAATCTCTGTTTGCTAGTCGCAGATGAGCTGGTTAGCTTAAGCAAAGCTGCAGCGTTGAGTCCAGCCAATCGTACCAGACAGACTCTCTTGACTTGGCTCCCTACAGTCATTCCCACGGTTATTTTTTCTCTTCTTGGTTGTCTTGGAACTTTGGCAAACCTCAACATCTTTAGATGTTTTACCTTTTATTCCTCGTAAAGTCTTTAGGCTGACAGTGGCATTAGTTCTGACGGGGTTCGTTTCAAAAGGACTGACTCCATTTGCAGGTTCTTCCTGTGTCATGGCCTGTTTAGCTGCTGGCTGAGGGTCAGAAGTCCTTTCGAGCAGCAGACTGTTGACTGCCTCAGCATTGAGAGAAGCCAGACGGCGCTTGCGAGGTTGAAAGATGTGAGCGTACTCACCATGCTTTGTACTTACTGACTTTGACTTGCATTTAGCTGAATCCTTTACTTCTCCTTTTGCACTGTTTTTATCCTTTTTGGGTTTGTGTGATATATTTCTGTGTCCGTCTTTCTTTTCCTCTTTCTTAGAACCCTCTTTTTCATGGTTACTTTCCTCCAGTCGTGTGAGAAGAACGTGACAACTCAGCGCCTCATCACCTGAACCCCCTATCCGCCCCCTCAAGGGATACAGCTTCCTGTCCCATTTCTTGACCCGCCTTCGGTCAAGTTTTCTGTTCTGGTCAACTTTGTCTATTCTCTCTTTCTTGTGAGCAATCTTCTTCTCTTTCCATTGTTTCATTATCTCAGCAATCTTCTTTGTTCTGCCAAATCGTAGTGAGCGTTCAGTCCAGGAACCGTCCATAGTGCCACCATGTGGCCATAGAGGACCACTGTCCCACCAGTCAGTGTCACTGCTGCTGTGCCTTAGGGAAAACTTCTGCCTTGCTTGAGTCATCACATGCTTCTCCACAAGGCCTAAAGATAAAGAGACCAAAACAAAGTTAAAACTCAGATTTGTCAAAATTGCATATTTTTTCATATAAATAAATAGATGTAAGGAAGCATGAAATCAAGTGTGAGTGTGAAAAGTGAGTTAACCGGAGTAGCAGTGAACCACCAGGGGCTGCTCCTGCTGTTTTACATAGAACTCTATGTAAATACAGGTCAATTTATGTTTAAATTTCGTGTTTAAATGAGTTCTGCAGTGGAACGGGGATTCATTTTGACCTTGTTTAGCAGGACATAGATAATCAAGCAGCTGATGGCATGTGCATGTGACAGGTGTCATCATTTGATTTGAGCCAGATTGTATGAGAATATCTGACTTGTAAATGTCTCAGCGATGGCTTCGTGTACCTTCATTTCTTCATATACAGTTCATGGTTTTCCAGTGTCCACACATTACTCACAATCAGAAAAACCAGCCATCTAAGACGGTTTACACACTTGCCTAGCTGTTAATTGGATCCATTGAGAGCTGGTTCAGCACTACACGTGTTTCACATTTTATCACAGCTCTACATCTTTTTGTTGAGACCAGCATGCTCCTCTGCTATGGCCACACATTGTGATCAGAGCATGTATTAGATGTATTAGACAGAGGCAATGGAAGACTACAGTAAGCTTTTTATTTTACTCTACATCTATATTTTAAATTGTCTAAAGCTTTAAAGAGTTTTGTAACACAAAAACACAGAAAAGGCCATTAAAAGCTACAAACAAGACATGGACAATGACTACTGGACCTGAGATTTGGATTATATACAGGTCTGGATTGAATTCATATTAAAACTAAGGGTGAATAGTATCAGAAGAATGCTTCTGTGCTGAATAGCAGCAGCTGTCGACAGCCTGTTTCATCTCATTAGAACATGTCTGTGAGGGTGTTTTATGTTGCACTGTGGAAACGGATGCTCCGTGTCATTTGTTCACCGCGCTCACTGCTTTATCGTTTTGTGTGTACACAAAATGTATACAAACACCGTGTCAAAGCCATTTGTGTCATCCGTTGTACTTAAGACTGAAAGAGATCTCATAAAAGATTCATGAATGCACAACATGACTACATTTCTATTTCAACCTAATGACATCAATACGTATATTTGTATTGGTTTCAGCTAAAAAATATATTTGATCCTTAAAATTATGTCATGCACCTTAAATATTAAATGTTTGTTCATGTTTACATATACTGTATATCTTGTTATTCCTGTAGTCTAAATTAATTCTATTTTATTCTTTGAAAATTCCTCTGCACAGTTAACCTCGTCACAACCCTCTTTTCATGGCTTGTGTCTTTGTATAAACTACACATGACAAAAAAAAAAAACCAAAAAACTATGAAATCATACAAACCACATTAATGCCACACTGCAAGAACCAACGAGCTCTGCATTTTTTTTTGGGGGGGTGATAAAAAAATTAATATAAAATAATAAACAACCAAAGAATGAAAGTAAAAATCTGTGTTTTAGAGTTAATGAGGTGAGCAAAGCTGTTCCAGGATCTGCATTTTAAATCTGTGCATACATCCGCTTGTGCAGAAAAAAAAACAATTACTGTAGTCCATTTTCCATTGTTCAACGTTTGTTTTGTATATCAGATAATGTCTTTTTTTTCCTGTAACTAACGGAAGCATTTTCTCCAAACCAATTTTCACTCAAAACAATGGACATGGACGATTGTTTGGACTTAATTTTCCTCAATTCAGCAAATATCACCCAACCCCAGCTCCTATTATGGCTTTCTCTATTTCTTTCTGTAAGCACTTTCACTTCCAGGAGTCCCCATCTGCTCAGCTGAACACGGTGATGTGCAGCACAGCGAGGCCTGATGCATATTACTCTGCAGTCCAGCACATTCTTTTTTAAAATCTCAAATCACATTTGGGACCACCTGACAGCCAGGACCTGGAATTATAATATATTTATTTATCTTGATTTTGCCTGTGTCTAAAGGCCTGTGTGTCATTTAAACTGGATTTGTGAGCTGTGTGGGGATATAGATAATGAAACTGAATCAAAATATAACAATTTGATTTATAAACAATGAAACTTTAATGAAAAACAGTTTTTGAACACTGATCCAGGCAATGATCTCCAGCTCGCCTTCTCCCTGTCACTGGACTCCTGCCTCTGGGCTGAGCTCCTCAGACAAGATCTGATCAGTTTCACGTTGTGACCTTGCTCACATGGGATTGAAATTCAACCCCTGAGTAAAAGCAAAAAGTCAGAGGTGTTTTCACACCATGCTGAATATTCAATCTCTACATCCGCATTGGAATTTAAATGATTTCTTTGACACCGAACTAATATGTTCTCGCCCGTCTTCAAAGGTTCCGACATTAAAGAAGTAACTCACAGTCATATCGTGTCAAATTAAGGCATAAGTCATTCATATACAGGGCGGAGAAGTGTGGGAAGGGTTAATACTGAACACAAAAAAAAGCATTTCACCTGTGAGATACTAGCCCTCTGGTCAAAAGGGTAATTTAGCTCTTCAAAATGGTTTAAGCAGGTAATCCTCAGGAAGTAATTTCACATTTATGAAAAGATCAATGGCCTTGTGCTTTTCTCTAATTGGTTAGAAAACAGAACATCAGTCCCTCACAGGGGATCAAACAGAAGAATCGCTTGGTTCCTTTTGATATGATAAGACTTGCAAGAACACTCAAATCTCTTGAGAATGAACATGCGAGAAAAGCATCACAGGAGGATTCCCATAACAGCACTGAGGTGCAGAACTGAAATCCAACTGCCACAAAATTCAAGTTGATTCACTTTGTGAAGTTGGAGTTGCAGAGTTGAATCAGGGGGACCTTGAGGAAAGTCAAACTCACTTTCATCCAGTCGGTCGGTAAGCGATTAGCCCATTTTAACAGCCTTACATAGCGATTACAAGCACCGCATTAACTATTCATTATGTTGACGTGTTTATTTATGTACGTTTGCATTTAGAAACTTGTCTGAAAGCAGACTGTCTGTGTAGGCAGAATCTCACTCAAGTGTTTCTTCTATACACCTTCTATACATTATATGTACTTTAGGGCTGACAAGCTAAGTAGAAGGGTGTGAAATAAAATTAAAAAAAATAATGCTTATGATGTGTTAATACATCTGAAAAATTATTAAATATATTTGAAATGTGTAGGCAGAATGACGCATAGAGTATATCTAATAATCCCACCATCCATCCTCTTACTGTTCCTCTGATACACAGTCAATACACGTGTTACTATTTAGACACAGAGCAGGACAGAGTTTTCAGTTCACACAAGAACCGTGGCTCAAAACATTATCGCAAATACTAGCATGCTTTCTAGGCGGCTTCAACTTCAGATGAAAAGTCCAGCTTATGTCAGACCGGCATTACAAATAAAACAGATTTAAATTCCCTTTAGTCTAAATACTTGTGATGGATGGAAGACAGACTCCTGTTATAGGACCTGCAACCGTGCATCACATGACCAAAAAACTGTAAATGCACATACTCACAACCCTATTTCTTACGAAAACAACACCGTTTCCAAACAGGCCCAGATGCAGGATGGAACATTCGAAGGGAATACAAGAATTTAGCCACAAAGTTGAGATGATAGAGGTTTTAAAGCAGCCATTCCCAAGAGAAGGAGAGCAAAGCCCAGAGGGAGAGTAGTTTAAACTAAAGAAAGCACCGTCGCGGAGGTAGAGGAAGTGTAAAAACAGTGGCTATGTGGAGCACACATCTAACAGTAATGCAATCTAAAACCACAAAGACACAGACCCTATGTTACTGTAGCAGTAATCTATTCATTCATCTTCTGATCTGTGCTGTTTCTGGGCAAAGGCCACTTTGAACAAACAAACAACCAATCAGACCCACATCCACTTAATCCAATTCCAAATCTGCAGATGTTGGTCTGTGGCAGCAGTCAGAAAGATCCCACAGATACAGGAGGTAAAATGTTCAACTCTACAAAGACAGTCAAACAGTGACCACGCCTGGTCACAAACAGCTGACCTGTTCTTGTTCTGTGATCACATTTTCACTACAACTACTATAGCTCATTTGAGTGTTGAGGAGGACAAACAGGTAAATGTAAAAAAAAACTTTTGACCTTGAAATTTAATTTTGTTCACAAAATAACTTTCATACTATAATGCAAAAGAAAGATTAAGCAAATTTGGAGACCAAAAAAAAAACAAAACTCTAAAACTCTAAAATATCTGCAGAACATTTTCTTGAAGGGATGAAGAAAACAAAAATGTGTGCTCTGAGGAGAACTCTGCAGACAGATTATTCAACGTTCTGATTTTGCCCATAGAAATGAAATGTAAAATATAGTGTCAATCACATTTGACACTAAGCTCATTGAAATGGCCTTGAACCAAACTCTTAGGGGGCACATCACTCCACTTTATTCAATAAGACAGAGGGTCAGAATTCTGAAAGGTTTCTCAGACTGTACATCACACAGAAAAGAAGTCAGTTCTGCTCCAGATCTCTGGGGTCAAATTGACACCGCACTTCTAATTAACTCCCCCCCCCTTCCTTTTTTTTTTTTTGCTCCAACTTTCAGGTAGAGGCAGTACACATCAAAAATGAATAACCAGCAGGGTAAGGTAGCCTCTGTCAGGCTGAGAGAGAGAGAAAGAGGGCGAGAGCTCCGTGTCAGGGCTGTTGACAGGCAGGTTTAACTCGAGGCGTCGGCATGTAGAGGTTTATCTTGTGGAGATTGAAGATTACAAGAATTTCAAACATCATCATTCTCCCTCACACACGCGCGCGCACACGCACATATTGTCTTTTCTGGGACTTGCAGCGCAACATCGAGCTTCATTCACACCATTTTCCTCACGCACCTCCAGCTTATTTGGTGTTGGTCCACATGCACACAGTGCGTTGGCAAACATACCAGGCTCACAGTGGCTAAAGAATACAGTAGGATGGAATACTGTGCAGCCTGACGTAGGTTGCCCATCTGAAGTCGCCAGCCAGGCTCTAAATATGGGCTGGAGAGGGGAGGGGGTGGATACCCGAACACACACACACACACATGCATAAGAGCAGAATAAAGGGCAGTCACCCTCCTCCTGATAACATTTCTGAACGAATTCCTCATTAACCGATACGGTGGCTGTTCAGATCTCAGTTCTGCCTTTTCTCCGGGAGGATATGGCACGTAGCAGCAGCAGCAGCAGCAGAGCAGCAGCAGCAGAGGAGCAGCAGCGCTTGCGAATCGCTTCTGGTGCACGAAGCGAAAAATGGGTTTTGCGCTCCGCTCTGGACCGAGAGCAACTTCAAACATTCACAGCGGAATGGCAGCGTAAACAATACACATTTATGCATATAGATGTACACATATGTTTAGATAAAGCGTCGACACGGAGACTTACAGCTCACCGACACGCTTCCTCCTGCCAGCCGGGAGCCGTCGAACAAATCTGCGGGTGAGGAAGGGGAGGAGAGCCGGACTGGTGCGATGGCAGACCTCCGTAAACTGGGAGAGCTGGGGAGGGAGTGGAGGAAGGACGGTCGGTGGAGCTGCCCGTGTGTGTTAGTGTGCGTGCATGTGTGTGTATGTGTGTGTGTGTTCTTCCTGGTTGAGCTTCCACCGTTTTGTAGAAAACTTCATCTGAACCAATTGCACGCCTCGCTCCAAAGCCCCGTCCTCCAATGACAGGCAGACAGATGTTTATTATGAAGGGGGGTGTCAAAGTAAATATTTGTGCTGTTCGTGCGTAACTTGGTTCCACTATGACGCTACATCATGTCTGTCACTGCCCAGCCTCCTCCTCTCCCCTGTGACGACACACTCAGCCTGTCATTTGTCGTGACCAAACCACCAGTCCAACCAAATCTATTAACCAAGTCTATTAAAACATGTAAGGACTGCACACGGAGAGACATCAAAACTGTACCAACAGTGTTCCATGTGCCTTTGAAAGGTCCAAATGGAACCCAGTACTGATGGGAAGACGACAGGTCTATTCCAAACTTTAACCACCACGCATAAAACGGGAGTACAACAAAGTATAAAGGCCAAGTTTGCAGAAAATGGCTAAAAACACATCATCAGATGATCACAATTCAGTTGTAAAATTGTAATCAAACAAGTAAAATAAAATGAATGTGGAGAGTAACAAAAAACAGATACCGTAAAAAAAAAAGCACAGGGAAGAGCTTGTCATGATGACAGTCCTGCTCTGTCACAGTTTCAGTCAATGTTTTGGATTTTAAATCCTGATTTGTGTGTAAGAACCCAAGCAGCGATTGGCTTCCATCACAACTGAGTTCTATGGGAAGTGGGATTTTACTATAGTTCCCCACTTTGAAAACATATGGTTAAACAGGTACGTACTGAAAATTATAATATATCCAACAGTTTGTTTGCAATACAGGTACAGACGTAGCCCGAATGTTGATTATGACTGTCACATAAATATGTCAAAAAATATGACAAACAATAAAAAACAAAGCATCTTTGCCTATTTTGTTGCACATAAGTCATTGCTGCCACATTGTTTATGCCTACTTTGTATCTGGCGGGTGATTTCTTCACTGATTGGACAACGACAACGATGCATCCGAGAACATCGGGGAAAGCAAAACATGTAAAATCAAACATGTTTCATTTGTGTCCTGAGGCAGTTGAGCATCATTGACACTGCCCAGACTTGTTGTAAAACGATGTCTTTGAAGGGCCAATGTGTCCTGGAGCACTATACGTATTACAAGAGGCTGTACGTTGACTGCAGTATGAACCTGATCTATAAATAGGCTGCGCAGGCACCACAACACAATTATATATCCACATGAAAACATCAAAGCACATTAAAGTCATATATTCAACAGTGTAGAGCTTTAAAAACCTGGTGCCACACAAACATTCTAAAAGGTGTTTTCTTTAGCCGAACAAGCAATCTTCACAATAGCAATAACTTTACAGTAAATGGCTGAAATTCTTTACTGCCCTCACATCCCAGAACGCCACGTTTCCATTGTTTCTTGCCTTGGTCCAAACGTTTCGCCAGAGTGTGAGGGCACTACTTTGTTAGACAAGTTATTTTAAACAAATAATTTTTGGAAGTCAAATGACAAGGGTTTGTGCATAAAACATAATGTGTGGTAAATGCTCAGTTCTAGTCCACACGAGAGAGAGAGAGAGAGACAGGGGAAAGATGAGAGGAAAGATAAGACAATAAAAATGTCTCGTGTGATAAATGCTCAGCTATGATTCCACTGCACAAACACAACCTCAGGGCCAGAGGTTTCAAATAGACATTTTAAACAACTACAATTAGGCCTTAAGACAACTAAAGGTTACAAGTAACAGGTAGCCATAATTTAGCTAAAATGCATACAAAATATGTATAAACAGCACAACCTTTAGTGCTTCATTTGGACACAAAGTACTATTTTCTCAACTACAAATAATAAGAAATATCAGATTCATTACAATTTCCATTATTAACTATGACGTGTTTAGCTGTTTATAAATCACAATACATCCCCTTGATGTATTGTGATTTATATTTTACATAATGTATGCACGTGAATAACTTGTTTTTGCTTCTGTGAGTTCAGTTAAATATATCCTAACAGTCCTCAACAGGGAAAGAGGGAGACAGAAGAAAAAACAAGTGGAGTTACAAGCTCTTACAAGCAGAAGAGTTGAGTACACTTTTGTTAAATCAATTCAAACCTTACAGAAGAAAGGCCTGAGCCTTGTGCTAAAAGCATCTGCACTGATCGGAGCGTCATGGGGTGTCAAATAATCAATAGTGTTTACTTTTTCCGGAAGCTGATCTTTTATTACATAACATGAAACACTGGCTTAATACAGCTAAGTATACCTCCCAAAACCTATATTTTGGGTGTAATATACAAAGTACTCAAGAGTGCACCTGTGTGGCAGGTGTAATGAGCAGGAAGCCCGTACGAGGATCATAATGGATTCTAATAATGGACATTTTATACAGCAGAAATAAGGCACTGACAGAATATGCAGTAGGAGTGCCTTTGTACGTTCAGCATGTTCAGAAAATTCATATTCACACACAATATAACACAAGAAGAACTCTTAAGTCGCTCTTTCTTAGTAGTTCGTCTGGCCCCGCAATTTATATTCAAAAACAATTTATATCAAAATCGTCTATGTATGTAGTTATTGATCATTCCATTTAAAAAAAAAAAAGAAGAAAAACAACACCTTTAAAAAAAAAAAAAGAAGAAAAACAACGGTGCACTCCACAGGGTGAAGTTCGTGCAAAGTCTTGTAAAAGTTTACTGCAATGCATATGACTTGATAGCCGTGAATCTGTATTTTTATTGAAGAGAACCTCGTGAGTGAGAGCGGGAAGAACAGTGATTACTGTTTGAATAGACACTTTTGGACTGCAATAAAATGAAATGAATTATAATCATTCTAAAATATTACTTTTCCTTCAGGGAGAAAGCACATCTTTTTTTTTTTCTTTTTTTTTTTGAGACTCCTCTAAGGCTTGTGAAAGTGTCCTGCAGAAGAGGCTGACTGCTCAAGGGTTAATGCTTACTGCTTTCATTGGAAATAATTCAAAATTCAGAGTCTTACTTTTCCCATTCAGTGAAATTACAACACTAACTGCAACAAATTGGGCTTCGATGTCAGCAGCTGTTTCGAGTGTACTTTTAAAATCAGCTGACACGGCATATGGCAGAGCCTTCAGGCAACAATCACGCAACTACAACTTATGAAAGTGACTGCCACAAGGAAAGATACAGATTAATAAGAATTTAGTGATCTGAAAATACAGACTTTTTTTATTGACACAACCTGGTAGAGAGTCTATGACATGATTAAATGATTAGTATAAGTGAATAAGTATGAGAGTGAGATGTTTTCTTTTAGACAGATAAGACAAATGAAATCTCACTTTGGTCTATCAGAGCCATGGTGGACCCACAGCATGACAGAGGATTTAAAATGAATTTGACATTCAGAGCAGGGCTTCTACAGTGAAAAGGGCATCCTGGGGTTAATGAAGAAATTAAACATAAAGCTCTACGAGAGAACAATGTCACACATATTGAGATTCTGTGTTATTCACAAGGTCACACGGTAAAACTAACAAGACACTGCTCAGTGCGTGAAATAAAAGGTGTTAATATGTAAAGGGTTAAGCATACACTTCTCATTAAACTAGTCATTCACCAGTGATACACTCTTCAATGTCAATGTTATTAAATCTGAACAAACCATATGGTGAAACGTATGCTCTGTAAATATAAACATACCATTCGAATCCTTGAGTAAATGTTGTGACTTTGTTGTCGCTGACCTTTTTGAGCTGATGTAGTTTGGTGTGTTCTTAAGAAGTAAACACAGCAAAATGAATCTCTTCTCGCACAGACACAGAAAAAAAACTCAACTTTTAAGCAAAGGCGATGTAATCCTGTTCTTTACAATTCATACTTTAATTGCCTTAACCATAATACAGCATGAAGTCTACTTAAGACTGTAAGCTTGGCTGCCTTCAGTAACACCACATTACACCACAGTCTTTTTATTTTTGTCAAAATGAATCCAAAATCATAAAATTAGAATTAAAAAAATAAATTCCACTAATGAGATGTTGGCTTGCCTAAACTTGTAAAGATTTCATTAAATTAATTCATTATTATTAATTATTATTATTATTAAAAAGATTCCACACACATAGGACATGCAAATATGTCTTTTAGTACTTAAGGTTTTAAGCCTGCATGCTGTCAAAAATGCAGGGCCAATTCATAGCTGATTGCCTGTGCAGTTATAGCTCAGTGATAATTATTACTGCTTTAATGAGAGGGCAGTAGTCAGTCATTAAATATGTTTATATTAGGTTTTGTGGCATTTATGATGATAAAGTGACTCAGGGTGTGTTCCACTGGACAGAGACAGAAAACATAACAGAATGGGCCCAGAGTGTTGACGGTGCGCTCCAGTCGGCTGTAGAGGCTCCGAAAGATTAATGTTCAACTGCAATAAACTTGTGAGTCAAGATTGGCCTGGCAGCTTTTTCATTTACACTGTGGGATAAACTGGTGACACCTCTGAAAAATGACACTTGGCAGAATAAAAACGAAACAGAAGTTCATTTATGACAGTGTGAGATTCACAGCTGTGGGATAAAACTGTCCAGAGATACGGAGGAAAAAAAGACCTTAACATGAAACTGTAGCAGAAAGGTATCCTTACACCCAAAACAAAAAGTCTAAAATACCTACTTTACGATTTGTTTCACTAAATCATCAACAAAGAAGATGCATCTGATCACGTTTCATCACCAACATCTTCTACAGATGGATTTTCTCTGCACGTAACCCAGCCGTGAATGAGAGCAGAGGGCTACACTTTCAGTGGGAATTGTGGTGCTGGCTGGGATTTGAACCAGTAATCCAATCTTACAAGCCCTGCCCTCTGACAACATGCAATGGTCTAATGTATTCAGATATTCCATAAGATGTCTTCTCTACCACACTTAAATAGATCATACTTGGCTACTTACTGTGCAGTTAATAGCTGCTTTTTAAATTTAAGATTTCAAATTAAAAATGTGACAACTTTAGAAATGATACTAGCAAGAGGTTATGCATCATCCATCCCTAAACCTGGCCAGCATCCAAGCCTTCAGTGTCGTTAAGATAGAAAATGTTCAGAATTACTGTAGAAACAATGCACAGCACACCTGTCCAAATCATTTTTTTCTAATGATACACGGATGAACCTTCTCTCAGATACAAACTCTTTCATTGTCTTTCACAAATCCAAACGTTATCCTCATTAACTCACTATAGTATATATAGACCTTTTCATGTTGCAATCAAACATGGAAATACAATTGGAGATAATAGGTCTGTCCCGCTGTGACTAACCACTAACCTAGGACATGTCTGTCAAAGTGAATTTCTTTAATAGAATGAACAAATACCAGACTCTCCTGATGTTTCTTTTTAAAGCTTTAGGGTTCCAAAGCTACATCTTTACTGTAGTTTCCATGCAGGAGAAGAAAACGCTCTGTGTTTAGCAACACTTACACTTAATTCCTGCATACTTCACATTAATGAAGCTTATTTTTAATCAGTTAATAGAAGAAAAATGCAAGAAAACCAACATTAAAGATTTTAAAGACCGTTAATGTAGAGGTCGTTAAAATGGGATCATGGGGAGCAGTAGAAAATTAAAAACATGTACATGTAGTACTTTTTCACATGTCACATGTGTTTCCTGTATGTATAGGATGACCGTTATATAATGTTCATTAAAATCAGATCAGTTGCAGATTAAACCACCTTTGACTTGAACTTTCTTTGATTTACGTATTTTTGTTTACAAAATAAGTCAAAGGAAATCTATTGCTAAATATACACAATATAAACACGATACCTTAACAATACCAGATAAGGCTGGAATTATTTAAAGTATGGTATTTATAAAGTATGAAAACACCTACGTTAGTTTGCGGTTATTGACCTTTAACACGTTGAACTGATGTATGAATAAAATGTGTGAATGGAAGGAAATACCAACCTCATGTTTGCTCTTTCATTGTAGAGACAGGTTTAACTTTGTGAAATATCATCTGTGTATGTTGGACACAGACTGTATATAATTAGCATCTGCTCCTAACTTTAACAGTATCAAATCAAACATTAGCTGAGGGGACAAAAATAACATGTTTCTTAAATAAAAGTAAATAAAAGAGTAGGCCTAAAGTCATAAAAATAATATGATTTCAATCTAAAACATCTCATTGTAAATGAAAGTAGTAGAAACAAAATGAGTCGATGATTTGGAAATGTTAATAAGTGCGTTGTAAAGGTCTGCAGGTGAGTATTCAAACATGAGCATTTAAGGCTATTTTCAGAATGAGCTCCACACTGACTATTTTTAGAACACTGCTGTGGACACCTGAATGGCTGCCTCTAGGTACCAGGTGTCCACTACAGCTGAACACTGGGAATTATTTGTATAGGGATTGACTGACTGTTATAACTGACATTTTCATTTAGTGCCAGGATACAAAATAATTAATCCACAGCTGCCAAGAGATTATTAAAAAAGTTGTAATTGTTTGAGGGCTTTGATACTGGCAGCAATGCACAGGTAATCATTTATTACTATGAGTACCAGCAAGCACTATAATAATAATAATAATAATAATAATAATAATAATAATAATAATAATAATAATAATAGTGATAATAATAATAATAATATTTATTAATAGATATATTAGTATAATAGTATTTAATCACAAATGTCCTTATTTTTTATTGCACAATAGTGCTGTGTAGAATCTGCTTTTTTAATCTTGTTTCATCACATTGCAGCTCGATCACAAATGTTTTCAAACCTTTGGTGAATGTGGTCTGTGTGGGCTTTTACTGAAATTCTGATTACACAAAGGTCTATTACCTTGGTAGAAATAACAAATGAAGTACTCATCCTTCAGTTCAGTTCAGTTCACTTCACTTCAGTTTTTGCCATTCAGTTGAATGAAAGATCTGTGCAACAGCAAACTGTTATCTCTCACATAGACATTTCTTGTGTAATGCCTAAACGACCGTGACCTTTACAGAATACTGAGGACAAAGCACTGCGATATTTACACTGATTTCATATAAAGGTATTCAGGCCGTTTTTGAAAGTTTTATTTGCACTTGTTTCTGAGAAAGCACAAATGCTTCTTTTTTTTAATTATAGCTACTTTTCTTCTGACACAGAACCATACCTGGAGCCCCAGCCCCAAATCTCCAGAGGATTTTTAGTGATGTCATGTAATGAGCTCATTGCCTTCTGACCTCAGACTGAATCCTCTTTATTCACCTGAGCAGCTATTAGTCTATTCCACTCCCCCACAACCACACGTCACAGATTCTGGACATTTGCAGGAGAAAATAAATCAGACACAAACTCTGAAATTTCTCCGTGTTCAGTACATCACACTTATATGTTTACATATTTAATAGCTTTATATAAAACCACAATTCCTATTATGCTATTGTGACTCTGCAGAACAGGATGTTCTCTTCTATTCAGAGCAAGTCGTGGTGTCCGTGAGGATTACTTATCTTCACAGGGTCAGCTGAGATGACCTCCAAAACAATGACTATAAGGTGTAACAACAAGATGTTATGTTTTAAGTACACATTAATGACTACTAATCAAGTGCCATAATTATGATGTAATTACATATACTTTTCTTGATACTATATGTAACTTAGAATATAATGGCTCAAAAACAATGAATTCTTAAATAAGAGCTGATGAAAGCCAGGCTTTGCATCTAAAAAAGGTTCAAGTTAAGCGACTTTTTTAAGTGTTTACCTGTTCCATGTCAACCACTAAGTAACAGTGATTAACCACCAGAGGTTGTACTGTAGTCCCAGGAGGAAGAACCCACGGCAGCAGAGACAGTGTATTAATTGACACTGTTCTGTCTCTTTCACGTCTTCACTTCCCTCCCCCAAAATTCAACACCAAGCAAATCATTTTAAGGTGCTTCTCTTAGATTGATGGAATTTTTGACAGAACCAAGAATTATCTGGTGGTGATAAATGGGAACAATAAACGGTCATTATCTTAATTATAGCCATTTGGAGCTGATTAGAAACCTGTTGTGTTTTACACTGCTATTTAGACAAGAACGGAGAGCAGACACAGTCAAACTAAAAGAGTTTATTTAAGAACGTGACAGGACTTAGTTGGGTTTTTTTTTAGAAAAAATAAAGATAATGTTGTGTGATTGGTATTCTTTATTTTTGTCCCGCAATAGGAAAATATTATTTTTTTTAAAAACAATAGACTGTTGTTTAAGATAATTACTGTATAGGGACCAGTGAGTTGTCAGGAAAATGTTTGCTGATGATTTAAAAAGGAAAGAGTAGTAGTAGTAGTAGTAGCAACATCTGACCAAAGTGAATGAGGCTCAACTTGAAACCTACAACCAAGCCTTGACTGTCAATAAAGTTTTCTGGATCTTGAATGAGAGAATATCTTCACATCCTCAGTGAAGGACCACAAACATGGTTCCTGGGCTTAAATGTTACACAGTGGAACAAATATCCAGGTGAACACACAGCACATCCATCCAGATGTGTCGCAATGTGAGTGGACTCACAGGAGACGGGGTCATTGACCTAATCCCAGTCTATTATTGCTTTAGCAGGTACTCTGGTGGCAGGCAAAGGAGGATATTGGGGAGTCTATGATCTCTCCCTTTCACACACACACACGCACATTGTACGACCAGTCGATCAGTCAGTACCACTCCCTGAGAATCTCCTTCATCACCAGGACCATTATCTTAGCCCCTGCAGCGTCCTCCACACATTACTTTAGACCAAAAAGCACTGTGAGGAAAGTGGAGAGAAAAGCATGGCCACGAAGCAGATGAACAGAAAGCTCAATGAGAGGAGATAATGTGCGTGGAGCGGAGGCGGCGGCGGCACCAGCAGCTACTTACCGAAGCTCTCGGTCTGTCTGCTGCCTCTCCTACTGTACCTCCTCCGCCGCTCCAGTCCGGGCCACCTTGATTCTCTGAAAACGGTTGAAGAAAACAAACACCAAACGCCACTGAGGTTTTCACACGAGAGAAACCAACTGAAATTTAGAAGAAAAAAAAGCCTTCCGAGTGAGCGAGAGGAGACGGAGCAAACAACTCCTCTCTCGCAACACTCTTTTTCCACACCAGCAGCGTCTGTTGGGACTGTTTTTGGAAATTAAATTACAATTCCCTCCTAGTTCATCCACTCTGCCGCGGAGCTGAAGTGCTGCTGCAGGAGTATCTCCCACTCTCTCGCACACACGTCGCTTATATCCGTCACTTGGCACCAACACAGACGGCAGCTTTCAGTTTGCGCACCAGTCACAGTCTGCGCTGCTACTGAACAACAACTAGCAGCAACAACAGCAGTGACAGACGCCAGGGCCTGCCCCCCCACCCCCCCCGCCTCTCTCCCTCGCACCCTCCTCACCCCTTCTTCCTCCTCACACCACGAGTCCACAAACATACAGGACAAGGAAATATCGCTGTTCGTGCGAGGGTCCAAATGCGAGGAACCAACACGTTTTGCACAGCGACAACATCCTCATCCTACTTCTGCGCTGAGGCATGTGATGGCAACATGGTGCGCCTTTTAAAGGCGTATCCACGCGTAACTACCTCGTTGGATCCACCCCGTTAACTTTGTCAGAGGAGGGATGCGCTGAGGCGCTCTGGGCTGGACATGGTGGTGAGACACAGTAGTACCGAGTTAGTAAATAAGAATGATAAGTCGGAAATTAATAAGAATAGACTCATAATATTACAAGAAAGTGCTGTGAGCTACAAGAAAAAAAGTGTTAATGAGAAAAACATTTTCATAGTAATTATAATAATTATTAATAAAACTGAATCTTCCTCTTTATCAAGAGCTTCAGAATCTGTGGACAAAATCTGTGGAATATTTGCTACATGAACACATAACCTAACGTAACCTGTGGAAATCCCCTTAAGTTTCTAGTTTTCAAACAACATGCTTATCAGGTACACCGTGTTTGTACAATATTGCTATGTGTAGAGACAACAGAGCCATTAAATATCATTAATTACCATTAGTGTGTTTCTTTTGTATAACAATGCATTTTGAAGTTAATCACCTGCAGGTTTTTGTTCCAATGCACCAAGAGCACACAGTTTGACCAATCAGCTGTCTGGAGACCAGTTGATTAAATGTATTGAGTCAGGTTGCTACTTGGTTGGAAGAAAAAAAACTGCAGCCACAGTAGAACAGTTTGGCCTCCCATGCTGGCCTCTAGCTAAGTCATTTAAAGTACATATCTGCTGTAGACCTGTAAATTTAATTATAATTTTATACTTCACTAATACCATTTGTAGATAATGTTGTTTTGGTGTGCTTGACTTTTTACTGATGCACTAATGCTCTGGGTCATTTCATTTATTCATAAAATTCTTAAACCAAATTAAACCACTTTAGAAATAATATTTTGCAGTATCATAGTAAAGTACTTGATTCACATTGACTGTGCAGCACTGTAGCTGGATGTTTTAAGCCACATATTTTTAGAAAAGTGTTTACTTTACTATCAAGGTCATGTGCAAATAAGACCTCGCTAGATCAAGTTTAACTCTCCATTTGAGATAATTCCTTTAAAAAGAAAGTACCACAGACATTTTAATAGAGAGCAGAAATCACTTTGTCACAGTAGACAAACCTTGAAGTGTCTCCATTCCATGGCATATTTTTTAGAGCATTAATTCTACACTTCAGGTTCAGACTGTGCAAAGCTGTCTCTCAACCCTGTGCTCTCTCTCACACAGTCTGCGTCGCATGCAAATTCGCTCAGCTCCTCCTCAAAGCGGTTTCTGCACTTTTACACTTCTCTGTCTGTTGAGATAGGACGAATACAATGTGGAGTGAAGACACAAGGGAATCAATATTTGAGCACACGCTTCTAAATACAGATTAAAAAGGTCCATTAAACCATAGGACTCAATAAAAGCTCAGCAGCAGTTTTTTTTTTCTTTTCTGTAGTTACATCTTCACTGTATGGAAATGTCATCAGGGCAAAAATAACTTTACTATGAACTGGCTATTTTATATAAACAAACAGAATGAACAGATAAACCACAGACACCGTCTTCTGGGTTGAAGACACCATGAGGTGATGATAATCAGTAATGGTTTGAACTGTTAGCACAAACCAAGAACATGCTAACTAGATTAGTTATCCAGCACTCCAGTTTTGCAGCCAGTGTAGAGCTCATCCTTAATTACCAATGTACACACACATGAAAACACTGTGGGATTCACAATTAAGCTGAATCAGGGTAAAGGAAGGCTAAAGGGAACAACTGCTAACTAGACAGAGGGACAGAGGAAATAAGTTGGACAAGTTGGAACATGAACTGCTTTTTGTCAACGGCAAGGCCAGTGGGCATCTGTCCATTAGTGTATAGTCTCTGTACACTGTTATTACCCCATCCACTATGTCACTGATATAAGGCAAAACCCAGAAGATCTCATTCTTCTGAATCGACCAGGTTTATAATATTTTACAGTTTATTTAACTCTTATAGTCAGAATTGTCTGAACAAAATTGCCATATGAACAGAAGAGAGAGGTGTTACATTAGATATATGAAAATGCAGTATAGACACACACACGTGCACAGTTATTACTTTTGCAATAATATGCACAGCTTCTGAAAGATTAATAGGTTGACCTGTGAAAGAAAAGGAAGGAGTGAAATTTTGGTCATGCTGCTTAAACCACAAAATGGGAATAAATGAGGTGGCGAACGAGCATTCAAAGGTGTCTCACCTCTCACAGGAATATTGCACTCAGTTATGTCAGCCAGTGGAAAAACATGTTGTTCCTTTAAGTCAGACACAGCGCTGGTCTCAAGATGAGGCTCTGAAAAGCTCAAAGGTAAAAGTGAAATGACTCACACTCATTTTTCCTCTGTCTATAATGAGCTCAGTCTATCACCCAATCCACTCTCCTGTCATCTTTGAGAACTTAACAGACAAATCACAACCCCCTGACCTCAGACAACTATCGACTGTTTAGTGCCATCTGGCCAACTTACAACAATGAGGAATTCAACAGTTGAAATCGTGGCCTCGAGGATCTTTATTTCTTGCATTGGACTTGTAGGTAATGTAATCCTCATCATGTCCATCATTCAGACCAAGTTCTCACGGGTGAAGTCCTTTGAGTTTTTCCTGATTGGATTGGCAAGTGCAAACTTGGAGGAAATTGTCATCATGAACATCTACGACATTGTTATTCTCGACGCTGTTTTCTCAGCAACAGGCTCTTGGTCGTGTCGTGCACTCAAGTTCCTGACTCTTTTTGGGGAAGTGTGCAGCATCTTTTTCACTGTCCTGATCAGCATCTTCCGCTACCAGAAGCTGAGAGATGCCAGTAAAAGGGTCAGTCTCCCAATCTGCTTGGACAGTATCAGGTCTGCCTGGATGGTGAGTGGCATTTGTGTGGTTCTCTCCATTCTCTTCAGTCTCCCTGTTTTCCTCATTAACCTGGATGGACCTGGGGACACAGCCGCAAACAGCAGTAACTGCCCGCCAGACTTCTTTCGATGCAGTAGAAATGATTGTCCCACTCTTAACCGCTCGTTCAAATATGGATTCATCATGATATGCAACCTGCTGCCTCTAATCATCGTCACACTCACCGGCTGTCTCATCCTCAGAGTGGTGCTGAAACAGAGGAGGATAGGAGTATAGTGGCAAACGGGAGTGGCTCTGTCCCGTCCAGTAAGAAGGGTAAAGGACCAGGGCTTCAGAGAAGTGTGATAGCTGTACTGGCTGCTACGGGGTTGTTCCAGATAGACTGGACTCTATACCTGATCTTCCAGCTTACTTTTAGTCCTGCTGACTTTCCATTTTGGGCTGAAATTGAGTTCTTTATCTCTATATTCTACACATCCATTAGTCCATATGTGTACGGAATAGGAAATAACCTTTTCTCAATCAGAAACTTTATCAAGAAATAATGTTGGGCTTTCTACGAATGGGCAGAGAAAAAAGCTTTAATGAACAAGAATAGCAGGAATTTAGAGACTAGGCTTCAACAATGAAAAGCAATTTAGATTATCTTGTTGTTATTCAGCAATTGAACTGCAGTGGCTGTATGAAACATTAAAAGACTTTGTGAGCTTGAAAAACAATGTTGTCAACAACTTTGGAAAGAGAGGGACAAGTGAGGTCAATGTGGTTTAATAAGTGTAATGTAAATTAAACCACGCCAGTTGTAAAAACTCCTTGCTTCGGTCTGACAACCACAAACTCAGAACATCTTAGTTTTTATTGGATCTTAACTTCTTACTGCACTGCAAAGTCTGAAGAGTATGAAGAGAAATTCTGCTCCTCTCAGTCTCAGACCCAACTGTGCCATCCTCTTCGGAGCAGATGTGCTATTCATTCAACACTGATGTGCTGAGTCATTGGCATCCAGCGAACTGAGCTTCACAGGATGTCAGTCTGCTACTGTACATCAGAAGAAAGGAAAGATGGTTAAGATAAGGATGATTATTTTAATTAGTTTTGAGTTGTAGCAGGATGTTTTCATGGCTTTGATTTCAATACATCATGTTAAAACCACTGCAACAACACTGTATGTTTGGATTTGCTGTATGGTATATTGAAATGGTCTAACAGCATAAAATAACAGTTGAGTCTTAAAATGTTTGATATTTGATTATTAAATATTTGATATTTGATATTTTTTACATAAAAATTGAAATACTGGTACATGTTTCACATGTATCTATGGAATAATATCTAAGGTCTGCCACTTGTCATGTAAAACAGATGTATGAAGTATATTTGATATGTTATATAACAAAGATGCTGTTCACTGGAATCCATAAATTAAAAGTTACATTGACCTTAATACAGAAGATTTCCTTTATCAATTTATTGATGTATTTAAATCAATTTATTATGTCATTAATTACATATAATGTTATTAATTACAGACATAAGTATTCCTTAAAGATGATTAAAGCTTTCAAAAAATTTGCTGTTTTGTTTTTCTGAGCCCACATGTAGTGAAGAAGTTTAATATTTAATTATAAATAAACATACATAAACTGTAATTTTTTAAACCTAAGTATACATTGAATTTAATGGCAGCTCTTACTAGCTGCAGCCAATGTCTTGATTTGACAGTCTTAAGTTAAAGTTGTATTAGCTGTAACCCAAGAGGAAGAAGTACTGAAGAAATATTTATTGTTATACCCATAATGCCATTATAATTACAAAGTCAAGTCGACTTTGTTTGTATTGACCTAATTCATTAAACAAACAAAAAAAGAAGATTAAATAAAATATTTCCATATTAAAAACCAACATACTAGGGAAAAATGGTGAAATAGATATACAGATAATATTGTACTGAGTTTAAATTTACAATGCATAGCAAAGCAGAATAAGTTTGACAGATATAATTCAAATTAGAATTAGAAAGATAGATTGTATCTATCTGTATATAATTTTATTTTTTTAAACATTAATTGAGATGTCAGAGTTTTCTGTTGTTTACACTGACTAGAAAACGTGCTATTACAACAAGTATGTGTCTGTCTGTGATTTATGTCAAACCCAAACATTTTAAGATATTTTTTAATCAAATTGTACCTTAAGATTGTCTTGGTCTTTAAAGTTTTTTGGAAACATTTTTAATAATTGTTTGAAACTCGTTTTACAAAGCAGGTACTATTACAAAAAAAAAACATTATGAGTGTGTTATTATTATTTTGTAATTGAAAGAGCTTGTATTGGTATAAAAAAAGTTTGTCATCGACATTCGGGGGAAGTGGGAGGAATCTGACGGTGTCATTCTTTGCAGAGGAACAAAGAGAAGTTTTGCGCCATGTTTGTATGTGAACGGGATTGTGACTGTTTTTATTTGGTGACTGGTGGCATCTAGGTTGGAACAGGTTATTTGAAAATAATCACGTCGTTTGCTTGATTTTGTCATCACGTGTCGCACGTTATAGATTTTTTTAAGGACTCATTCATCGCACAGAGATTGCGCATTTTACCACATGAGCTAAACCGCCATGCAGCGGGTGTTACGTCACAGCGGGCGCAGAGAACGTGTGTAGGAAGGGCAGAGAGCCGTGTGACTGCGAGTGCGTGTGAGGTTGCGTTTGTCAGTTTACCCCGAAGAGTGTGAGGACGAATAATCGATCGATCAAGTAATAGTTCAACAAATTTAATACGAGTGCGATCATTTGTTTAATTGTTAATGAGGCGAAGAACAAGTTATTTAGTTGTTTATGAATCTAGGGAGACATTATGAAACCCGAAATATTACAGGTTAGACAACAAACATGTAACACAGTATAAATTATATGTATATATACTGTATAGAGAGAGAGAGAGAATGAGAGAGAGAGTCGTAACAGAAGAAACAGGTCTCTAAAATGAGTAAAATCTGATAAATCTAGACAATACTTAATATAAATTAAGTTTAAAAAATCAAAGTATTTAAATTTAACAGGTTTTCAAAAATTAACACAGAAAAGGTTAAAGGGAAGAAAAATGTTATTAATTCACCTGTAAAGTTCATAAAAGGGTCGTCAGAGAGCATTCAAAAAGAACTTTTCTACTAATATTGCACATTTTACAAAACAACTTTTTGTTTCGTTGGGCGGAGGTGAATTCCTATTCTCAGTCTTTAAACACCGAAACTAAAGAGGTCACAGTTAAGAGCCACATTTGTAATGTGATTCTATATTACACACAACCCCAAATTACCATTTGTTTTCTCTTTCCTTTTCTAAAATGCACTGCGTGTTATATTATACAAACGTGCTTATTTTGAGATGACCGTGTTTTGGTTGAAATAAACAAAAAACAAACAAACAAAAAACGACAACCGTTGTCGTTAAAATTGTTCACTTAGAGCCTGCGCATTGGCTACTGGAGCTGGAACGCCATGGTGGATGTGTGACGTCAGAGCACGGATGTTTGTGTGTGAGAGCGTGCATGTTTTTGTGTGTGAGAGATCGAGAGGTGCAGAGAGCAGTGTGACTTTTTTGTCTGTGTGAAAGTGAGTTTGAGAATTAACATGTGATTGAAAAGACGTCCGAAATAAAGGTAAGATTGAGGAGAAAACTGCAGAAATTATACAACATATGATTTACCATTTCACGCAAACTTTGGGGGGATGGGTCGTCGGTGCGAAAACAGCGCTCGAGGTGACAACACGAGAATAAAATATTTAAGTTGGAAAAAAAAACAAACCCTGAGATGCACGAGTTCCGGCTGCCTCGCGCTGGCCGTCCGGGAGTCTCGCGCCTTTTAAGTGGGGGGTGAGATGCTCGTGCACAATCACTGACTCCTGCGCGTGCACGCGTGGGTCGGTCGATAGGAGCACACTGGCGTGGCCGTCGGCCTCCATTTGCCACTTTGTCTTCACGTTCGAGGGACTCGTCGGAGACATTTCCCCGACGACAGCTGCGTGCAACAGTTGGAGTTTCACCGTGTATATGTCGGTCTGCGGTCCACGAGGGTTTCCTGTGCTCGTGGAAGCTGAGGGGTGGGAGAAACCTGCAACTTTCCCAACTTGGTGAGTGGATCAGAGAGGAAAGCTCGGCCCTTCCTGCTCTGCGCGGCGTGTGAGTGTGAAGCGAAGCCTGTTGTTGACAAACAGTCGAAGTCGTCAGCGTGGATCTCAGTTTTAGAAAAGAAAAATATTTACAAACACGTCGGCGATGTTTGGTTTAAACGCTCGGTGGGACAGTGGTCATCTATAGATCACAGCATCTGCGTGTGTGCGTGTGTGACTTGGTGGTTTTAGGGAATAAACGGCCGGGCAGTTGAAGGCAGGTCTTCGCTACCGGGTTTGTCCTGTGGGGAGAAACGGGCGAGATTAGGTGATGTGTGGAATGTAAGCGTGTCAGTGGCTTCGTCTGTAGTTTGAAAACAGGCCTCTCTGTGTTTATCAGCCATGTCCCCTGCAGCTGAGGGCTATCGGGCAGGCGATTGGTCAGTCACTCCACCTTCACGAAGACAAAGTCCACTGTCTCCTTCAGACAGTCACTGAGGACAGAACAATGTTTTAACTCAGTACCATACCATTATATATTTCGTGTTTGGCTCTTGATTGTGTATTTTGAAAAAGACCACGATTATTACCATTTTTTCTTATATACAATAGATACTTATCACGCTGGAAGGTACTAGCAATAATCAATCCCTGACAAGTATAAGATGCCGTGTTTATCTGCCGGTATGTAAATCTCCGTCTATTTTTTTTTTTTTTTTTTAGTTTTTTTTTTCACGTGCTTGTAAAATTTTGAGTTAGAAAAAGTAACATACGTATTTAAAATACATCCAGTAGGTGGCAGTAATTAAAGTCAAAGGATGTAGAGTTGCTGTTATGACGTTTGGTATTTTAGCATACCTTAGCTCAGGAGGAAAACTTAAACTAAATTGATTTATATTTCAAACTGGGACATAATGTATTATATTGCCATCACTGGTCGCAGCAACTATTTAGCCGTGGAGATTGATGGTTGTCTCTAGATGTATTTGTCCTGAAATGCAGTTTTGTCAATTTGAGCAACACAATAAGATGTTTTGCCATTGTCATTAAATTAAATATTTACAAATGCTATTTTTTCGGATATAACATCTATCTTAACTTAAATCTTTTGAGTTAAAAGACCAAGCCATGCCATTATGAACAAGTACTAGACGAAAGTTTATTTTTTTAAAAATGTGTCGAAGGCCGGACATTTTTGTGGTCCCAAGCCGACCTGACAAGTTTGTTCCCTCAAGACTTAGAAAGAAAGTTTTTAAACAACTTCTTCAAACTGAGTTGAGATTCCACAGAAGACAAGAGAGACTGCTCTTCAGTGTGGTTAGTCAAGAGCCTCGAACCACAGCTTCAGAAATGATTAAGACGAAAGCGTACATTTTTCCATCTTATCAAAACTGTGTATTCTTAATCACATTATATCACAAGTTTACGAGGCATTACCTGAGTTGTATCAGAGGTAATGCTGGCAATGCAAGATGTGCATAAACACCATGTATAATAAATAACCAGAACAGTTGTCTGTATAATAATGTGTCCCTGGCCAAGACACCTACAGTGGGATTTAAGATGTAACAATCTGTAAAGAAATGGATTTGTGTGTAAGTGGAGGAATTAAAATAAACATGGTATAACCATGGTATATAAAGGTAATCATAAATGAAGTGTTTTCTGTCATCGTCTTTGACATTCTCCTGCTATTTCTAATGAAAGAAAAAAAACAATCCTTGATGCCATAATGAGCTAATTTATTTAATGAAATGCTATGATCTTTCTTAAAAACAGCCCTGTTGTGATTTTATTTGTTATGCGTTGATATGAAATGGGAATACACTGCTGTGGCTCACCCAGATCAAATATCTCTGAACTTGATCCTGCTCATGCTCTTCAGTTCGCCAACAATCACAGTCAATAATGCTAAAAAGCTAATAAATAAACCTCTTCAATGATGAACTGCTGCACCTCACTAATATTGCCTTTTATTCCTATGCTAATCATTTAAATTCCCTGATAATCTGACTACACCTTTTAGTTAAGGTCATGCTTTTCCGCAAATTATACTGTCATTGACAGACATCACACTGCTTATGCTGCAGTTAACTCCCACTAGGCCTGTGAATATATTTATGGAATATTGTTTATTTGGACAATTCCAAGTTGTTGTTTTAAATTCTGACAGTGTTGATTAACAGTCCCACATTGTATGTGGTATCCTAACTACATTCTACAAGTTTTACATTTATCTAGCCTGTTCCAGTGGAAACATCCCCACAAAGAAATGAGCTATAGCAGATGAATGTACATTGCTACATTTTAATACATTTTTTCTACAATCTCTGTATAGTCTTATAATGAATAAAGCCTCTTAATTTATCTGATCTGGGGTAAATCATTAGGTTATGCTGTAAACACATGTTTACGACAGTGACATAACTGGTTATTACATATAAAATCGGTTTATTACCTTGTGTATGTGCTTCCTGTTCAAATCACTCTTTTTTTATTTAAATGTCATTGTAAACATTGATTATGCAAAGATTTAGATTCAGATATGGTGTTCATACTTGTGGGGCTGTTAGGAGGGCTAATCGTGGCACATGGAGGGAAAATGAAGGTAATTAAAAGTACATTTAGAGAACAACAGACATGATCAAGAATAAGCAGTGGTGATAAATAATGTAAATGTGAAATTCCAATGTTGAAGGAGGAGGTAGTATACTCTATAATATTTCATTATATTTATTTATTATAATTTTAGGTATCAGATGAAGTCATAGGACACTGGCTGACGCCAAGCTGTGTTCCATGGAGGATGCCATCATACTGGAGAATGAAAGCGGAAGCATGACCAAAGACTGCCAGCAGACAACTATTCCTGATTCTTTACATCCTTTTTCGGCCACCATGAGTAAATTAAATGATGAAACATTTACTGAGAACCAGGCTGTCTCCATGGAAAGTAAAGACTGCAGTTCTGCTCTCTCCTCACCTGCTGAAGCCTGCCCACCTAAACCTGCTGCGACTCCCCAAAGTACCATGGAAGCGACAAAGCAAATAACAGCAACCTCAAATAGAAGATCAGCTTCAGACTCTTCAAAAAGTCCAGTGACAGGCCTTATTGACGTCTTATCCATGCCACCATTGTTGACCACATTGCCATTCAACACATTTGGCAGCCCTAATGGGGAGAACGATTTTCCCACTGAAGTAATCCAAAAAAATGTTACTGTCACATTAGAATGTAACAGTGTGTGGAAGCAATTTCACAGCCGCGGAACTGAGATGATTCTCACTAAACAGGGGCGTCGCATGTTCCCTTATTGCCGATACCACCTGTCTGGCTTAGAGCCTGAGCACCATTACCGTCTGTTCCTCTCCATATATCCATCCGACCCGTACAAACACCGTTGGAACTGGGCCACGAAAAAGTGGGAGACCTTTGGTCTAGCTGAGAACCAGACTAGGAGTCTAATACAGGCCTATTTTCCCCACAACAGATCTCTGAAAGGTTCAGATTGGATGAGCGGCTCTGTGTCTTTTTACAAACTCAAACTGACCAACAATTGCAAACCTCAAGATAATCGTATACTCTTGAACACAATGCATCGGTACATTCCCATGCTGCATGTGATACCAGTCCTAGATGGAGATACAGGACAGCCAGAGATGCCCATTGTTTTGGGACCTGACAGCATGACGTTTATATTTCCACAAACAGAATTTATGGCTGTTACATGTTACCAGAACAGCAGGATCACCCAGCTTAAAATTCAATATAACCCATTTGCAAGAGGGTTTAAGAAGACTGAGGACAACCAGCTTCTCAACGGAGAGACTGACAATTTGACCGAGAAAGAAGAGTCTAAAGTCCTAGATCAAAGTAAAAGCAACGAAGAGACTGCTGACCTGAGGTCAGTTATTTCCACTTCTGCATCATTTATATATAACTTATGAACCAATTTAATAATGTGTTATCAGTTAATATTACATCATGCCTGCTATCAGGACATGGGCAAAAATGCATTGTCATTTTCTTATAACACATTTTTTAGCTTGTCAGACACCATTTTTCAGCCTGATATTATTCAATGCTCACTCCTCTGCCCTAATTTCCATAGAGAAAATCAGACCAAAATTATAATGTTTCTTTTTTCCATTTCTGCAGTGCAAAAACTAATTCCATCAGTAGTCCACCTGTCCAGCAGACCAGGCTGGTCCTGAAGCCCTTCATGTCCACAGCGTGTGGTAAAGATGAGCTGTTTGTCTCATGTATGAGAGGAAAGCATGCCCTTGGTGAACTCATACTCGTGGAAGACCAATCTGTGGATAAAACCTCAGATATGGCCCCGACATCGAAGTTGCACCCAGACTCGACATCTACAGCAACATCTGTCACTCCCAGCTCCTCAAAGTCAACAACAAGATCTTCACCTGGAAAAGACACAAAGAGGAAGTTAAATGTGCGCAAGCATTATTCTAGAGGAGCCTTAACCACTGGCTCTTCGACAGCGAACAACAACCCGACTGTTTCTTTGCAGCCAGAGTTGGATGACGTTGAAGGCCATGTCTTTGTGTCATTCAACTCAAAGGTAACAACTACAAATCCCTAATTTCACAGTTGTTTATTTAATCAGGTTTTTTTAGAGGTCTCTAAGAGGGTTAAGTTAAAATGTGTCACTTTTGGACTGACATATGTCTTAGAACCTCTTGACTGACCTTGTATTTATTATTATTATGAACTTTTTTTTTCTTCATAGAAAGCTCTAGAAGTTCATTTGAAGAGCAAACCAGCCCAATGTGCAGCACCTGTATCTCCACCTTCCCCAGTGTATCAGCAACAGAACATAAAAGGTAAATATATGTAAATTATTTTTACTCCACCAACCAAAAAACATATATCCTCTATGTTATATATACTGTATGTCTATGTCTATGATTTTCAGCGAAATTCGTACCAGAGTCAGATGAAGAGATCATTGCCAGCATGCAAGCAGCTCTGTTGCGGGATCTCAAAACTCTTAGACACAGACAGGTCATCCATCCTGTTCTTCAGAAAGGTCAGTTAAAAAAAAAAAAAACATGTTTCCTGATGTATGATGGATTGAAAGCAAGCTGACATGCACATGTTCTGGTGTTGACTCTCTTGTTTCAGTGGGCTTGAAGCTGAACTTCATCAACTCCAACGTATCCATTGACTTGCAGTATTTGGGAGTGGATCTACCTCTACCTCCAGCACCAACAACAGAACCAACTGAACATGTGGACTCCATGTCTCTTGGTAAAACAGAGTATAATTATCGTTATATATATAATATATATATTATAAAACAAAGGATACAAAAATATTTTGAGAGGTTTATATATTTTAAATAAAATCTGTATGTGTTGTTTCCCCACAGATAAAGAATTACCCTTCATCTCCAGGACAGGAAAGACAAGCGATGTGACAAAAATTAAAGGATGGAAACACAAATACATAAAGGGCAAGGAAACATCTGCTAACTGTGTCGGTGAGGCGTTTTTCTCCTGTTGCATCTCTATTATCCTGTAAATCAAGCGTAGCAGTTACAATTATTGATGGAATAATAAAACCAAAGCCACCAGAGTTTATTAGTTTCCCGTTGGTTTCGATCCATTGATGTTTCACACATTGATCTCCTTTTTTCCTCTTTCCAAAAGGGTTACCAAAGAACCTATCAGCCTTCTGCAGTGACATGTTGGATGAGTACTTGGAAAGTGAAGCTAAGAAAATCAGTGAGCGAGCCGAAGCCTTTTCCACAAACCCTGAGGCCTCAGTGGCTTACGAGTTGCCAGCCAAAAGCTCCAGCTATGTTAAAACACTGGACAGTGTCCTCAAGAATCACTGCAAGGCTTC
>NC_024313.1:7556650-7632598 GCF_000523025.1 Cynoglossus semilaevis | reverse complement strand
CTGCTGCTGCTCCTCCATCCAGCTCTGAAACCTACCCAGTTCAGTCAACACAGGAGAGAATATCCTCACGTCCACAGCCAGAATCTTCAGTGGGAGTTTTTGAAAACGAAGCTTCAGGGTCCGGCCACATAAGTGATTCATTACAAAGGCAAGGATAAAATTTTCTTCTGTGTGATGAGTGAGAGAGAGAGAGAGATGACGCTTGGTTTAAAAAATGGCCTCTTCAGCCAGCTGTTTAGCTAATAGCTCTACATCTCTAGGTTACAAATAACATGTATTTTTATTTTTTCTAACATGGATTTTTCTTCCATGCTTTTCCTCTAGATCATTTCAACATCAAGATATTGATGGAGAGAAACCAGCACTAAGTTGCTCTCCCAAACACAAAATAGCAATCAAACCCTTAGCCAACACTAAGGTGCAGCTCTACTTATCACAGATGGAGATTGAAAACCTGACCATGGGTCGGCAGAGAACTGAGCTGACTTCAGACCGAGTGGAAATGGCTCTGTCTACAATCGTCAGCAAAGAGGTACGGCAGCGTCGGTGTCATTCGTTTTAAAAGAAGGGGGAAATCTGTTGTTAATGTTACAGGAGAATCATTGAACAAGAGGTGTTGTCGCCAAACCCTTTTTTTCTCCTTTTGATCAGATGGTGTACTCTAAGAGTCCAAAACAAGTCAAGAATGTCAGGTCCAGAGTGCAGGGACCTAAATGTGGTCAAGATTTCTGCATCTTGGGCTGCGTGTGTTCCAGTCTCCAGCATCAGCACAAACCGTCAGGTTCTCCCCACTGCCGTCGACCAGACTGTATGTTGAAGTGCCATTGTTTAAAGGGCATAATCAGCCAGCAGTTATGTGCAGAGCAGGATAACCTGCGGCTCCCTACTTTCACCAGTAAGATCAAGTTGTGTTAACGTTATTAATATATAATGTTTTTTTTCCTTCTCAGTCACTGACAGATGCGCTTTTGTTTCCTCAGTTTTTCGTAAGATTGAGAGGGCAGCCCCCTGTCCCAAAGGCTCCCACACTAACAGATTGTGGATAAAAAATATAAATGATGTGGATTCTGAGCCACTTTTTGTTCCTACATCTTCACAGAACAGCTGTGTACTGAATCCCTCACAACTGGTAAATGTCCTCTTTTTAAATTGTGTATTTTCTTTATTCTTTAACCATTACTGTCATTGATGCATGTTACAATGGAGTAAACAGTTTTTTTTAAGCGTTATAAGTTCTTCCATAAAAGTTTTTGTAATGGTAAATGTGAAATTGCTCATTTTTAGGTACAAGAGAAGGACAAAGACCCAGTTTATAAATACCTAGAGAGCAAGATGACATGTGCACGTGTTAGAGCCTTCAACAGCAAACCTCCTCCTGAAGTTACCCTGCAACCAAAGACCACTGGTACTGCTACAAATGACACTGTAACGATGCACCTGGAGACGAGCGCTGACAACATGCCAAACTCCCACGCACCTAAGACGTCGCCTACAAACGGAGGTAAACAAACGGACGCGGCTGCAGACCTGCACTGATGTAGTTTGTTGACAGTTCATATTTGACGCTGAAAATATTTTTTGGGTGACACATTTTGACCTTTTTTTTCCCCCCGCACGGTCCTCAGCAGAGACAGATTTCACAGCTCTTGAAAAAAGTGCAAGGAAGCAAATCCAGATCCAGTCCCAGTGCAAATGGGACAAGGACAAAAAAGCGATCCTGAAGGTTTTGTGCCTGCGTTTGTGTGAGAATAAATTGACTGAGCCCTTCCTCATCGGACCTTACAACATTAGCCCGATTTCCAAGATTTTTATGCGGACGCCAAGCAACTCCATTGTCACTTACAAGGTAGGCTTTATGTTTTATTTAACTTGCATTATTCACTGAAAGTGCTATTAATTACAAATGGTGCTAAATCATGGCTTGTTTCATGAACTGGATATTAAAAAGCCTTGTTTTGCTTCAGGTACAAATAAGTAAACCATCAGAAACCAGTAAAGGTGAGGATACGGTTGAGGAAAAGTTAAAAGGGGAAGACAATCCAGAAAAGGAAGTCACACCTTTCCTAAGTGGAGTGTTGCTTGCTGGGATACTGAGAGCTAGGACTAAAACACCTGGTTCCCAAACAAATGAGCTCATCGAGGTAATCCTGCAATGCATTATATTTAGAGAAAAAAAATGCATTTGGACTGTTGACCTCAACATGAACTAAATATATGTTTCTCAACAGGTAAATAACAAGTTCTACAATCAGGCCAACGTGTTGCTGGGGGGAATGGGAGCTTTACATCCAGCCAATCGCCTTGCAGCATTTGTCACAGGCAGACTGAACCCTGCTGCTAAAATAAAAAGCCAAGCCACCAAGTCCACACAGCAGCACACCAACCCAGTCACTTTGCACGCAGACATCACAGACAGAGTTGTTCAGACAGTAATCGGTGCAAAGAAAACCACGGATCTGGACAAAAAAGTACTGCCACTTGGTAAGACGGTCTCTGTTAATGCTTAGTTTGAATGAAGAATCGGCCAAGAACCTGCCAAGAAAGTCATAGCAAAGCAACAGTGTACGAGTTGGTAATGGAATAGGGTTTTTAGCCCTTATGTTTGTTGCACATGTTCAAAATATGGATGAGAAGAGGAAGTTAAAAGATGTTTATCTGAGTCATAGATATATGAATATGATTATTGTTGTTATCAGTTGTAATGAATTATTTAATTGTAATAGAAACATTTGGCTTGGTTATTTGTGCTGAATAATTTTTGTTTCACCAATTTGCTCTACATTCTGTTATTTCAGCTACATCTCAGCCTGTCTGTGGAATACAAAGCCCCAATCCGAATTCACAGCATTCACAATGTCACGCCAGCATCAACCCAGGCCAGAGCAGCTCAGTAAGGCCACAACAGAGCAGCCAGGGATCCTCGCCTTTTCTTCTCACCGTCTCAGATTCACTTAAGACCCCCAACTTCCTCAGAAACAGTGGGACTTATTCATTCAGGATCTGCCCTCCATCCAACCAGACCACCACAGGTCAGAACCGATCAGGTGTTGCCTTGCCTGGTGGCTTCACTCTCTTTCAAATCCCTAAACAAGAAGCCTGTGAGGCTCCAAAACTTTGTGAGACAGTTAACACTACAAACACTGGTGCATTGACAGATTCCATACCACTGAAGCAATCTTTACAAAATCTAGCTGACAATGCAGTCGGTTTGGATACAAATTGGCTCGGGCTGGATTCACTACTGGGAGATGAGGACGTCCAGAGCAGTAGATCACCGGAGCTTGGCTCCTCACTGAAGTTGTCTTCAGATGACTCTACTGACGAACTGAAGGAGGTAAATGTGGATTTAACATCGGGAGATGATGGTTCTGACATCTCAGACTACAGTGAAGAGGATGATGAAGATGTGAGTTAAATATTTATTAAACCTAAAAAATAAATAAGTAAAATATGCAGAGGATTTTATCATCATTTTCTTCTTTTCAGGAAAAATTTGTAAACCCTGATTCAACAGATATTGCAAATCAAGAAATGTTGTCTAGATATTTAATGGATGAGCCACGGTGAGTGAATATGTATACTCAAAAAATGAATCAAAATATTTTTTTGTTTTTGTTTGGGGTTTTTTTTCATTATTATTGGATCTGCTTTTCCTCTTCTAGAAGTTCCAGTGATTTTGGACCAAAGGACCCTTCCTCCCTGGTACAGTATACTTCACCTTACTACAAATAAGCAGCATCTAAATGTATAAGGATCAATAACTATTCTGCTTTTGCAAAATAACGTAGTTTTATTCTGACACAGATGTTGCTCCTAAGCGTAGCTCATGTGTCATTTATTTTGTACTCTGTGCAGAACCTGACTAGAACTCTGCAGCTCAAAATGCTGGAGAGGCTGAAACGCCGCAATCTGCAGAGAAGTTTCGATGAACTCCAGGCCGTAATTGGAATTAAGGGTCAGACCAGCAGGGTCGTGGTCCTCGAGAGGGTCGGTCTAAACTGCCCATGTACATATTCTTCATTCAAACACCAAGAACCGTTCATTTATTTGGCTATTCTTTTGCTGTTTTCAGGCTGCAAGGGCAATCAACAACCTGGATCAGACCAGCATGTTCCTAGAGAAGAAGAAGGAGTGGCTAATGGATATGAACGCTTTATACGTGAAGCAGCTTTCACTTTTGTCTGGTTAGATCACTCTCCGTGGCTGCTCATTGTTGTGTTATGAATGAGTAAAACAATCGCTAAAAGTAAGGTGATGACCAAATTTACTGAATGTTTTTCTTCTCAGGAAAGTCAGAGGTGCTCATCTTAGAGAAGATAAATCAAATCTGCCGGAAGCAAGAAATTGAAGAGAAGAAAAAAGAGGGGACTCCATTCTTCTCCAAGCTTCTACAAAGCAGAGCGGCTCTCCTACAAAGCACCCTGCCCGAGTCTGAGTTTGAGCCTCCACCTCCGATAGAGTCAAACCTCTTCAAGCCACCCTGTGAGCCAATTACAGACACAGCAACAGAGCAAAAGCTACGGCAGATGATGGCCTCATTTCAAGCTGATAGATTGAAGTACCAAACCACTGCAAAGAAATTTGCATCATTTTGGGAAAAAAATCGCTCTCTAACAGGAGGCACAATGTCTGACTCCAACTCCGCTGTGAACTCTGGTGCAGCTAATGTGAACTCGACCCAAATGTCCCCTGCCCTCCCTGTACAGCCCTTTTCTCTTCCTCTTGTTCGCTCCAAGGCTGGCAGGATCATTCTTCCTTCATTTATGAAACCTGGTAATTTTTTTAAATTATTTTTAAATGTAATGCAACACATTTATACACTGTGGCTAAGTCTTACACCCTAACGTGTGTTTAATGAAATATTTTGTTTTCATGCAGTTGGAAACACTGTCCTGAGAATCCAACTTGTGCAGAGCCAAGGTGATGTTGAGTCTCAGCCTTCCAACGTGGATGCCAAGAACCAGGAGAACAGTTTGGCTTCAGAAAGCGTTTGTAAATCAGAGGAGGACAAATCCACATCTACAAATTCTGACGTAAAGTTCAGTCGAACATCTGTGCCCATGATTACCTTTGACCAGTCGGTGTTGTTGAAAGCCTTGGAAACTGTGCAGAACAAGGAGAAGGGCATCACAACGAATGTTTGCTCCAAAAGCCCAGTTTGTTTACCAGTAAAAAAACTGAATTCTGTTAATGAAAAGAAGAACCCCTCCGTAGATAAAGAGACCCCTAAAAGTCTGTGTGCCATTGAACACAGCCCAAAAACAGACACTGTTGCATCAGATCAGCCTGACGTTAAAAGAGGCAGAGGAAGGCCACGGAAACATCCAAGAAACTTGGACAGTGAGCCGCCACCAAAAAAACGCTCTCCCTCACTCCCCAAGGATGATCGCCCTGTAAAAATCTATTACCAGTCCAGTGCAAATGAGAAGGTGAATGCTGCAGCAAATTCCTCACGACCATTAACACGTGGTGCATTAGGAAAAGACTTCCCCAGTACCAAGAAACGCTCCTGGATAGATTTGGAAAAGGAACTGGAGTTGGATTTAGATTAGTTAACTCAATAATCCGTCTGCCTTACACCGAATCTGTCCACCATAACTCCAATAGCTCGTAGCACAGAGAGCTGCTGCAGGAACCTCCGTCAGTGTCAGATCATTCACAGTGAACCAATGTTTTTTGCTGGTTCATTTGTTCTGGAGTTGTTGTTGGTTTTTTTTTTTTTTTTGCTCAAAAGGTCATTGCAAGTGTAACTGTGTTCTGTCTGTCTTGTAATTTTTTTCTTGTTGGTGGCTAAGTTCATGCTGTTTCCATTCTACATTACTAACATGATACATTTTATTTACATCAAACAATGATACGACTACAAGCGACACACTGTAGCCACGATGTGATCAACACACTGAACTGATCACCAGTTCTGTTCTTTGCAGTCCACTAAAATGGATTTTTACCAGACTCAAAAACTAAGCACATCGTTCTGTGTATCAAGTGCTGTTACGCTATATATGTATAAATGTTCATTCAGAGGCACAGTAGCCCGGTCAATCCACACTGTTTTTTAACTGCATTTACAACCAGCAGGACATCTGTCCCATGTCAGGTCAAATGTACCGTTATTCATTATTAATGACCATAGTTGGAGACCTAACAGCAAAGCTCTCTTGAATGTATACTTCTACGTTAGAGAGGGGTTCTTTACCTTGTTTTGTACATTTTTTGTGAAACTGTTACCAATATAATTGAATGTCGCACCATATGTGCCTGTGTACCGTACTGAATGACCAAAGGACTGCGATGACAGCTGATAATCTAATAGGAATTACACACACTAAACTGTGGGTGACATAATATCATGAATTTAACCTGGTTATTAAAAGAATGGTAAAGACGATTACAAATGGGTTCAAATTTTAAATGTCTGCTCTGTCACCTTGAGTGCTAATGGTAACATGAATTTATCTATTTGTTTGTCACTTGAAAACTTGTAAGTGCAGATGATATATTCAGAATCTAAACTTAGAGACTTAGCGTTTTCACATTGTAATGTTTTGTTTCTCACTTAAAAGCACTTTATGTTCTTTGTAGCTTTCTGGTTCGTGTTGTATCAGCAGTGAAGTATATTTCAGGGATTTACACCAACCATCTGAATGTACTGGATGTATCAGAGGCAATCAGATTAAATCTATCTGACATGTATTTAAAAGAATCTTGTAAATATATCATTCTTAATCAACAGCAATATATTTTTTCTGTCCATGAAGAACTTTTGAAACACTGAATAAACTGTTGAAACTGTGAAATATTGTTTGCTCAATAAAATCTCCATTCATTTAGTGCAAACGGTAAGTGCTTTTGGTCACTGATAGTCTAGTATTGGTTTTCTTTCTTTAATCACATGTTGCATGACAATTATGTAATGAAGCTGAAAGAAATCATAAAAGAGAAGTTTACAGACTGACGAAAAGCTCCTTTGTCAAAGTGACATACAGTAATAGGATTATGGGATGCTCTGATCTGATCACTCCTTTGACACCTCATATAAAGGACTATTGGCCTGTGTGGGCACCTCATGCAAACAGCCATGATTGCCGTCAACTTACGACCTCACATCACTGCAGTGACTGAGACACTTAACACACTGTCACTGTGTTGGCTGCATTTTAATGTTGCTCTCTGTGTTTTAACTGCCTTTGGATTAAAGTGGCAGCTGTGGGTTTTTACTTTTACTGCACTCACTCTGATGTTATGATGACACCAGTATAAACGTATCCTCCCTATTAATAAACCGGAAAAAAACAAGATTACACTCGTAGAAAACAGCAAAGTCTTTATTATTCTAAAGTGAGCTTTTAAAGGCATATTTTCACATAAATATAATATTTTACATCTAAATTCATTTTTGTTCTTTTAGTATTAAATAGCAAAATATAATATATATAACTTGTTTGTTGTAATTACAAGGTAAAAGTGCAAATCTTTCAAGGTTATTTTTACCTTAAATCACCGAATGATGCGACATTTTCACACATAGTCATTGTCACATAAACAACGTTTTACATATGTATGAACATATAACCGAGAGCAAACACGTGTTCGTTTTTCGCCCGGTCACCTGACACGGTCCAAACCATCACACGCCCCGCGATTTGTGCCTCACGCCCTCTGTTTAATCCGATTAAGACAAATTAGGTGGAACGAAAACAAAAGCGATCATTGATGCAATCACGGGACCGCTGCAGCCCAGATTAAAGCAGTGATGTCACAGAAATGCAAACACCTCAGTTTCCTCCTGCTGACCCCGAGTTCACGAGTGGTCGTGGAGCGTGTCCATTTCTCCCTGCACCGACAGCAGCAGAGCAGCCTGTTTGCTTGTTTTTGTTGTTGTCATTAGAGGCTGGAAGGACGGTGAGGAACAGCACTTAGCTGCAGACAAAATGCCAGCAGAAGGATTCACCATCAAAAGTCGCATCAGGAATTTACTGCGTTCTCCCTCGGCGAAGCAGAAGATAAGGAGCGAAAAGTTCTGCAGCAAGGCGAGTACTGCACACATGTCCAGAGTCAGGGCCTTCACACCGTGAAATAATAATCACCGCAATATTAAAATATATAATATAACCAGAAAAATGTTTTTGGTTCGTTTACTTTTTAATGGCTTAATATTGTTTGTTTGTTTTTCTAGCATTTATTTTTAATCTCATGGCTAACTTTTAGTTATTTAGTCTATATGTTAAGTGTATTATTTTAGCTATACTCATGGCCAACTGCCTTTTTTATGTTTGGTAAACTTTTAGCTACTCCTGGGCAAGTTTTTTGTTTTTTTCTTTCCCAAAATAGCATGTATTTTTTTGTTTTGTTGTGTTCCTCTTGAGTCAATAGTTATTTTTTGTTTATTCTCTTATAGTTATTTTGTCTAACTTTAAACAATTTATGGTTTATATGTTACAAATGCCTGTTGTATTCGACTATGTTTCTACTGTTCATTCTCTTTATTGTTCACAAACATGAACGTAAACAGGAGCCAAAACAACTACGTTGAATTCCAATCGTCAGTTTAACTAATTCTCAGTCTGTTTGCCTTTTTGATGCATTGCACTTAGAGTTAGTGCAAGTTAAAGGTCATGGTTGTTCCTCATTCATGGTTCTACAGGTGACATTGGAGAAGGTTCTGGGCATCACAGCTTTAGGAAACAGTGGTCTGACCTGTGACCCTCGATCTGGACTTCTGGCCTACCCAGCTGGGTAAGAGCACAGACAAAGACCGTCTGTTTTTATTATCATCTCAACGTCTGATCATTCAGTGTAAACATGCATGTTTGCTTTATCACTTCACCACTTCACACAGACATGCAGCACAGACCTCTGGTGTGTGTGTGTGTGTGTGTGTTTGTGTGTTATCCCTGTGATATTCTACACAACTGAAGCATTTTCATCACACGTGCACTTTCCTCTGGAAGCTTTCCTTCGACTCTCTCAGTGATAGGCTGATCTAAACATCAATGCGTCGTCTCTGTTTTCTGTGCAAACACCATGCCTCTGTTTGTCATATTGAAGAGGTGTGAGCTGCAGATTGGAGGAGTTAGTGCAGGGCTAGCAGGAACTGCATCACAAATGAAGAAAGCGGCTTTGAGACCACAGCGTATTTTTAGTGAGGATGTCGCACAATCATTAGGTTATTTTTACTGCGACTACTTCTTCGGCTTACCTTTTGTAATCGACCATTTAGATCAATTTTACTATTGTTTTAAGTAACCTCTCTACTGCAACCTATTTAATCCTTGTCCTAATGAGATGAAACACATTTCAGAGTTTTGGCGCAGCTGACTGTGCAAAAAAAAAAAAAAAAATCAATTCAGCGCCCTAACACGAGCCAGAAATTGTTAAATGAGTTGAATAGGTCATAGAACAAAGTGTAATTACAGATCAACTAAATGAGTAAGCTTTGTGGTACTGAGTCGACCTTAAACGTTTTAAGGTCAATAAGCAGTAGGCCAATTAACTCCCACCAGCACAAAGTCATTTATTTTCACCTTCTTTTAGCTGTTTGTTTTATTCCACACATTTTGATTTTGTTGCCTTTTTTGACCTCCTCCCTATTGATTACTGTTTAAATTGTGAGTGTATATTTGTCGCTGCTTCGCTGCCTCCCATACAGGTGTGTAGTTGTCCTACTTAACCCAAAAAAGAACAGACAGCAGCACATTATCAACTCCTCAAGGTGAGTTGGATAAAAATACAGCCTTCACTTGACAGAACTCTTCACTCAGCAGTAGTAACAGTGAGCTGTCTGTCTGTCCGTCTGTCTTGCTGTAAAACCATCACCTGTCTGTCTGTCCGTCTGTCTTGCTGTCAAAGGAAAACCATCACAGCGCTGTCCTTCTCTCCAGATGGCAAATACTTGGTGACAGGCGAGGTGAGTCTTTTACAGTGTCAATCAGAATTTTTCTGACCCAGCATTTATTTAGCTTAGCACAGAACAAACTTTGGCTTCTTTAAATATTTATTTTTTCATCCTTGACCAGGTTATTTTTGTGTGTGTGTCTGTGTGCTTGCAGTTTTAGAACTCCTATGCCGACCTTCATTTTGTTAAATCTTGTCATGTCATCTGTAAGCACCGCAGACGACACACTGTATACTGTGGTGTGCAGTGGTCACAGCATGTGCCTCCACACAACACGCTATCTTAATCCTCCCTTACTGTCAATCAAAGCTGAAAAAGGGTCTTAGCTGTGTCAGTGGTTGAGTGTGCAGTAATTGCTGAGGAGAGAAACAAACATTAGTCAGAACACCTGGTAAAATTATAAAAATTCTGCAAAACCACTACTTGAACTGCTCCTGTAGCAATTTTAGAATAAAAACGGGATGTCAAAATGGGGTCACAAGCCAAAAACAGGTTTGGAACTAGACTAATTACATGGTAGTTATGGATAAATCACAAAGATTCAAATTGTAGCTGGCGTTCTTTGAGTTAATTACCGCCACCTACTGGATTTACTCTCTAATCATTAATAATAAAAAACAACAATAATAATAATACTAATAATAATTGAATCATCATCCACTTTCACTCTTTATAATCTAACACCTTTATATACATCTATATCCAAGATGATATAAAATAACACTGGGATTCTGTTGATTTTATATTAAAAGGTTTTTTTTTTCTTAATCATAATAACTTGCTGTTAAAACCCTGGAGTTCATTGAGATTCTTCCTGAAAGCATCTAGTACTCTCTGTTGGAGGATTTCCTATGAAAGACGAGAGCTGCATAAAATATTAATGAGTGAAAAGACCACACAGTGGGAGAGTCTTTCTGGGTGAAATTTTCTCCAGTCACTCCGGCTTCTTTCCATAGTCAGAAAAACATACAGTATTACTTTAATTAGACCATCTGAATGACCATAGGTATTAATGTGAGGGTGAATGGGTTTCTTGCTGTATGTGGCCTTGTGGCAGATTGGCTCAAGCCTCTGGTGTCCCTGAAAAGGATGAAGCTGTAGAAGATGGATGGATGGATGGATGGAGGGATGGAAGGATGAAGAGATGAAGGGATGAATTGAAGAAACAGAAATAAAACCATGAGTGAATGGTCTGTTAAGATGTCAAGGATCAACTCATTTACATACAGTTCAGTCCAACAGACTTATTTCATCTCCCATCCTTCCTCTCTCCTGCTTCTGTCCATTAAGGGACAGCTGTGTCTTTAGCTGAATGATCTCCATCGTCCAGCTGCTCTCTGAAGCCCATCGCACCTATTAAGTGAACTTTCAAAGGTCATTCCACCATATTAAAGAATAGATTGCACAAATGGCCCGCTGACCTTTCAGTCCCCATAAGGAGAATAATGTGAGGCGGTTGAAGGACAAGCAAGTGTATAGAGTGAGCAGAGGTCAGACGTCAGGAAGGATAATCTCTTAGAGAGCTGGATTGACTGCTGTGACAGGTGACTGCTGTGGTGCATTTAAAGAAAGGAGGCATAAAACCAGCCTCATCTATAGTCACGGTCATCACTAACTCTCAGTTTCCCCTCTCTTACACACACGCACACACACTTCACTCTATTCTGTCTAACAGAGTGGTCACCAACCAGCTGTGAGGCTTTGGGACGTGGCAGAGCGGAGACAAGTGGCAGAGATCCAAAAGCACAAATATGGCATCTCATGTGTGGCCTTCTCCCCCAATGGGAAATATATCGTCAGTGTGGGAAACCAGCATGACATGATGGTCAACGTCTGGGCGTGGAAGGTACGGCCACACTCTGGACCCGTTTGTCTAACCCTAGTTACAGCTTTTAACCCACACGTTGTGGATTTGTGCTCCCACAGAAAGATGTCGTTGTGGCCACCAACAAAGTCTCCTGCAAGGTGACAGGTGTGTCCTTCTCTGAGGACAGCTCCTACTTTGTGACTGTGGGGTACAGACATGTCAAGTTCTGGTATCTGGACAACTGCAAGATCAACAAGGTATGAAAATAGACACAGGAATAAATCTTAAAGCCCTTACTACCAAATAAGTTGGTACACATCATTGATGCAATGAAAAAAAAAAAACATGCATTTATGGGTTTGATTTAATCCTGAAGATAATTCAATAAATGTGTTTCAGGGTTTTTCGGCCGCCATTAATTAGTTATTTTCTTGCCATACATTTTTACCACAGTGTTGAAACAATGCACATTGTGTAAACACTATATATCAGCTGAACAAAACAACCCAGTTAAGTGGGAGTGAAGTGTTTCTCTCTCATTTCCTGTTTTGTTTTTTGCCACGTCCCTGAACTTCACACGTTCGTCTTCACATTTTCACAAATTACATGCACCTTATATTTTGCAGAAACCAAAAGAAGAAATGAGTGGCAGTGTTACCTGTTTTAGCACAGAGTGAACTAAACCTCATGTGTTTGTGATTTTCTTTAGTCCAACGCCCCTGTCCCGCTGCTGGGTCGTGCAGGGCTGCTGGGAGAACTGAGGAACAACTTCTTCTGTGACGTAGCCTGTGGGCGGGGCCCCAAATATGACTCCACATTCTGCATTACTTCCTCTGGACTGCTGTGTGAGTTTAACAGCAAGAGGATGCTGGAACAGTGGGTGGACCTCAGGGTGAGTCATTGAGGATGTAACCAATCACTGCAGAGACATCTTTATGGTGGTTTTGTAAAGGTTCAGAATAGTAGCTGGTCAAACTAACTGAATGGAATTGAAATTGTTCTGATTTAATTCATTATTAAAATATTTGTATATTATATATAATAATATATATTAATGATATATATATCATTAAAAAATAGTTGTAGCACACAGCACTGCTCTAATGTAGATTAAAGACTGTCTGATTTTGCTGCATTAAAATCCCTTCTAAACAGAGGGTTTATCTGTCTAACGCAGTGCTATAAAAAGAGCTGTCGACCAGACTTTCTCATTGTGCGGTGTCTGTCTTACAGACCAACCTGGCCCAGTCTCTGACTCTGTCTGAGGATCTGATCTTCTGCGGCTGTGCTGATGGAACCGTTCGAGCCTTCAGGCTCACTGACCTGCACTTTGTCTGCACTCTGCCTCGACCACATCCCCTCGGCACTGATGTCTCCGCCCTTTCAGAGGCCAGGTGAGGATGAGGCGGAACACAGGCTTCTCTTGGCAGTGATCCACTGTCGGATAAAACACTCTATTTTTAGCTCCTCAAGTGGCAACATAGTTCACACGACTTTTCTCCGATGCATTAGGGTTCAGATGTATTTAATTAAAGGAAAATAAATGTGTTTTTCATTTCTGTCTTTCTTCAGCCAGCGCTTTTCCACCAAAGCAGATGTTCGTTATCCAGCGGCTGTTGCTGTTACCTATGACCCCATCAACCATTGGCTCAGCTGTGTTTATAATGACCACAGTCTGTACGTGTGGGATGTACGGGATGTCAGCGAGGTGGAGAAAGTGCATTCTGCCCTGTTTCATGGCGGGTGTGTCTGGGACCTGGAGGTAAACATGAAGGAGGAAGTGAAGGACACAGCTGCAGGAACTAGAGTCTCTCAATGTTGTTTATTTATTTGGTTACTGCTTCAGAGCTCTAATTGAAGATGAAATCACAGACACAAATATGTCTGTTATAACATTTAACAAATTTACAGCAGAGTTTTAGTTTGCAGAAATAAACTGTAAAAGGCAGTGCATATTTGAAAAGTGAAATTCTTCAGCCTCCTACTGCTATGATTTATATTTCACACATCAACACATACACGTCTCCTCTTTCGTCCTTCATCAGGTTTTCCCAGATGTTCCAGGAGAAATGGAGTCTGGTTTGTCTTCGGGCACATTTCTCAGCTGCTCCGCTGATGACACCATTAGATTCTGGCATATAGAAGACTGCCTTCAGCCTCGCGTCCATTTTCAGAACGTCCTCAGTGGTGTGAGTCTGGCATCGCCATCCATCTGTGGTCTCATATAAATACAAATATTGACATTTTGTCAGCGTTTCCCTCCATATGCTCACGCTTTGTCTCTCTCTGTCTGGGCTTGACAGGATCTCTTGAATATAATCTACATAGATGGAAACACTGCTGCACTGCTTGATCCAGAGTGTATGACGAATGTGAGTGCTGATAAATCAGGGGATGGACAGATGACAGGCGTCAGGACTCTCTGCATCAGTCCAGATGGAAAACATCTGGCAACAGGGGACCGCAATGGAATGCTGAGGTAGAACATATCTTAGAAAATTTGACAGGATTTAAAAAGAAAACTGATTAGAAATGTAATCTCTTGCTGAAATGATTTTTTTTGTGCAGGGTTCATGACCTCAACAGCCTGGAAGAGATTCTGAAAGCCGAGGCTCACGATGCAGAGATACTTTGTCTGGAGTACAGTAAACCAGAAACAGGTGTGTGAATGTGTGCACATGTGATCACACCACTGAATGGAGTAGAGTAATTATGCAGATTATTTCTACCAGGTCTGAAGCTGTTAGCCACCGCCAGCAGGGACCGGCTCATCCACGTGCTGGATGCCGAGGATGACTACAGTCTGTTGCAGACCCTCGACGAGCACTCTTCATCCATAACAGCCGTCCGCTTTGCCGGTGAGCCTCTTGAGTCACTGTCAACATCTGAGAGCTAATCTGCTCTTAATCCTCACCTTCATTTGCACGCAGGGCCACACCAAGACTCTCTGTCGTTGTTGACGGCTGCACTGTTTGTTTAAACGAGATAAAACATTTATTCTGTGTGTTTAGGCTGAGCTTTGTTTGTCAAAAGCCCTTTGACTGTGTGTGCTTTTGTACAAGATACATACTGTATTAGCATTAAGAACCCTGAGTTCGTAACATTCAACGTACACGGTCCTAGTGTGAATGAGGAGGTTAAATGACCTTTGCCTTTCAGCCAATGAGAACACGGTGAGGTTGATCAGCTGTGGAGCCGACAAGAGCGTCTATTTCCACACTGCACACAAGGTGAGACGGGGGTTGTCCTCAACAAAACGGTTGCTCCACTTGAATAACATTTTGTGTAAAAAAATGTTTTTATTACCATGTTAAAGACACAGTGCTGCCTTTTCTTTACTGACTCACTTTCCTTGGGTTGTGCAGACTGTTAGAGGAACAATGTTCAGGCGTTCTCACCATATGGCAAGAAAAACAACACTTTATGACATGAGCATAGACCCCACTTGTAAGTATGCTGCCGTGGGCTGTCAGGACCGCTTCATCAGGTGACTTTTTTTTACTTTGAATTTCATTTTTTTTTATCTTCAAGTCCAGCTTTTTTGTCTTTGGTAACGTCTTTTGCTTTTCTGTTTTTAGGATTTTTAATATCAGCAGTGGAAAACAGAAAAAGGTCTACAAGGGTTCAGTGAGTGAAGATGGCAGTCTGCTCAGGGTAACATTTTTCTCTGGCACCGACATTGTATTAATCTGCTGTCTGAACACATCATAAACAATGGAATGCCTGCGTGTTGGTTGGTGACAGGTGGAGATCGATCCCTCAGGTCAATATGTTGCCACGAGCTGCTCCGATAAAAGCATCAGCATCTTTGACTTCTACACCGGGGAGTGTATCGCCACCATGATTGGACACTCAGGTAACGGAGCACACACCTGTACTTTGTACACACTATACGTCATGTAGCTGCTCTGACTAAACGACACATTTATAGCGTCAGGATCAGAATACATCAACCAACATTGCCACGGACAATAAAAACCAAGGAGCCATCTTTTCTGTTTTGCAGAAGTTGTCACTGGGATGAAGTTCACCAACGACTGCAAGCGTTTAATTTCTGTGTCGGGTGACAGGTGAGAGACGTTTTAAATCATATTTCATACATTCCTAATGTATTATATATCGGCACCTAGAGACATACATGTTATAAATATTATAATATATTATATAATATTTATAAATAAATATTATATATATATAAATATATATATAAATATTATATATTATAAAGATTTCTGCAAACTTCCCTTTAGTTCTACCTTGTGGTGTGAATTCGTCAAATGAACGTTACTATAATAGTGACAAAACTTAAACTGAATGTATGCACCTGGGATAAAATGTATTGTAATAAAATCAGGATTGGTCTAGCAGCAGACTAATTGAAATTACCCACAGCCTCTGCTCCAGGAGGAAATGAGTGAGGAAATGTGTTTGCAGACAGTTTCCTCAATAGTCAGACTGAAATGAAATGCTGAATTTTTAATGCCTGAATGCTTTTATCTCCAAGCTGCATCTTTGTGTGGCGGCTGGCTCCAGAGCTGACAATGAGCATGAGAGAGCGGCTGTGCCAGCTTAGACAAAACACACACGCGCCATCCAACAAGACCTTCAGCCTCAGGTGATGACATATGCCATTAAGTAGAAGTTTGTTTATCGGTGTCTATCATTTAACAAACACTTTCCCCCCAGAAGAATCGTTTAACTGTTTGTCTGACTGTGTCACTCCAGACGGGAGGTTCACAGCGCACCCACTCTGCGAGGTTTGTCCACGGACAGTGACCACGAGCTGCAGGAGGAGGACGAAACGGAGAACAGTGACCTCTGTGACCTGGATGACATCACAGCCACTTCATCATCTGACAGCAGCAGGGATGAGGACTCAGGTGCTGTCTATAACAACAAACTGTAATCCCAGAGATTTCTAATAATCAATATTAACATATAGGAATCAATAACAAAATAATTGTTAGTATGATTATTAGTGTAAAGACACTTGAGAACAAACATCATTTTGTTGCTCAGTTGAAACTGGGAAAGTCCTTTTACTTCCTTCTTTATTCCTAATGAATAAAGTGCCTAACAAATAATTTTGTTTTGGTTTGTTTGGTTTTTTTTTTTGTCTGTTTGCAAATGCTCACCAACACATTTTTATAACTGCTTAATTTTTTGCATTTTCTCTCACATCAGGAGACTCAGATGAAGGACAGAACTGGCAACTTACAAAGGTGGGTGGTCCAATCTAAAGACATTTTTTATTTGTTTCAGGGAATTTTTAGTTTTTTTGATAAAAACCAGAGCTCTGATGCTGTTGGCAATACAAACATTTTAATGAAGAACATTGAATGTGTGTTGTCTTGTTAGTGATATTTAAAAAACTGGTGACCATATTAGGTGTGTACTTAAATGCAGATGCTGTTCTCATTCAGATTTAATGGGATTGAATTGACATGGATGATTTTATGCACACCAATACATTTTCTTTGATATATAAGCCAAGACTGTACTGACACTGGACAAACCTCATCTTCACAGGTCAACAGTGAGCCTGGCAGACGTCCTAGGAGGCGCTGGTCCCACCGTGTGGGGCTGATGGTTAAATCCATGTTGGACCTGAGACAGCTGGAGGCCTTTTCTCACAGGAAGAACCATCAGGAGAGACAGAGTTCGTCCAGTCTGCAGGAGCCTGTGGTATACATGATTCCTCAGGGTGTCTATGAAAAAAGACACTCAGAACAGAACTGTTTTTGTGGATCCAAATTCCACTGCTTCATCGGGCCATATGTGTTCTTTTTGTGCAGCAGCCGTTGGAGGAGAGGTCCAGGAGACATCAGCCTTGGCCACACTCTGGTTGGCTGTCCTCGCATCCATCCAAGGGCATTAGGGGCAATCATGGAGTAGTGTTGTACCCCGAGGACAATGAGCGACGCACATGTCTGCGGGGCAGGTGAACCACTGCCTCAAAAACAACATGTTTTTTTTTTTACCACCATGACCATGAAAGTGAACAAAAGTGCATTGCTATTCTTAGTTGAATGTTTCTCTCTCCGGCTCCCTCTTCCCCATTGTTTCCGCCTCTTTGTGTTTCTTTGTGTTCTCATACATCAGTGATTACACATTAAAGGAGCAGAACTGCTGGATGGAAGGACGAAGGCTACGCAGCGAGCGCCGGGATGGAAACGCACGCTGCGGTGTGTGGTCTCAGGGCTATGATGGCAAGTATGCCTATGTGGATCATTTTATAGATGGTAAGAATATCTGGAATAAAAGAAAGAAAGAGAGAGAGAGCATGGGTGAAAGAAGAAGAGCAAAAAATAAGAACAAAAGAGGAAAGTATAAAAGTAAAAAACAAATACATCTTTTTTTAATCTTAAATATAGAAGACTAAAAAGAAACAAACAAAGAAAGACACATTAAAACTGCTTTTGCAAAAGTCCCCAATGGAACTCCTTTGCACCCTCTAGTGGTAGCAGCGGAAAACTCTGACGCGTCACATGTCAAATGTCAACTCCGTATTTAGAATCAAATATTTGTGTTTATTTTAATGGTTACAATGAAGTGGATGCATTTACATCAGTGCCTTTAGTCTGCTCACACATGGGAATACACGAGTTAGGTCTTAGCATCGTGTTGCATCACCACACTTCAAGAGCTTTTAACCAAGCAAGCCCTTAATGAGAAGACCTCAACAGAAAAAGTCGATATGTTCCAGGCTTCAAAGCTGTAAACGGTAACAGAATATAATTATTTTACATACAAGACTTCCAGAAATGTTAGTTCACTTCCTCGTGCAACTATATTTATTTAACATTTGCTAATTACATTGAATGGTTATCAGGTAGAAGGACATGGAATATCAGGACTGTCAATCTGTCCACAGTGTACTCAATTTAACGTATACACACTGTGACCTGCAGTGGAATCTTTTCCACTCGCAGGCAGAGCAGAGGAATTTAAATAGACATCAAGAAACATTTTTTTTGTTCGAAACAGAGCTGCATTTTTGTTCAGATGCATTTCTGATTCCAGTCACATCGTCTCAAGGTGTGTCAAGTGCAGGATTTAAATTGAGTACATGAAAGCCTGGGTAGCTCTTCAACATACACTAAAGCTGATACCTGCTGGGAGAGATCTGATCACACCGAGGCTGGACTTCTTTCTTTCACTCAGTTTTTGGGGGCTGACAAAATACATCAGATAATAACCTACTTCTACATAAACCCCAGTGTTCTCGCTGGGTCATTTGTGACAGATTATCTGGTGCCTGCCTGTTCTCTGCTGTGACGCTCTGATGGACGTGTTCTTTCTGTTGCCTTTCAGATTCTGCTGATATGGAGTTGCTGAGCCAGGACGGCTCTGATGAAGACCGGGAGGAAGTGAAACAAAATGCAGCAGTGACGAGTATGGATGAAGCACTGAGGACTGTGAATGGTACTGCAGAGCCCAGCCAGGAACATTTCCTCAAGCACAACTTGGAGACTCTGGCAGATGGCTGCAGCACGGGTTAGAGGAGGCAGACACACATACACACAACAAACAAAATACACACATATACTGAATACTGTAACTTTTTTATAACATAGTTTATATATACATATATAAGTATATGTGCAAATATGTGCATATACTGTATACAAAGACATATGGATATATTTATTGATATATATTGATATGCTCACACACAGACAGAAAGCATGTTGCTCCAATTGTAGCGTAGCTGCAGCAGCTTCCTGTATCCAGGATTTCCCTTTTGTGAATAGATTGACCCCAACTTTAAGTCTGAGCCTTTACACATTTGTACTTCAGATGCAGATGTGCAGTGGTTGGAGCAGATGGTCTCACACAACACCTTAAAACACTGCCTTCCAGGTCAAGATGCTGCAGCTATTGTTGCTAAAATCTATTATTCTTTTTTTGAACCTTTTGTGCTAGATACTAGTTAGATTTTGTGTGTGTGGTCCATAATGGTTGCCTTATAAATAAAGTTAAAGTTTAACAACTTGCAGTTACAAAAGCACACACAAAATAATGACTTCCTCTTTTACTGTAAGTTTTCTCTTTTCCTCTCTCTGGTATCATTTCTCTTGACACTGTCTTCTTTTTTTTCTTGACGATTATCCACAGCTGAGCAGACCACAGTCTCCAGGCACACTATGTCTTCACGCTTCCTGACCAAAGCACATGATGACAGGTACTGCTGACCACTTCAGACCAGTGTGTACTCACACTTAAAATTATGAATTCACTTGCACTCCTAGAGTCAGTTAAGCTGTCACTCATAATATAGTTACTGTAGGCAAGGTTGTTAAGGTTTGGTCCATGGGCCAAAAGTACTATTATTATCATTATCATTAACAAAATATGGTGAACATATCCCCGGTGAAAGAGATTAATGTTATTATTATTAAATCACTAATCTAAATTAAAAGGCATAGAAGAAATTGAATTGTCTCTGGAGATTAACACATTGCCAAAAGAAGGATGAGAAAACAAAAATATACAAAAAAAAACAAACATTCTATTTGGCTTTAAGACAGCAACCCGTACCAAACAGATAATCTGGCTCCTTTCAAACCTGCATTTATTATAAAAACATCCACCTACAAGCACTTCCTGGAAGCAGCTCCTGGCCAGGGAGCCTCAGTTTTACATCCAATTATCATTTTTACGCTTGGATTTTCAGGCACATAAAACAAACTGTAATGTTTTACTAAACCTGTGGGTAAATCTTACAAAATCAATCCTTTTTTTGGATAGATCCTTACTTGTTTACAGTTTTGAGTTAAAACGACTGTTGACATCTTGGTTTCCCCTACTCTCTGTCAGTCTCTTTAACACAGCAGCAGCCATCTTCAATCTGTAGAGGGTTGGTTTGCAGATAATTGACATTCATATATGTGATATCCTTCCACAGTTGTTAGATTTAACACATTCATTCAGGTATAAACTGCTTCAGTCAAGTAGTTATTTTAAGTAGACATTTTTACATGATGTGAATAACTCAAGAGTCAACAGAGATTGTCTTCGATGGATTTATTTTACGTATCTTGATCACGAGATCCGAACCTAACTCCGTCTAACACAGCTGTTAGACTCCACTGACTTCCTGTTACGCGAACTCTCTTTTATGTGGTTACATGGTTACGTAATACAGTTGTTAGGTTTCGATTTGAATACAGTATACAGAATACAGGTGTTAGACTTCAAGGCTTCAGCTAGATGAGGAAGTCCTTCCATATATGGTTATAAAAACAGTCATCCTTTGTACAAACCTGGTGAGGTGGACAAGTACATCATGTATGGTTTCATTCACAGTTTCCAGTGTAACAAAAAGTGCATTATACAGGCTATTCATTAATCTGCTCGTCATATCTAACCTCTTTATTGTCCTGCATTTCGTCCACGCAGAAGCAGCTTGACCTACAAACTTCCAGTGTCCAAAGTACGACCCTTGATGGACAAGGACCATGGCACAAATGACGAAGACCTGACGTCAACCACCACAGTCAGAACTGAAGGGCAAAAGTAAGAAAGACTAAGACATTTAAGAAGACACTCATTAAGATCTATTTAACCTTTACTGAGAGACTTAAGGGGAAATCTCAACTGAAAAAAAAATTAACCAAATCAAGGTGTCACCTGGAATTAGGTTGCTATATTTACAAGATAATAATTGCATAAATAACTAAATATATGTTTTGCTTTTTATGTGCTGTTTAACTACTGAACATTTTAGTTAGAGGTCATGTATGCAACTGTCTGTTCCAGTCCTGGCAGGACAAACGTGTGTAAAGCAAGTATCAAAACTCCCCACAGTCCTAGGGCGCACAAAACTTGGTCACACTGCGTAATGTGTCTGATGTTAATCCCTGGAGTGTTTCATGGATGGGTTTAATGGAGAGTCTAATTCCCCCTTAGGGCATTCATAGACTACTGACAATTAAAAAAGCCTTTTAGTTCCCCTCTCCTGCCTGTAAGTGGTGCTAAGTAGGCATTTGACTTAAGGGTCCTGGTAAAACATTTTTTGTTTTATGTACTAACCTTATGCAAACTCTTAGCACATTTATGTGTGGAGGTTAGTGCATGTCATTACAGACACGTATGGGCCCTCAGCCCTGCAGCTGTGACTTGTGGAGCAAGGTGGTGCAAAGGTCAGTTAGAGTGTCCACTGACAGCTGACCGCAGCGATGATACCAAATGTGGCCCACCAGGCCGTTTTTTTGTGGTCCGCCGGAGCTTAAAGTATTTAATAAAGTCCATGCAGCAGAGTTTCTTAACCTTTTTTTTTTTTTTTAATTACCCATCAATGAACAATATTTTTAGCTTGAATAAATAATCAATTGCAGAAACGCTCAATGAGTTGGATGTAATGGTGGAATTTTGTATGGAATTGATTTGCAACAGTTGCATTGTTTTTTTGTAACAACATCACACATACTATACCTTTTAGTAATCTTACTAACAATTTAGTTTTTTGTTTTTTCAATTTAGCGGACCAAGGGCTATGGAAGACAGCTGTTCTCCAGTCCTCAGAGCCAAGAAAATGTCTTCAAAGCCTCATCTCTGGAGATTGTCCAGCCCTCCACACGCAGCTTCACTCAACAGAACGACATGTTTGACGAAATCCCTCTCGGCTCAGGACCTGGCCTCAGACTGTAGGTTCCACTGTCAATTTCACTCTACAATTGTCACTTAATTGACATTAGATGCACTGGGAGGCAGATGATCCCCTGAGTAATGAATAAGTTAATTTATCTGATTTTGGATGATGAATCAAAATTGGTACTAATTCCATTCAATTGATAATATCATTTCATTATCTTTTCTGTTTGGTGTATCTTTCTTAATAAGAATATTATATATAATAATAATATAATAAGTGTAATATTTAAGTGTAATTGTTTTTTTTTTGTTTTTTTTGTTTGTTTGTTTGTCTTACTAGCTCTTTACTCCCCTGCACTGTCCACTGACAGACGAGATTTGCAGAAAAGACCACAGCATCACACATCACACGTTTCCTCACCCTCCTGCAGCTCACCGCGGTCTCCTCGCTCACCTCCGCCTTGGGACAGACCGCAGCACTCCTACATGAACCCCACAGCCAGTTCCATGGCTAAGAGCAGCAGATCTTCGTCTCTCTGCGAGGGCATCCATACAGCAACTCCACCCTGCTCCCCTCATGCGGTCAAGAGCAGGAGATCGTCCGTGGAGCTGGAGGTCGAGCTTCCACTCTTCTCCTCGTCCCCCGTAGCTGCCCACCCCCCCCCACTCTCTCCCTCCTCCTCCATCTTCTCTCCACAGTCCAAAAGCTCTTCTCCAGCAATGACAGTTTCACCCACTCCTTTCACCAACAATGTTCCACCTTCTCGCATCCCAATTCCTACGCAGCCTCTGAGTCCTCGATGTGGTGTCTGCCTGGCACCAAATGGGTCTGGGGGTCTGACCAGAGTTTTTACACCTATAAAAGCACCCTCGCAATGTGACCTTTCACACAAACAAGGTCAGTTCAACTTTGTGAGAAAATATACAAACCTTAAAAACCACATTCACATTTTTGTATCCTCTGAATTGTTTTCATCTTCAGGCAGGAGTAGACTACCATCTCTAATTTGTGACCCGTCGTTGCCAAGTTCAGAACCAGTGAAGTGGAGGAGAGACTCATTTTCTCAGAGGTAAACAGCTTTAAATCAGATTCCAATTATCACATAAAGTTCAATGGAGTGATTCAATAACTACTATATTTTAAGATGATGCAGAGTCAAATTTCTTACTTTCTGTTCCAGTGTCAGCGAGCCAGGGCCTTTGGCTGTAGATAAAGAGTGCCCCCTGGTGTCTGAACAGGTCCACACTGCTGAGCCTCTCCCAGGTCTGATCTAAAACATTTTCATTATCCTGTCTGTCACCTTTCATTATTTGTTTGTTTGTCATTACTGTACAAAAACACAATATTCAGTGTGTAGACACACACTGAATATTGTGTTTTTGTAGTGATGTCCTATTGCTGCCTGTACTGTCTTTACAGTTATTCTCTTACAGTTCTCATGATTGCCATCTAGTGGTTGTGTGTGTATCTCTTTGCATTTTTATGAAGTCTTCTTACAACATGACCATAACATTCATACATCCTACAAGAAAATAATTTTTCATCATGCAATATTTGTATTTTTAACTCAGTAGAGCTATGTAATATTATCTTCTACATTTCCAACCCAGGCATCTTAAAGTGTTACAGTAAATCTCTACCTGCAGAAACGCCCTTCATCTCAGACTTCAGGCTTCTTTATTTGCCGTGTAATTACATTGCTGTTCAAAGACGCCAGACATAGAAACTATTGCCACCATTAACTGATGCTCAGTCCAGGCCCAGACCCGTCGTTGTGTGGCTCAGATGATATAAATGGTTTCTTTTCATACTCTGCAACCTTTGGCTCAACATTTACTCAGCGCTAAAGTGCTTTCTTTAAAGTGTTCTTTTCACACAGTGTTTGAAAAAGAGTCACTTCTCTCCCCGCAGATCCCTTCATCACCTTGGAAACTTGCAAGCAGACAATTACTGAGCTTCACAACAGTCTGAAGGAAGCCATCACGCTCTACACCACGGTCAGTGAGACTGTCTGCAAATGCATGTGTGTCCGTTTGTGTGTGGATGAATTCTAGAGGAAGAGAGAAGTAGTTGCCTGTTTTTGCTTATGGTTGACCCAATTGTTATCAATTGACTACATTAATACATAACACTAAAGATGTTAATACTGAAAATATGATTTTACTTCCGTGGCTACTGCTGCCTTTGCACATTCTAAGCAGGAATCCTATTTAATACCACATAATTTTACAAATATATTTTTACTTTTTTTTTTCATTCTAAAATAATTATGCACCAATCATTTATTCCATAGTTCCATACTACAAATGCGGTAAATAATATATGTATATAACTAATTCCCTTTTAAAATTTGTTTTTAGAAATAATCAGCCTTTATATCTGTCTGTCTGTCTACATCAGTGTGGTCAACATCCCACCAAGGATCAGCAGCAGATGAGGACAATTCTGTCCGAGGCTTTGTTCTCAGTAAAGACAGAGCTGGACTCTCTGTCTCCACTGAGCTCTCAGTGTGAGACGTCCCCCGTCACCCAGGTGATTAAAGGTGATGGAGACAAGGCCCTGGCTCTGCTGGAGCAGTACGCTGAGCTGCTGCTGAAGTCTGTGGAGAAGAGACTGGACAACAAGTCCTGACATCTCCAAGTTAGACCCCAACCCTTGTACTGTTTGCTCAGTGGCACTGTGGATTGCACTCTTGTCATTTGTCATTTGCACAGAGATGTTTAAAAACGTTTTTTTTTCCAAGAACAGATTAGATGTCATTGCAGAGCTAATGTATAATATATTTAATTTAATCTGAATAAAAAGGTTGCTTATCTAAAAACCGCTTTGATACATTTTCTTTTTACCTTTAACTTTAAATTATATCAGATAATAAAACACTATGACAGTAGAAATAAATGGAGAAAACATGCAGACAAAGACTGAAGGCATTATTTTATTCCGTTGCATAAAATCAAACCAGAAGATTTATTTAAAGATAGTTTTATTGTTTAACCCAAACAATAATAAACTTATTACATTTTAAGACTTTTATTTCTCCCCTGAATTCTCCACTAACTACATTAAATATATTTTAGCCACTGTTAAAAATCTGCAAAACAGCAGTAGCGTCATTATAATTCAAAGCTGAACAAGGAAGAAGTGGTTAGTTGTGCAGCCTCTTGTGGCATGTGATTATAATAACTAAGGTGAATAACTAAGGTAAATATATTTCTCAGAAAAATATGTTACACCTTTTTTAATTATTTAAAAAAAAAACATTAAGGTTTGCAAGGTTATAAGGTCGTGTGTATGTACGTGGTGGTGCCTGTCATTGTCCACTAATGTGCAGTGACTCAGTGGTTAGGAACCACTGCTTAAGTTTTCCCAAGTTTTTTTAATATTGTAAAAAAAAAGATAATTAAAAATGAAGATACAAACTGTAGTCTTTATGTATTCTAGAAGGTGTAACAATTTCTGAAAATGATATTTATATGTATTAACACTTTGCATCTTGATATAAGCCTGCAAAGCTGTAGTCACTCTGCAGTACAGTATTAATAGCAGGTTTTTAGCACATGTCACTCTTTATGTGCTGCACATTCAAAACACTGGTACACAGCTGTCTGTCCTTGGTGCCTGGTGCTGTATGTAATGGATGAGTGACAGTGTGCTCTCTAAGGAAGTGTCTCCACGTTGACATATGTGAGGACGACGTCGTGCAGAATGTTGATCCTGTCAATCCGGTTGAGTTCTCTGACGCGGTGTCGGAACTCAAACAGCGGGATGTTGTTCACTGCCACTCTGAACGACTCCTGTGTGCACAGGATCTTCATCTGGAACAGATGAAGATCAACAGAAGGTGTTAACGTGTCACCAAACCTGGAGAGCTTCACATTAGTAACACTCAGAAACTAAAATTACACACATTCTCTCATTTATTCTGTTCCCATCTGTTTTAGCTACAGAAAATGTGATTTTGTATTTTAAAAAATTTCAAAAAACACCTTTGGACTTAATGATCCAGAAGCAGAGATTGTTAGAGCTGTTACAGGTGTCAGTGGATATGACCCAGGCACAGAGTAAGCTGCTCACATTAGCCACCTCCTGGTGATGCCTGTAAAGCCTAATTGTTATTGATGTTATTGAGCAACTTGAGCCCCCACTGACCTCCAGGAGCCTCCCTGCAGTACAGCAGCTCCCTTATCTAGGATTCGTTTGCACAAACAGCTTTCCAACCCTCTCCATCTTTTCCGAACGTTAGCCTGACATTAGTCGTGAGACAATGACCTGAAGTCAGTCAGAGGCAGCGTACGGAGTATTTTGAAACATCTTAAATAATTAATACCAAAAACATATGATAGTGAGGCCACAATCTGGGTTAAAATGATGAGTGTTTTTGTGAATGATCTAAGGCACTGGTCAGTACAAAATAACTTTGTGAAAAGGCAACGAGTTAATGCTGTTAGCATGCAGTACACTTCTGTTTCTACGTCCACTCTTTGCTTCTTCTTCACCTCAAATGGACTGCCCAGGGCAAAGGGGAACGGTCCCTTCATTTCCCTCTCTTCTGACCCCCATCGCTCGCCCAGTTTGTGGTTACGGACCACGACCTGTTTCCCCCCTTCATTGAAGCGAGGGTTAATGTGAAAGGCGATGTCGTTGCCTCTCAGGAAGTTGACGGTGAACCTGTGTGAGACCAAAGACTGACATGAACCATCGCAAACATATTGTCGTTGTACCTGTTCTCAGTGAGTGTACAGTACAATATACAGGACAGAATCATTTGAGTTGACTTACATTTTGGCATTTGGCTTCACATGGCCCAAGATGGTCATCATCATCTTGTCATACACCCCACGGGACAGGTTCAAGTTGTATGGAACACTCTAATCCAACAGGGCAGATAAAACAACATTAGTATGAACCAACATTATAAACTCAGCAGGACAACAAAACACTTTTTGCACTTGACTCACCAGGGGTCCAGATGTGGGTGGCAGCCAGTGAGAAGGCATCATTGAAGAATTCTGTCCAGGCCATCCTGGCTGTCCAGGCCAACCTGTCCAACCAATGTGAGACGGCCATCCTGGTAAATGTGGTTGGATGGTGCCAGAAGCAGCGGGAACAGATGTAGTAGTAGGAGTAGGGACTAGAACTGTTGCAGGAACCTGGACTTGAGCAGGGGTCTGAGTTTGAAGTGGAGCCGGGGTCGGTGCCGGTTGGTATTGGGTGCCTGGCCAGCAAGGCTGGCAGGACTGCATTGATCCTGGAGCAAGAACTGGAACTGTAGCAGGTACTGTGGAAGGCACTGGAACCGGAGCAGGAACTGGGACTGGAACTGGAGCTGGAGTGATGAAAGTGGCGGGTGCAGGAGCTGGTGACAAAGTCTGTACCGGTGCTGGAAATGAAACCGGTGCAGAGACAGAGACTGCAGTTGGTTGAGTTCCAGGCCAGCAGGCTGAGTTTGGTTGTCCGGTCCAGCATGGCGTAGGCTGGGTGGGCTGTCCTGGCCATCCAGGGAATGAAGCTGCAGATGGAGTCTGGCTGGGCCAGAGGCAGTTATTCTGTGGGGCAGAGCCAGGGGACGGGCAGCTGCCACAGAGAGGGTCGACGTGCTGGGGGGAAGGAGAAGGAGAAGGAGACGGAGGAGGAGATGGAGTGGAAGGAGTCATAGAAGGGTCAGGGGCAAGGATAGAAATTCGTGGCAGAGAGAGGGTGGAAAGGATGGAAGAAACCAACTTGCAGTTGCAAACAAGGCCGTTTGACACAAGCAAAGATTTAAACATCTGAATTTAGATAAAAGACAAATGGACATAAATCTTACCAGGGCAGAGATCTGAGGGTTTGGTGCAGTACTTACATCCATGCTGTCTGTGGGAATAAGAATAATAATAAAATACTCCATTACAAAAATACTACATGCAATTTATATTGTATTTCCTTTCAAACACACATTGACTGTACTAAAGATGCAATGCAATATTTTTTGGCTGTGAAGAGAAACAGTTGTTCAGGTGTCCACCAGGGGTCTACTTTTTGCAGAGTGGATGGATGTGTCTGCACAAATGCAGACATTGTTAACTTTAGGACATTGGACACCATGAGTTGTGCTAATTTAATAATGGCAGCAGAAAAGTCTTAACATAACGCTGGATTGACTCAGAGTCATATGGGGCTTGGGAAAAGAATGTGCACAACAATGACTCTTCACAGGCTGATGCTGTTCATTGCTGTTCACTGCTGTTCACTGCTGTTCACTGCTGTTCTGCAGAGCCATTTCATACAAAATGCATCTCTAATTAATAGAACTTCACATAATTTCATAATTTTACTATTGAACAAATTATGTGACTAAATTGAGAATATGAATATAATTTACACAATTTATATCAATTGAAGTGATGTTTTATAATAACTTGTTCAAAAACATTTCACAAAAAACTTCAATCACCAAATACATCATGATATATTTCACATCTATACATATACATATATATATATATATATACTCTGACCCCTTACACTCATTCTATACACTATAATGTTTACTCCCCAAACTGAAAACAATAACAAAATGTTTTCTCTGCTTCAAACATAACTGTATTATCTCTGTTAAATAATCAGCAGCAGTCATATATGGAGCAGTAAATACCTCTTGTTGTGGTTGGTCCTCAGAGTCAGACAGTAGAGGCTTGGGGCTGTGGCGTCGCTCAGTCCGGCTGTTGACAAGCACAATGCAACCCTCTTTTATAGCCGTGCACAGCATCAACACTTGGTCACTCCTTAGTTTATCACTCAATCAGAGGGAAATGCCTCACCGTAGTACGTCACGTATGTTACGGATTCATTGAAAGCATCATTTAATGTATGTTTAAAAAAGGGGTTTATATTATTATACTACCGCTCAGGTTTAGGGCTGTCAGAACTACACACATGGGAAATATAAAATATATACATTATGTTTAAAGGGACAGTAGTTGAGCCTTTGCACTTGAGAAACTTTAGGAGTAAATGAAGTTTCCTAGCATGGAAAGGAAAATAATTTAGCTAAATAACAAAGTTTCCTAGCATGGAAAGGAAAATAAGCAGAAAAAGGAAAATAGCTAAATAAATGTTGCGTCATGGTCTTTGTAATATTATGATCCAAATGGAGTTTTTTAGCTGACAAAGAAAATTAAATTTATTTTTCCTTCATCATAGTCACCACTGTGGTTGTTACATTAGTGATCTGGTGCAAGGGATACACAACCCAGCCCACCTATCATGGCAGTCGGGGAGCGACAGTGGATTCAAACCCAGAACCTCCTGAATGGAAGGCAAGAATCCTACCACTGTGGCCCTGCCACCAGTTTGAAAATCTGGAAGGTAATCTTCAGTATAAACCTAAAAAAATTAAATATATGTTGATGGTTTTTACTGTGGCTCTAATTGAAAATCAAAATGTCCTTTTGCTCTCTGTGACAGTATTAAAAGTCACCTCCACCAAGGCTCTCCCAGCTGGCTTTGTGGAGGAAGGAAGTTTAAGGGAGAGTGAAGAGATGATGATGGAATGACTTTCACATTTTTCATACCTAGACTTGATTCACTGTGGGCACAATGATCTGATTTTGTGTCACTGGAACAGTCAGGGCCATTTAGCACTCATGCCATATCTGTCTAGGATTCACTTTAGTAACACAATTACAGCACATATTCACAGACGTCAGAACTCCCTGCTGGGACTCTCACTCATCCGTATTGTTGCATTCACCCCGGGTTAATTCCCCCCACAGCGGTCGGTCATACTCTAACTTTCACATTTTTCTGCCAGACACGCACATCCTCCTCCTGCCTGTCCAAATATTGACCTGGACCATGACTTTGGACGGTGGACACTGGGTCAAATGATTGAAAAATCTCCAGGGAAACCGCTTCCTAACAAATAACACATATAAGTTGAGTCTCACAATTGCGCTGTTTGTCTCAGCACCGTTATTAGATTGGCCATCACCTGAGTGAAAAATGTCAGAAATTGCAGAAGCGTCTTGGAATGTAGAGAAAGAATCCACAGAGAATTGCCGTTGTTAGCCATCTGTTAACATATGTTATATAAAGATACACAAAACAAACTTTTTGTTTTAATTTTATAATTTTAAATAAAATTAAACGTTTTGTTTTTGAGTTTGAGTGTAGTTGAATATAAATGATCACATATTACTGTTGTAGGTTATCTTGTCAAGAAGAAAATTATTACACATTTCAACACATCACACACCACCTTACACACATGCACACATGCATTCACACCAGATAGGTGTCTTGTCTTGTGATGCTCTCATGTGGAAACAATACAATCTTTAATCTTATTCTGCCACCAAGTGGCTTCTCACACAAACACAGCTTTAACATTAAACCTCAGTGACTAACGTTGTACCAAAAGTGCAACATAAATATTATACTACTACATACAAATATTCAGACAACAACCCAGTTATGTTGTTTGAATCATCAAAATATTAATTTGATATGTTTAGTTCATTGTTTTATTTCCCAGATTAACTAGCCAAAAATTCATTCATTTAGCTCAGGATTTAAATTTGAGAAAAAGTGTTGTTTTTTCCTTTAATTACATGTACAACACATACAAATCAGTTTGAACTGAAATAAATTAAAAAAAAAGTTCTTGATTGAAGTGAATGTGAACCATGTGGCCATGACATGCTGTCAGCAGGGAGAGGGAGTGATGATGTCACTTGCAGGAGGTCTCATTTTGTCATTTCAACCAATGAGGGAGCTGGAGATAAAGGAGTGGAGCATGAGGTGTGCTGCTGTTAGGCAGAAGAGCATATTTGGCAGGATCAGGTTTTTCCAAAGCAACAGTAGTGGCCTTAGCTTGTGATTAGCCCTGGGCCCTGTTCCAACACTTGTCAGCATCATCCTCCTGCAGTCAAACTTTCCTCCTCGTCTCTATTGATTTCTCGATTAAGGTCAGATTTCTGTTCAGTCTCACTGGGGAGGAAGGTAATCCCCCAAATAGGTGACATTTCTGGGTTTACCTGAAATTAAACAAGAGTGTTGTTTCATTTGAAGTATAATGAGTATAAGCTCAGAGAAAAAGAAATATATGTTGTTGTGCTTTACCACAGTTACCACAACAGATAAAATCAAAGTGTAAAGGATGGTTTCAGAAGAAATGTATTTTGCAGCAGTTGCCATGGGGACAGCAGATTTCACTCTCTCTTTTTCCCTTTCTGCCTGTCTCCCTATGTGTCTCTCCGCCTGCGTGTGCAGATTAAAATAATCATCAGGTTTGCAATACTAGGGATCCATCTCCTGTTATACTGCAATACAGGGATTCTTTAGGTATTACGGGCAGCCTCTTTCACAACTTACACTTAGGTTAGTGTTGTATGTGTCACCATTCGCCACTAGATGGGGTTGAAAAATCTCACATTCATCTGCAGCCAGTTTGTTTTTTTTAGGGTTCTGAAAGAAAAACTGGAGGTAACCCATGTTCATTACAGATACAAAAACAACCAGCATTGTTTTAACATTATTGTTGAAATAACCAATCTACAGAGAGAACATGCAAAGCCCACACAGAATAATATCATCACCCAGGCAAGGGAACTCCTTCACCTTCAGGGTTCAGGGGTAATATCATCACCCAGGCAAGGGAACTCACTGGTGACCTTCAGGGTTCAGGGCAACAGTGTTGACTACTCATGGACCTAATTGAACACCTGGGGCAGAGTTCACTGTAACACCCACGGTTGTATTTTTCTAAATTTTTAAATTTCTTTTCTAGTTTTTAACCTCAGTACAAATTAAATGGTTTAATATTTGAGGCCATTGCAAGGACAAAAATGGATGATTGGCAAGTGACATCATGTTGTTCCACACAATGTAAGTGGTGAACAAAAATGTAAAGCCTCAGTTATTAGTAATGTAGAAGGTTCATGATATACAGTACATGTTTTAAACATCATTTAAAAAATGTTTTCATCCCAGTCTCTGAGTGTTTCATCTTTAAGCAGACTCCACATTTCTGAACTGCTTCAGCATACTGCTCAGCTGGTTCCCCCCATATGGCTATATGTGAAGGATGGATGTGGCTGTCAGTAAAAGCCATAATAGGAGTGGCTCAGCCTGGAATAGTCCTGAGCTGAATGGGGTGTTCCCTCCACTCACAGCCTAGACTCATGTTTCCAATGGGGATTTATGGTTGTCAGGAAGGCACATGGGAAACAGCAGAGGTGTGAGCAGTATCATTACAAGAGCACAAATCAGTGGAGCATGGAAACGACCTATCTGGGAGCTAAATTGTTTCAACTTAGCTTTACCCTTGTGGGGATATTTTCTGGAGCTCTTTTGGTGACAGGAGTATTTCTCTTGTAATGGATATTTAGTGATGTGGGTTAGATATGACCAACTCTGTAGGTTCCAACTCTTGGATCTTGAGTTTTAGCTGCTGTGGTTCCTACTGTGATCCTTCTTCTAATAAAGCAGGAATATTTCATTTCAATTAAAAAAAAAAACATTTGAAAAAAAATTTGATCAGGCACACTTTCTAATAATCTTCTGTTGAGTATTTTTGCGATTGCTACTTCTGCTACTAAAATGTAAGCAATAATAAATAATGATGATAACAATAATAATAGTAACAACAACAATAACATTAATAAAGAACAAATAGGTTCATAGTCATTAACCATCACATTAATGCATGGATGCATGGATGCATGGACAACTGGAAGTTCTCTGCTCCTCCTGTCTGCTCAGTCACAGGTGCTCCTCATCCCATCCTTGCTCTCCGCCCTCTCCGCCGCCACAACTGCGCTCATTCGCTCTCGCCAACAGCCCGGATGTAGCGCACAGGAGCGCGCAGTCCTCCACTCCAGAATAACATGGCGCTGGCAGACACTTGGCAGTGCCCACCATAACATTATTACTATCCACAGCAGCGGGCCAGGCGTAGTGCAGGAGGGACATGTGAGCTCCTCGACACCAGCACCAGCAGGTAGGTGAGGCTCTTTGTGCACGGTGAATTTGGTTAGCGACAGCAACAGTAGCAGCGGCAGCTGCTGCTTCATGCAGGGGAGCCGCTGTGGGGAGAAGAAACGCTTTCTCCAGGCTGCAGTTTGTGTTGCAGGTTTAACGGCTTGCAGTGACACAGCAGTGTCACACCGAGGAGAGCAGCGTGTGCAGGGAGAAACGCTCATGTTTGCAGCGCTTGTGTTGTCATGGCTGTCAGGCTGCGTCCGTGCGTCGACCGCTGTCCTTGGTATTGAATTGGGTGGACATCATCCTCCTCCTCCTCTTCCTCCTCCTCCTCATCACACATTCTACATGAAGCCAGCAGGCCTGTTTATGTCTGCTAAGATGCTCTCATTGGTCTTTGAACGAGGATTAATGGTAGTCGATGGTTTGTGGTCTGGGGACAAATCACTGTAATGCAGCTACAGTCTTATAATCTAATGTGTGTGTTGGTGTGTGTTTGTGTTTAGGGAGGGGTGGATGGGCTCAGTGCATGAAGGCCGGTGAGTTTAAAGACAGGAATCCTCTTGTTGCTGTGATGTCTTTAGTCTGACTGTCACAGCTCTGCTCTTACTGCAGCAGCCTCCACTGTATGTCTCTGATGATGATGATGATGATGATGATGACAGTGCAAGACATGTATTTGCTGCCTGTGTTATTCCTTGCAACCTCCCAGAGAGAGAGAGAGAGTGAGAGTGAGCGTTTGTGTTTGTGCCTACCTTGTCTGTTAAGGAGAAACCTGATGTAAAGATGAAATAAAGACATTAATTGCAGTTCAGGTCGAGTCAGGTTATGGATAAATTGATGTGATCTGGGTCAGACAAGCAGTGGATGGTCTACAAAAGCTGTTTAAATGTATTTGCTTGATGAGTAACATCAGAAAATTAATGTTTTTAAGTGCTTGGTGTTGTACAGGTGGTGCTTTGGCCCAGAGGCAATGTCTCTGTCGTTGGTGTGGAACCCCAGGGTTCACCTCCTGGGCAAGTTCAAATCCTGGTTAGGGAGGTTGGTACCTTCTCACCACCTGCAGTGCAATGTATGGTGCAATGTGATTTGGGTGGTGACTGCTACCCCGTGACCCGGTAACGGATAAACGGATGAAAATGGATGGATGGGTTTTGTACAGGTCGACATAATGATGAAAATGATGAAATGATTGTAAACTACAATCTCTTTTTTTTGGTAGAGCTCACTGCAAATAATGACACACTAATGACACTACGAGATTGACACCAACTGTAATGTCTAAAGTGAGTTTATTTTGGAACAGTGCTACGTCTATGTGTTATAGACGGTCTAAGGATAGTGGTATAAAGTATTGATTACTAAATATTTTAACCTCTGTGTCCGCTGTGTTTTCTGGAGGCCACGTAAGGACATAAAAACAGATGGCTGATTTTTGACTTCTCTGTGGCTTTGGATTAGAATGTGTAGACGAAAGTTAAAAGTAGAAGCTTGGACGTCTGAGCTGAGGGTTCGCTCCTAAGCTGGTAATCACCCTCACAACAACACACTGAATAATACTTAATAACATGTAGCACCAAACCATTTAAACCCTCAAAGACAATCCCAGTACCAATATCAGTATCAGTATTGGGCCTGATGCTTCATTCAAATACCAGTACTGTACTTGTTCTCTATATCATGTGCTGATCCAGCAACCTGGATGTTCAATACAGCCTTTCAATACACCAAGCTGCACAACAGTGTTGTTGCTCTCATGGGTTGTTAATTTAAGTAGGTCAAGACTGTAGCTTTGGTGATGTGAGAAATACTCAGAGACATTCAGTGTTTTTTAAAAGGATTTAATCATGAGATCCAGAGTAAATGATGGAACATTTGTGGAGATTCATAGACTACTTATTTATTTTGATGGATCATAATATCTGAGGAGGATTTGTTTTAATCTGAAGATGTACTGCATTTTTGCTGTAAGTTAATGGAATATAGAAACAAATTGCACTCCATCAACCAAACAGAAATGTCAATGATTGCAGGACTGACCTAAAAAACCTAACCTAAACCCTGAAAGCTACAACAGTTTATTGCTAATTTGCTGAGTAAATAGTCGTGTTGACTTTGTTGCTAAGTAAAGTAAAGCCTACACACTGTCGCAGACAAAGGTGGCACTCCATTTATGTAGAATTACGGTATGTTGCACCAGAGACTGATTAAAAATTTATGGGAAAAATTGATACCTCAGATCATACCATGAAATTTAGATGTACTCCAAAAACACTAGCCTATAACACGACCCTACATTTCCCATATTGCCCTAATAGCATCTTTCTGTAAAAAAAGGCTCCTGTCCATTAACGCCCATGACTCTCGTGTTATGTTGCAGACCATTTATAGATTTTTTAAAAGACGATCTTGATGATGTACGCATTAACGTAAGACTTACTGCAGTGATGTGGGTCAGTAGATCCTAACCTACGTCACCTGTGTTCTGCTACAAAACACTTGCACCCAAAACCTGCTGGCTACTTGTAAAATATGGGAAAAGAACAAAAAAGCGTAGCTTCCTTGCCGACAACCGTGTCACTCTAGCCTTAATTTGTAATTACAGTACAATGTACGTTTAAGTGGTTTACATTATCAGCATAATAAAAATCTAAATAAACAACAAAAGAATAAAAGAAAACAAGCAGGATTTTACAATGGATTCAGAGAAAATGATCAATCATTAGAATGAGAGAAGAGATTAAAAGAAACTGGTGTTTGGCTAAAAGTGATTACTTCTGTATAATTTTTGTGATTTCTTTGGAGTGGGGAGATCCTGCATGTTACACTTGTCAAAGATAGTCTTCATCAGATGTGAAGGCTCATGATGAATTTATATAGCTCTAGTTGCAAGTGTGTGTGTGTGTGTGTGTGCACACTTGTTTGCACTTTCACTGGTTATCAACTGTGCATGCACGGTGCCAGAACCGAGCACAACAGCTTTACATAATGATCAAAGCTTGAGAGATGGCGGAGCATGGCCTCAGCCTTCACTAATAATAACAATAAGCTTTGAAGTTATCGCAGTCCTGCAACCACATCCACTTCATACACTCTCTCCCTCTCTCTCTCTCCCTCTTCTTTACACACACTGACATGAATTGACAAACACCTACACAACATCTTAACAGGCTTCTCTTACTTTTCTGAATATAGGGTTATATTTACCAAATAGGAAAGAGATCATGATCACATGACTAACTATTTTGGTCCTGATGTAGCTCTGCATAAAGCGTTCTCAGGCCGGTGAAAGGCAGCTTCACACAGTCGTGATTATGTAAGAGTCTGCAAGACAACATTAAATATTTTTATCTTGTTTCCGTTGGTGCTACTGTATCTTGTCAACCTCTGAGAATGAACCGTCAAACATTTTCATCACATATTTCCCCCCCTTGTCTGTTCCTCGGTCTTTGTTGTCTCTCTTTCTGGTCAAATAGCGTTTAAAATGCTGGAGTGGGGACGCGTTATCTGTAATTGAAGTGCCTGAATCAACTTTCTATTTATATGGGAGCCTCTCGAAAGACCCATTGGTCAGCCGAGTGTCTGGCAGAGTTGCGCTGGTCGATCTTGCTAATCAAGAGCAGAGCAAAGCCGGGCATGCAAACGAGGTTTAGACAGAAGAGGTGAGGAGAGAAGATGGTGATACGAGAAGATACTCTGTGGGAGAATGGCACAGGAGAGCAGTGAACATTTGAGGAATGAAGCTTTGGAGTGATGAGGGTTATTACCAGGAGGTAATTGTACAAAGAGAAAAGAGGAAAAAAGATGGATCAAATGTATTGGCACAGATGTTAAACGGTGATGTCAGAGGAAGTGCTGAAAAGGAAGGAGTAGTTTAGAACAAACCAGACCAAACAAAGTTTGGTGTGAGAGGAGACATAATTTAATTTAGGAAAGATGCAGAAGCAGAGACTGAATGTCTGTCTGTGTGGGTCCGTCTTCTCTTACCTGATATTTCTGTTCACTGCTCACCGACAGCAGCCTAGTTTATCTATAGACTAAGGTTCTCCTTGAACTTATTCTGATTGACTTTGTATCAGAAAATGCAATTTGTTTTTTTTTTTTAGCAATGATTTAAAAAAAGGAAAACCTGCCCATGTGTTGTCTACCTGTCCCAACATGTCGTCATTGCAGGGAGAGAGAACAAAGACGAAGACATGACAAAGAAGTCAGCTAGGAGTAACAGCAACCAGAATAGCGGTGTGTATCCAGAAACCCTCATGTTCTTGGCCACCAGTGACACCAGTCCACTGATATTTATTTAGAAATGTGATGAAGTTTAATGATAGTTACAGGTTTTAAACTGTGGCTGCTCAACAGTCTGATTTATGTTCCTTACTTTTCTTCCTAGGATGGACTAGACATTTCCAAGGTGAGAGAACAGATTTGGACAGGTCAGATAGACACACATACTCACACATACCATATCTACAGTGCTGCAGATATAGCATTTCTGTTTCTATAGTGCTATAATTATTCTATAAGCTATAATTTCTAATTGTTTGTAAAGGTTTAGAATCCATGACTCTTCATTGTCTTTTAAACAATGCACATCAATGCATAACATAACTGAAATCAAAGTGGACATTTAGCAGCCCTGTCAATGGCTGTTTGTTCTGAAGGGCTCTGACAAATGTAGATAACATTTTAGCCACGTTACGGTTGTCATGGTGAGTATCATGGCCCAATCTGGCAGCAGACACACACGTACACAGAACGAGGTAACCAAGATGCTTGCGTTATAGTCAGAATTGCTAGAAAATCATGTGACTGTTTCACTTTTCCATTTTTTTTCCTATTTTGTTTAAAGTTGTAAAGGCCCTGAATACCGTTATCCTCAAAGTGTTTGACTTTCATTGTTCATGCACCCAAGGCATCAGAGGGCAATGATGAAGAAGCCCTGTGAATCTTAAAGGCCCACTGACGATGCCTGCAGGCTACTGAGGGCTGCATCTGCCTCTGCTGCTGCACAGCACTGTCTGTCGTTGACCTCTGTCAGCCAATCTCAGAGAGGGAGAGAGAGAGAGAGAGAGAGAGAGAGAGATGCTGTTTTTGTTCAAATGCATGGATTTGTGAATTTAGTGCAAATCCATTTCCTGTGTCAGTATCTGATTCTGTAGCGTGTCAGTGTAATCACTACCAACTGAAAAACTATTATTCTGCTATTATTACTATAACCAATCAGGACCCTGAAATCAGCTAGATCATGCACTTTATGTAGTGTAGAAGGAAAAACCATTCTATTTTATAAGTTTGAGAAAAAATGAAATATTTCGGTCATATATATGTTTTTTTGTTTCACAGAAACATAAAAACATGCCGTTAGATGTCAGATGATTTTCACTGTAGGTGCTGCAAATACAGTGTAACAGGTCACTTTCTCTTACCAAAAAGTTGCGACCCATAAACACCACTCAGCAGCAGCAGCAGCCGCAGCAGCAGCAGCAGCAGCAGCAGCGGTTGGTTTGTGTGTATAATTACGCTCTTCTATTGTTACTCTTCGGCAGTTTTCTTCAGCTCTCCTTAAATCTGCATGCTCCCAGATGGCTCCCATATTTTTCTGTAGCATGCTGCACCTTGTTTCACGTGAGTTCCTTAAAAATAAAAAAATAAACAAAGCCTCGCCATGCACAGCTCGGCGGCCTCCTGCAGCACTTTGACAGTAATTATGGAATGAATTGTGCCACGACGTTTATGACTTTGGCTTTATTTGTCGGGGTTATTGTTGTGCGGTGATTGGTTCAGTGTTTTTTATGATGTTTTAATGTGGTGGATTATTTAAACAGTGCACTGGTGAATGGACTGTGGGTAAATCACTTTATAGAGATCGTAAAACATTTTAATTGCTGCACATGTGCCTTTTTGTAAGCAGGCTTTTTAGTGCGGAAGAAAACAGCAATAAATTAGGTGTTATTTGTTGAAATATTCCTCGGGGTGAATTTTAATCTCATTAAAGCAAAAGAGTAGTACATGGTACATGGTAAAGTAATGTGATCTGACTTCATCGTACACAGTATCCATGTGAGGAAGTGGTGTGAAAGAGGAAAACAAAGGAAATAGAAAAGGAGAGTGAATTATCCTGAAGTTTGTGCGTCATTTTGAAGTCAGCTGCGTGCTCCGTCGTCAAAGAGCCCTTTTCACTAATTACCTTTGTGACGTGACATCAGGTACTTGACTAAAACAGACATTCATAAGGACGTGTTTTTTTATTTTTTATAGCGTAGCTTGATTTATAACCAGCCATCCCCAACGTTCTCACCCATTTCATCCCAATAAATTAGGTGTTATTTGTTGAAATTTGTTGAAAAATGCTTAAAAAAGAAATGAAGTAAGTGAAGACATAAGCTGCTATCACACCATCAGTCACGTCACAGCTTCTTCACCAGTCACACAAATACCTCCCTATGAGGAGGAGATCATGTCACCTCCTGGAGCGCTATGCCAAGTCTGACCACAAAGTATGAGGCACCAACTCGGTCCAAACTTCAACTACTGTCGCTCTTAAAAACAAACTTCTTTCTCTCTTCCAAACACACTGTTAGTGTGAAATCAAAATGAAACCAGAGCAGAACATTGGCTGATGCTGTTTACATCATACCATAACTCACTGTACACTCCAAAAAATCTGCCTGCTAACACTGCAGCTCCTGCTCTGTGATGATGAACCTCACCAACAATTACCATTTACAGCCAAGTGACTCTGTCTAAATGAGTAAAATCTATGCTGTCAGCATTACAGAAGACATGGAGTGTCCTGCTGTTAAACTAATTACACAGAACAGTAGTGTCTGATTAGACACGGTCAATCAACTTTGAGTTATATCGTAAGAGCCAAGACGATTTCATCCATCTCAACATTTAACATCTACTCTTTCAGAGAGATGTCCATGTAGTTTCCTGGGTTTATTTGCAGTCATATGTTCGTACTAAAAGTGTTAATAATGTTGTTGGGGCGAAGAGTGTTGTGGTGGTGAGGGTTCTTTAACAGACCCAACACTCCTGCTGACCTGATCTCGCCCTTCTCGCTCCCTCCGTTTCACAACGTTTCTTATTGTTTCTTATTGTTTCTTTTGCTCTTGCTAATGTGCATGGCTTCGGAAACAACAGTTCTGCACGAGTCCACACATGCACGCAGACACGTGAGTGAACACATGCAGAAGACTCGTCCATACTGTGTACATATGCATGGCTGCATGTGTACCCACTTGTGTGAGGGAACGCAGACAAATGCTCACAATAAAACAGACGGGCAGCTGATGACGTACCATAAAACAAAGCTCCCAGATGCGCCGACTGAATAGATGAAAGAGTTCATCCAGTGACACAGCTGCTCTCTCTTTGATGCCTGGGCATGAAACTGCAGGAAATTTATACCGAAGAGGAAAGCAGAGATTTAGTAGACTCTTTTATTTTTTTTTGTAAGTTCAAATCAAATGTGTTTGGCAGGTTAACACTGTGTAGCTTGTGAGGGCAGCAGCTTTGGGCAAATGCAATTCTGATGACCTGAAAATAAATGGTATATTTATTATATAATGTGTCTTTAAAACTTCAGGCTTATTCAGGGTTTCATTTGCTTTTTTCATTTTGACACTAATTACTCATGGGCTAATCAGCATCTGATCTGGACAGAGGACGTACATCTGAAGTAATTTTTTTCCTCACGTTATTCCACTTGTACATCAATATTTCTGTATAGCACAAGTCTATATATATATATATATATATATATATATATATATATATATATATATATATATATATATATATATAAATATATATAATTGCTTCAATCTCCTGCTTGGAAATGGCAACATCCAAAAAAGCCATTGACAGAAAGTGGGTCCTTCACCTCCACCAGCCCCACTATGCAGCTGGGTTGTCTCTATCGTAATGGTCCTGAAAAAAGGCGGTTTTCCTGATTGTGCAGTTATGCAGTGTACAACAATGGCTCATGAATAATTTTGCTCTGCTTTTTCCCCCCGTCATTCAATTACCCTTCCAGCTAAGCCTCTTCATTTCCTCAGAAGGCTGTTCCACTGTGCATTTCTCTCAGTTTACCCATTTACAGAAATGGGCTGCACACTAGTGTTTGTGTGTTTGTGTTGACGCAGTAATAGGAAACATTTTTTTTAAGGGTGATGATTACTCTGGCTCTCATGGTTCACAGGCAGACATGATAAGTCAGTCGAGGTTGGTGTGATGGTGTTGAGCTCTACAGATTCATTAAATATCAATCAACACAGACTTTTCCCTTTTAGGTGAACAGCTTACTAGTGGATAATATACAATAATATTATAGTATAGTTGGTATAGCACTTGTGTTTACAAGAAGCAAGAAGATCACTGGTTGCAAGTTCAATTCCTGATCTACTACTGTTAATAAACCTGCAGATTCAGTGTGTTAGTTATGAATTTATTTTGTTAAATTTGTAAAATTATGGCCACCAGTTTATCTCTTTGAGGTCTAAATGCTACAGTGCATTTGTGACCTTTATTATTAATAAGTTAAATATTTTTTAAATGAGAGATAAGTTAGTGTCACGATTAGGTTCCTGGTCCTGACTCCTGATGTAGGGGTCTCCATGTCTGGTTCACCCCGACGTCTACTGTATCTTGATTCAAAGATGTTGTTAAAACTTAAAGAGAGCACTAAAGAAAGGAGAGTGGGTGGAAATGAGTTTGTTTGAACTTGAAAAAGCGAGGTTGAGTTGTGATCGTAACAGTCTCTGACAGTGTTATCTGCTGCTACAGGGTGAGTAAGTAGGAGGCAGGACGGAGTCAAGTCAGCCAGCGGAAAACAGGGAAAAGCTTTTACTTATTTTACTGCGCGGTGTTATTTTTCTACTTGTGCATTAGTGCGTTTCTGGAAAACATCACTTTGCATTCATCACAAGTTAGTACTGCGATGTGAAATGTAAATATACTTGCATCTTTAATTACCCGTCCCTATGATGTAAAAGTTGGTGACTCTTCAATGTGTCTACTTGGAAAAATGCTGGCTGGTGGTTGCTACTGGCAGGAATCTGTGGCTGTGTGGGGTGTGGCCATCTGTGGCTTTTCCACCGATTTTAGCACCCAAACACACACACACACTGACTCACAGTGTCCCTAATCCTGCAGTGTTATCAGTGAGCATCAGTGTGTGAAGTCATGTGGACCGGTATGAGTCTGTGGCTGAGACTCAAACTACGTCTCGCTGAGATCCGTTGATGAGAACATCTCTCCGCTGGGCCCTGGTTACGCTTTATCACCTCGTCCCACCAGCACCTCCACACCCAGCACGGCCCACATTAGCTCAGAAGCTGTTTGCTGTAAAGAGACGGATATATATATATAGCTTTTTTTTTAACGTAGCAAAGACACAGTGCTCCTCTGTAATAACTGCACTATTGTGATGTCTCTGAGAACAAACATCATCAAGCAATCTTCCATTTGTTTTATCTTCCACAGTTCAAGAAGTCTTTTGTTCTGTGCTCCCCAGACTCTGGCCAGTGGATCCACAAATGTTTGTTTCAGCAACTATGTCTTATTACTGTGTGACTCCGTCTGTGCTCACGTTTAGCCATCTATATATGGAGGTCAAGGATCTGTTTCACTTTGCTATTGAGCTGCAGTGGTGTAAACGCCCAGTCAATCAATGTGGACATTCTGTCGTTGTCATGTCAGTAGTCAGCAGTTGTTATCTCACCTCTCATACCTTAAACCAGTGACCCTGGGTCAGGTTGCAGAGCTGTTGCCCAATAATTTGCGTAGCTTTTATATGTGTACACATGTAGCTCCGATATTATGTCAACAGTCTCCATTAAATCAGACTTAAAATGGAAAATAAAGTAAAAATACTACTGTAAATGTTTGTGCTTTTTAACAAGTTCTTACAAAAGATTATAACTTAGCATAATATTGACATTTTGTGTCATTAACACAAATTACATACCCCATATTTTAGATGCATTTTTGGGAGGCAATGAATAAGAAAATTGATGTTTTTTAAAAAAACTCCTTTTGTCATAAGCACTGGTGAGCTCTTCTGGCCGTAGTTCCCTGAAGGTTGTGATACTTTAGGTGAACACGGTTCACTGCAGTGCATCTGAACGGGCTTGGAATAATGATAGACTCTGCCCTCTGTTTGCCTCAGCTGCAGGAGGTAAGAGGTTTTTACCAACCCAATATTAGAGCCAGACCTGTGTTTCTTTTTTTAAACTCAGTACTGTAAGTCGCTGTTATACTGACATTAATGTGCTTTGGTATGATTATGGCCAAGTATTTGGAGAACTCTGTGTTAAATGAAGTTTCTCTTTTAATGGTGTATTTAAGATCTGTTTGTGGAACGTGATCATTGTTCATCTAAATCTCATTACCCAACCAAAGCTGTTCTAATTTGTATTTACCTTTATTCATCTTGTGTCTAAGAAACTCAAACCGGTTCGCTTGCTTGTTACTACAAAAAGTGACCCTGTCTCATTTACAATACTGAGCAGGCTGAGGAAGAGACGCAACTCCCTGTGCTTAGTAGTGTCAAGTCTGTAGCTGCTTATCTAGGTCAACAGGTACTAGCTTCCATTTACCGTTTGTAGCAAGACAAGTGGGGTGGAAGGAGAGACGGTGGGATGTAAAATACAGAGTGAATGGATTGGTGGAGGCGAGGCAGGGGAAAGAAAGCATGGTGGCAGATGATTGGCCCAGAGACTGTTGTAGTGGCCTGATCAATGTTTAATAGGTATCACTACCCTGTTGTAGGTTAGAGTTATCTTTCCTGCTCCATGTGTTGAGCCCGAAGTGGAGCTGTGACTCACACTGGGCTGTGTTGTCCTGATAACTCCTTCTACTGTGATGTTTGTATTTCACAGTCTAATTAACCAGCAATACAATTACAGTCTCTTCAATTTACAGAGCATGGGCACAATTAATTCATGAAATGTAACTCTGCTTCTAGTTTTACTTTCATTAATATTTTCTGTGGATCAGATGCAGGTAAAGCCACAGATGCCCCACTTTTTTATCTATTTATTTATTTTTTTAAACGTTTGGTTTTATTCGGGTGTGTCTGATATCATGGTCAGACTGCATCACATTTTATAATTACAAAACCCACCATGCACTACGCACAAACTACGTGTGCAGTTATATGAGGATTAATATTTATACGAGACGCGGGGTCAAATCAGCAGTGTAAACCGGATTGTCCTCTGCCATTACAGTGAAAATCCCAGGCTGCATCATCTGTCAACGCTGACATTTTGCTCTGCGTCCTTGGTTGAAATGTTGAAGGATTGATAGGGTGTCAGAGACCTGCGTCATCCGGCTCATAAACAGCAGGCCTTGCCACAGCTTCTAGAGAGGCCTGACCCCTGGTGCAGTCAGTCATCCCGGTTCTGCTGTTTCATAAATTGCAGCCAGAAAGACACTGTTGCTGAATGAAGAGGTGACCCAACAAGCAAGTTAAATGTGTGTCTTCTGTCTGACACTGAGTTTAATGACAACATAGAAATTTAAAGGATGTGAACTCATGTCGGTCTCGTCAAAGTCTGCCTGAAGCATAAAGCCCAGGGGTGGTCTTGTCAGTCATCTTATGCTAATTCAAATGAGTTGCCAGAATTCAAAGGAGAAAAAAAACCCAATATAATTGTAGTCAATGCAACGCAGCAGTAATAACAACTGGATGATGATAATAATAGCTAAATAAATATAATAAGCATCATATATTTGTCATCTGCTGCTTTGATTATTCTTTTATCTGCAGTCAAATCAAAGCTGTTTGTTTCCCTAATTTTTTTAACTATGTAAAAAAAGTGGCATTCACTCTTTTCTTTGTTGTCCACTGTGTTAGTGCAGTGAGTCCAACACTGTCAATGTAATGTAATGCATTTTCTAGGTTGGACATTAATAACAGTATTACCCTTACAGAAGCCTGAATAAGAACTCTCTGTCCATCCACGTGTAACATTAAGGTCCAATGACCGGCTCCATGAATCCTCAATCCACGTTTTAACTTCTCAGCCTTAACCATTTGCCTGACCCACAAGGGGGTCCCGTGGGGGGGAGGGGGATAGGAGGGGGGAGGCCAACTCGCCGAGCTATCAATAATAAACGATTAAGCTGCGAGTTTAACATCCCTGTGTAGATAATGGGCTGGAAAAGAGGAGGCTTTCAAAGAACAGAGTGCTTTTAGCTGAGAAAACCAACCATGTTTAATGGTCAGACACTCAAGGTGCCGGTTTACTGTGTTTATTTGTTACCCCCCGGTTACTAATTTAGTTTAAATTGAAAATAATAATAATAAAAAAAAATACCAACGCTGATGTAGTATATCTAACATACTTTTGAAAATATATTTTATGTAATAATACTTGACATGTACTGTGTCCCACCTAGACTAACAGAAATGCAAAGTGTCGTGTGCCTCATTTAATTTTATATATAATAATATTATTATGTAGTCGACCAATGTGTGGTAGATGGTAGCTCATACATTACAGATCAACAAAGGGAAACATTTGTCTCATCAGGTTGGATGTGGACACGTCTGCATACAGCTGTTTGGCCTGTAGCACTGAATCTTATAACATATGGCAGTGTGTTCTCTCCTCAGGATAGTGTTGGTAACAGGCCGGGAGACAGGTATTCAATCTTTTATTATCACTGTATTGGTCCTGTAGTACAGATAAGTAACAGTGGTTTATGTTGCTGTGATATTGAGTGTGTTATCATCTGGTGTGTACCATGTATGTGAGTATATAGTATGTGAATCATACTCACTTGAAAAACAACTCATATATTTAAGGAATAAACATAGTGGTTGAGCTCAGTAGGTCTTGCACCTGGAGGGTGTGGGTTTAATTCCTGACTTGATATAGCCCTTATTTTTATAGCCCCTACTTTTTTTTACGAAAACATTACATTACAATAAGAAGTATTTCTATCAAAGACCAAGGTTTAAGGTCTCCGTCTCTGTGCTTGAATCAGTAAATTCTAGGACCCCCTGCAGCTGCACACATGGTCATTCATGTGAAACCTCTGTCATACAATCTTCTATCCAATGAACTGTGGAGATCTCATTTAGATTACTCTCCTGATCTGTCACTGCCTCCTGCAGTTGGCCTTTCCCTGCTCTACCCATCCATTGTGTTGCTACACAAGGAGACGTCGACAGTTCGAGCCGATTCTTTATCCTTCATAGTGAAGGATCAGTGAGAGACTTCCAGCCCCATCTTTACTACACGTCTCCCCCTCACAGATGCTCTGTTTTATGGGCATTTTTTGTGTTTCTGAACTTCACTCCAAGATCAGCGTGTGCTTTGTGGGATGTTTCGTTCATTCCGTATACAAGCATTTTGTCCTGTGACCATTAAGCGTCAGTTATTCTCTAAGTAAAGGGAGTGGCACTGAGGCTTGTTAAACTGTAGGACTCCTAGCAGAGCCTTGGCAAATCATCTCCAGCTGCTGTAACTCCTGCCCTCTCTCTCTCTCTTTCTCCCTCTCTCTATTTACCCAGTACCTCCCCTCCCCCAGAACACTTACACCCCTCCTCTGCTTATGTTTGACTTTTGCAGAGGGCTGAAGGAGGAGAGAAAGAGTGACATGTGTTTTTCTATCCTCCACTGCTTGTATAGGGGTGTGTCTGCTGCACATGTCATTAAACCATCAGACATACTGTATTTTACCCTCCCAGACTGTAAAAACTGGGACAGGCTGACAAGTGTGGCAGATTGTTTTTAAAATTTCTTTTCATAATTTAATAAGCTGTATATTTTCTGTCCAAAGAAGTTACAATAAAGACAACTGGACTGTCTTAGTTTCTTGAAGACGTTTCATCTCTTACCTCTCACCGTCAATTCTGAACTGAGGGATGACAGTTGTTGTAATAAATAGAAACTATAATAATTAATAATAGTTGGATGACGTGTAAAAGATGACCTGGATGACTGAGAACCTACATGGACAATATATTTTAAATGTATTGTCAACTTTTGTATTGTCTTCCAAGGTTAAGCATTATTACAACTCGTGCCACGCAGTAGGTACTGGGTTCAAATCCACCCAGGACCCAACTTCAGACAGATAATCATCGTGAGGGTTGTATAAGAAAAGATGTCCAGTTTAAAAACTGTAAGAAATCCCTGTGTAGACAAACATTACGGCAGCCTCTGGTGAGGGGGTGAAGGGTCAAAATAGTTGACCCTTGTTTTGTTTTGTGTAAAAGTCTTGATTGCTCATTGTGGTGTAAAAAAAAAAACAACCTTTCAGTTTGTGGCTGCCACCAACAAACGTCCCTTCAGAACCAGCCGACTCTCTGTGACAGCCACCAAATGGATCGGCTTTCTTTCTGTCGTTCTTTCTCTCTTACGTTCTTTCTCTCATCTTATCTGGCCTGTCACACGATCACAGAACGGCGGCTGGTGCAGATCCTGACACCGAAGCGATAACCACACACGCTGTGCTAACATCGGTGGGAGACGGTTTTGTGTCCGGTGTGTGTCTGTGTGTGTGACAGGGAAGGGCTGAACACAAATACCATCCTGTGGGCTGTTTTACGACAGAAGACACTTGCACTCTCTGTTGAAGTCATCTCTCCAGTGTGCGGGGACAGTGTGGGTCAAGGTTTGGTCGCTTTGGAACGTGGCCGGTCAGACGATGCTATACAAACAATGGAATGGAAATGGAATGGCTCAGGGCTGAAGCTGTCTGGCTGTGCCTTGGCCCAGGCTGCTGGCGTCGGCACTTTTTCTTGCCCTGTGCTTCTCACATTGGGAGTAATCAGAGCATGTAGTCAGGGAGCATCATAGCAGGAGGATCAGATTTGTTATAGCAGCAGACGAGGAGGTGCAGGAGGCAGGAGGTCCTGCATGTGACCTGGTTTGTCGATCGGAGGAGTTCACTGGAGTGTCGCTCCTCCGGGACATTATTGGTGTATAGTTCAGCAATTGTGTTTCGAGCAGAGGACACTGAGTTGAAGAGAACTGTGCAGCATAATGGATTCTTTCATTTTAATTTCAAAGTTTGTCTAAAGAGGCTCACTCTGACCTGGACTGACTCATCATGGCTAACCCCGAGCACTTTGATTGGTTAAAAGAAGCCATCGTTGTGCTTCCAGGTAAGAGTCGAGGTGGAATAAGTTCACTTATGTATTGGAATGAAACTTTGGAAAAATCCAAACATTTAAATCTAAAAAGTTTTGACAGGCTGCCGGCTCTAAATTATCCCACCTTTATAGTTAGATTACTTGCAATAAATTGTGTGAAAATGTTGAAAGCTTCTTTAGATGAAGTTGTTCACTACTCTATAGAAAAGAATCTACAGGGAATAGACAGTGAAGAATGTGGGTATTAACAGTTTCTGGGCAAATTGAATCATCTGCATAATTGAGGCTTTAGCAGCAGACAACAAAGCAACACCTCGGTCAGCTTTTGTGTTTCCAGATTGTGCAAAGCTTCAATGGGAAAAGGATAATTCACAGAGAGAGAGAGAGAGAGAGAATCTGATGTTTTAATTTTTTTGTGCTTTGAAATGGTCCAACTTTTTAATCAAATCAGATATGCTGCCTCTTCCCAGTAAGCAGCAACTTGTTTATCAAGAACAATTTGTGTCCTTTTCATGTTGCTTTTTAAATTATGTATGAAATGAATTTACATATTTGCGTCCGAGCGAACGCTTTGCATCTCAATGCTTAGTCATGCATCTAAATCACAATCTAAAGTATGTGTGCTGTTTTGTGACCAAATGTGAACACACCATGCTGGATGCTAATGTGGTCTTGGGAACTAAAAATAGATTTATTGTTATAAAAAAACATTATCAACAAGTAACACTCAGCAGCTCACGGGTCGCTGGGCTGTAGAAGACTGTAGGTTAGGTGACAGTGTGTGTGCGTGTGTGTCTGCTAAGGATGTTGTTGTTGTACAAAAAGGGGAAATGCCTGTGGAGGCTCAGATTGTGACAGATGGTTTGGAAAGAAATCAGACTGTGAATCAGGATCTCTGCCCTGGGACGAGTCAGTCCGTGTCCCAGGGCAGGTTAGTGTGCTTGTGAGAGTATTTGTGTGTGCACATATGCAGTACATATTTTTGGTTATTTATGCTTCATAACACTGGAGAGTCTGTATTTTATCATTGACACACACACTCAGAGATAAACACACACACACTCAGATATATTCACACTGCAGAATAATGTGCCTTCATGATCTCAGCCATATTTACCAGGTGCCATTCCTCATCTCAGTGACTCTTACTCTTGGCAGAATAGCCTCACAGGCATTAGCCTAAAACTCCACCAAGTGCTTTACGATCTACCCATAAATTATAGCTCAAGAGGGTTCTTGTGTGGCATTCAGTAAAAGTAGTGCCGTACGCAGGTCCCACTGTGTGGAAGCAGTTACCTGAAGCATCTATCTTCAATGTGCTTCAGTCCAAATGTGTTTAAACTGTTAGAGGAGGAGCTGGGCGGCGGTTAAGGTTGGAGTTTGTGAGTCTATTAACACATCCATCTGTTGTCTTACATAGCATTCGGTGTACGTGTGTTGTTGTGTCTGGTCATAGTTGATCTTGGCTAGACTACTTAAGCCCCACTAGCCTTTAATAATCTCATTCCCAAGATGCATCATCTAGGTCAGGAGCCTCCATCCCGTCTATGACTACAGTACATACAGAGCACAGAGACAGGTATATGATGATGAAAAAAAAAAGGTTTTCAATGAAGGAAAAACAGGATACAGAAGTTCAACCGAGGTGGCCACAGACAACAAGCACCCAGACCATACAAATGTTCTTTTGCACAGTTGAAATAAAATAGTATTAAAAGTATTTGATTTTTTCTGGGCTTAGCCTTGATAGTCTTTTTACAATTTGCCAACTTCACAGAGAAAAATCAATAACATAATATAATGGTGCTTCAAACTGAAGTTAGGGTCAGGGTTACGTTTTTGTTTTTGCAAAGCGATGTATTCTGCCACATGTTTTATATACATTTATATATTGGTCAGAGGGACAGGATTTTAATGGACAGACACCTTGGGGGCGGGACAATCAATTAAAATGATATAAAAATGGTTAATCCATTTAGTTAGTCACGAACCAAATTGGTCCTGTGAGCCACTAGTTTGTGTTCGCATGTGTGTAGCCTTTTGTATGAGAATAATTATTATTTTATATTATATTATAGTATAGTATATCACATTACATTATATTATATTATAATATAGTGTATTATATTATGTTCCTTGCAGTAGTTGTTTCTATTTCACAGTCACTCCATTTATGATGCATTTATGTGCAGTTTCTGACTGCTGATGTAAAACACCATGATGTCTGTCCAAGAGCCTGTTGTCAAATCTGAACCAATATTTGTAAAGTATCAAAGTATTTTTTTCCAAGATGCACACAATAATGGAAACAGAAAGAAGAGATAACATGCCAGGATGTGTTTTTGTTTATGTTGCTCAACGATAGCAAGGGCTTCAGCTGCTGCATGTGTCAGCTGATGATTCACTGCGAGGCTGTAATCATGAAGCCGTATTTACTCACTGTGCGCTTCACTGTGGTGAGGCTGGTTTACAAAATATTTGAGCGTTGCCTTCTGTCACACTTGACACTCCTAACAGCTAATTGTCAGCTTTCCCCTCGATGCTGTCTCTATTGATGGTATTCATCTAAACCTTATGTCTGCTATAAAAACAGTACCAGAGGAGCTCTGAGTGGGTTGGGTTTGATTTAGTGAACGTCTGACAAACGTGGCCGGGGCTGCTGACATGTACGTGTCATATTGAAGATTACAGCTCAGCTCCAAGCTCAAAGAGTGACTGCTGTGGATAAGTATTAGCATTTTTTAATTTTCTTACTGTTTGTTTATTGAATCAATATCTCCACCATGGGACAAATTAAGAAAATATTGAAATCCAAAGCATCTTTAACTGTCCTTTCCTACAGTCGCTGTCCCCCCTGCCATAACTCCGTGGCTCAACTAGACCACATGCTCCCACTTTTGGGAACCACTGTGAACCCTTTATGATCCAGTATTTAATTTTTATTTTCTTAAAGCAGCGCAAATGTTTAAAATCCTGTCAGCTTCCACCATTGGTGGCACTATTTACATGTTTCTCTTTTCCCTCTATCCCTATTTTCAGTGTCAGTTTCTGCTTCCTTACCCATGCTGCCTCTCTGCTCTCATATGTTTTTTTCTCACCAACCTCCCCTTTCCATCCATCAAACTATCTCTGTCTTCATCTTTCCTGTTTGAAGCTGCTAATTGGCCTATCTGGCTCTCCTGCAGGGCAGCAGAGGAAATGATTGAGAGCTATTTAAATAATTATGTTTTTTTTTTGCCATGTTCAAAAATACAAACAAGAATAAATCCTCTGTCACTGCGTCTCTTTTTTGTTTAGATTTAAAAGCAGCAGACATGTTGTTAGTGTTAGCAAAAATGTGGATGGACAAATAAATAATTATTGGTTCAAAACAAATGGAGAAAAGAGGAAGAAGGAAGATTTTGTTTTCCTGTCAGGACAATGTCTCCCAGATTGAACGAAACAATGAGTCCATTCACAGCCACAGCAGCAACAGCCTGGCATTTTATTCTGATGAGTGAACTGGACGGCGAGCGTCCACCCAAAATCCACCAACACTGGAATGAGATCTCTAAACAGTGGCTTTTTGGTTTGGACATTGTTGGTTTTGTGTCTCATTGGTTTTTATTTAGAGATTGTCTGTTGATATGAGCATCACTGAATATGAAGAACCACAGTGTCCCTCAGATTGAATGAGAGAATTCATATTTATACATATATTTGAAAATCTCTTAATGGCAATTATTATATTATTATAAGATAAACAAGTACTTGTCGAATGTTATTGGTTTTTGTAAAGTAATGCTTAGGGGGAAAAATAGATTTTTAGATTATTCGCTTCTCTGAAAATCATATGCAGTGTCACATGGGATGTAATTATTATACAGAAGTAAATAGTCCCTCTATTGATTTATTATTATTATTATTATTATTATTGTTATTATTTTACATGATGATAATATTGTTAACTGATACGTTCACATCAATTGCTGATATTCTTTCTTTTGTAATTAATTATGAATCCATGCATTTATGTAAATGGTGCTGTGTAAAAAAATAAATATAAAATAATAATAGTAGAAATTGTTTTTTGTGTCCAATCTCAAACAAAGACATTGCTATGTGGAATTGAGTTTGTTCCAAAATGTGTGCGTGGGTTTCATGTTAAAAGGAATTGTTTTCTGATTGTAAAGGAGTGGAGCTGTGAATATATATATAGAGTTTGGCCTTTGATTGATTGCTGACCTGTGACCCCTGCCTCCAGTCTTTTCAACTCTGTGACTGATAAAGATGGGATTTGTTTCATATCTGTTGTGATTTCCATTGTTGATCCCCATCTTTTCTCTCTCTTCGGTCAGGATTGCCAGGGTTTTCCAGCATGTTTGGGAAGAAGAAGAAACGGCTGGAGATCTCAGCTCCGTCCAACTTTGAACACCGGGTCCACACGGGCTTCGACCCACGAGAGCAGAAGTTCACAGGGCTGCCGCAGCAATGGCAGAGCCTTCTGGCCGACACTGCCAACCGCCCCAAGCCCATGGTGGACCCCTCCTACATCACCCCCATCCAGCTGGCACCAATGAAGGTAGAGTGTGAATGGGCGGAGGTTAGAGGCCTCGGCACAGGGCAAAGTAGTTTTCACTCAGTAGCAGTTTTCACTTCATTTCCAGCTTCATGTCACAAATTTCTATTTTTTGAAAATGCTTTATTCTTTCATCGTTTGTCTTAAAATAAATCTCTGTTGCTGTTTTGACTTTACTGCTACTGTCTGTCACATCCTGTCTTTCCTCACTGTCACCAGACCATTAAACAAGGTTTCAATTTTACATTTAAATTTGAACTACAATACCAAAGAAATATAGTCCTTTTAATGATAATATATTGAGCATTATAAAAGAACAATTTGTAGTTATCACAATATAATTGTGGTTCCTAGAACATACTACATTTTAATCCAGTGTTGTTTGGTATTACATATACAAAGACAATGTTAAATGTGAAGTTTATCACACTGGTAGCTGTAACCTTTTCGGCATAATATTTAAAATATTTAATTGTAACCCTTAAATTCTTCTTATTATCCTTAAAACTATAAAATAAATATATACAGTTAGGACCCAAACAGAGGATAGTGAGGTTAGCCACTATTTCTGAAAAAAAAAAAAAAAGAAGTAATAAAAATAACTTCTGCCCCCTGCTGGTCAGAAACTGCCTCAGGCTGCTTTAACTTTTTCATAAATATTGCTATGACAAAAACACTTTAGCACAAGTTTTCAATGTGTGTTTCAATTTTTCTTTTCTCTCCTTGCCTTCCTTGACTGTGCTGTTGTGTGTCCTCCTGTCTCCCAACCTTCCGAGTGTCTCCTCTGATGTGTTGTTGTTCATCGATTCACTTAAAAAAAAAAAAAAAAAAGACAAAACCGCAGACAAAGATATAGTGAACGATTCATAACTGGGACTCACATTTGGCCTTGTTGTGACTCCTTTATATTTGACCTCCTTCAGGCCTCACTGGTCTTTGACAGTGTCACCGTTAAAAATCGTGACATTTTATTTTTTTCCATTGTCTGTGGTCCCATTTTGCTTGTGTGACCCATATTCAAACCTCTCTATTGAAAACTGCTTTTCAGGTATCAGGTATTGGTTACAACACCAGCATACTACATATCAAATATAGAATAAAATATCCAATGCATTTGTTGCATCGATACTCGAGCTTAATTATAATACCACAACAATTGGATGTCTTTTAGTACATCACCGACAGTGACCTTCAATTATTACATATACTGTATGTAGAGAGACGTCCTCGACAGCCTTGTAACAGAGAACAGCAATATGCCACAGGAGATATCTCTGAAGAGGGGGAAACAGGAAAATAATTCTCTTACTCTCTTCACAGATATCTCCCAAGATTGTGCGGTCGTCTGAAACGCCGTTGCCCAAAGTATGACATTCTCTTCTGTTCTGTTTTTTAAACCCCTCCCTCCATTTTTCACCATCCATTGGTCACACCGCTCCTCCCCCTGTCCCTCCCCTCACTTCTAACTTGGCATCTTTCCTCCAGTGCCTGCCGTCAAACACTCAGGTGGAAGTGATGTGTCAGCAGGAGCAGGGAGAAACACCCGCGACACATTGCCACTACCCCATTGCTTCACCGAGTCTTTTCTTAGTGCTCATCTCTCGCCCGATCTCCTTTTTGTTTCATTCGCATGAGCCTCTTGAAAAAAGACGTGATTAGCCGTAGCAGCATGTTCCCCTCGTCTCCCCCCTTCGCCACGGAGCAACATTGATAATGATAATGATGATAATAATCCACAATTATTGTAATGATGATGGTGATGATGATGGGTGCTGAGGTCTGAAGTGCATGTTGCCATGACAGCTGATTCGCCTCTGCTGCAGGCCACACCAAAAATAGGTCATAACCGGCTTCTACCCTGTTGGAAGTGTTGGAGCCATGTCTATTTACTTCAACCAGACCCTTCCTCTCCTCTCTCTCTTTCTTTCCCCTTCTCTCCTTTGTCAAAATTGTTATTGAATGGAATGATTTCAATTTAATTGTGAGATTGAAAAAGTCTACTGAACCTAGTTTACCTTTAGTAAATTCTATTCACTGCAAAGTCTATTGGGAAAATAATATAATTTACTATCCCAGTTTTATGAAGGATGTTTCGGGTGCTATTTTAAATGACAAATGTCCTAACAGGGGTCTGTAAAGGTACTGCAAGGGGGTTGTAAGATAGTTATAGTAAGCTATAGTAAATAATTCTAAAAGATGATATCTAATTCATCTTTTAGAATTATTTACTATATATATATATATATATATAAACACTCAATCTCTTCTTATTAATATCAACATTTTGTACATGTCTTCTTATTAAGAGATTGGATGCAAGCGTTAAATGCTGTAAATTTTACAAGTTTAGTTTTTGCTTATTCATCCTGACGCTTGCCCTTGAGTTTCTGTTATTAAATTTATAAGCGCACGTAAGAAATTATACACAGAGCTCGCCAACACTTACATCTACAAACTTAATAAAGTTTTACGGCTTTTTATGTGTTGATAAAATTTAAGATTTCAGAAAGAATAAGATATTTTTGTCAAATTTCAACACAGTACATTTTCAGAATCAAAGAATGAAGTACCATTGACTACAAATCCTCTTTTCAAGATACAATAAAATAAATTATTTAATTAATTAAAAGTTCCAGAACAACTGACAAACCACTGCACCAAAAGTTTTTTTTTTTTTTTTTTTTTTGGTGTCCGGTTTAAACTTTAAACATGCTAATAATCTAAAAGAAGTACGACCCGTGTGTGTGTTTGTACTCGTGTGTGTCGGAGATGCTACCTGTCAGAGTGGGTTGGATCGTAGCGTCTTCCTGATATTTTCTATCTGGTTTCCCTGACACTTGACTGACACAAGGCTTCTTTTGCTTGGCAGATTCCACTAGCTTATTCTCCAGTGTGTGTGTTTGTGTGTGTGTTTGTTTTAATGCGCCCTTCAGGAAGACATTCAGTAGATGATTCCTTGTCATGAGTACTTGTTAAAGGTCAACTTGATAGATACATTTTTATTGGTCCTGCTCTTGTCTGTGTTTGGACATGTATACTGAACAGTATGTATTTATTTACAGGTCCTGCAGCTTTGTTGTCAGTATATCTTAAAAACTCTGATCTAATCCAGTAACTTTCTGCTGCCTTCAAGGACTAACTGTATATAAAACCTCGGCATTAAACAGTGCACACATTAAATGTGGTCTGTTTATACAAATGCACGAGCAGGAGAGCTGTTCAAAAATATCCCCCCTTTCACGTCATGGCTTCGTGTTTCATTTCTTTGATTGGTTTGATGTTGACATTAATTGTATGCACGCGTGTGAATGTGCGTGCGTGCGAGTGTACGTACAGTACACGTGTGGGTGGTGTGGGGTGAGCGGTTGTGTGATGCAAGGTTATTTATGTCTTAATGTGTTGCATTAATTAGCGCCAGCAGGGGCAGTGTTGTTGCTATTAATGGTAGTCTCATGTTGCATCTTGACTTTGACTCCACAATCCTCCGACTCCTGCGGAGCTGGAGAGGTAATTTACAGAGTGTGTGTGTTTGTGTGTGTCAGCCTGTATACTGCATGTATAGCATGCATGTTGGCAACAGACCTGCTAATGCTGTCTCCTTGTTCCTACTTGCTCATGTTTCCTCAGCTCATATTAGATGTCTGCGTTCTTGTAAACGAGAAACAAAATGACCTGTGTAGGACGCTGAGATGCAACGTCAAAGATGGAGAACTAGGAGAATATTCTCTCATTTCCCCTCAGCTGAGTTGAAAAGGATGCTTTCTCTTTCTGATATACATCTTATGGGATTAAAATCTTCAGATTGACCTTGGGATGTTAACATCAGTCAACATCAAAATTACTCTCCTCTCTTATATTTGACAGATCTGAGCTCCTTTCATTAAATGCAGGTGTTAGGTGGACTTGTGTGGATCAAGGAGTTAATAATGTGATATTTATTATGGTCTAAAGTGAAATACTCATAATTAATATTCCTCCCCTGAGTGGAACTAAAGTTATCTTCTCCTCCTTTTGTCTCATTTATTTTCAATGTCATACCAAATAGCTCTGTGGCATATGTTTTCCAAAAAATAAAAATAAAAACCTCTTTATCTGTAGAATCTATCAATATGACTAACTTCCTATTATTTCATTTCATGTTAATAAAGATAAAAATAATAAGAGGTTTCCAATAATTGGAAAAATCCCAAGTTATTTGATTATTTTATATCTTAATATATTTAAAATTTACATATAAACCTATATAGATATGTTTGAATACATTTTGAATATAAATTCAAATTAACATAACGTATAAGCGTAGTAGTATTTAGATTTGCATGTATAGGTTCTACACCCTTTGGCCAATATTATTCTGCAGTACTTTTTTTTTTTATAGAAAATTAGCTTTTTTTCTTGTCTTTCCTTCTCCTTTTATTTTCCATTTAATGTTCCCCAAATGTACTGCTGACAACCTCCACAGTCTATGCCTACCTAAAGTGTAGGTGGAGAGAACTGTGCCGATATTTTTGAGCTCAACATCTCCCTGCTGTCGAACCCATTATAGCTTTACTGAAAATATATCTGTCTTACTGTGCATCACGTTAGGAAAAGGTCTAAAGTATTTCAATTGATTCATTTTAAACTTTATCCGTCAAAGTTAAAGTGAGTCTGGGATGGATGTGCTACAGAGGAACTACATTGATTTGTGTACATTGTATAAATATTTTATTTAAAACTAACTGTTAACTATTCAGTTGAACATATTTATTATATAATAAATTTGTCAGGTAATGATTTCTAAACTGTGCTACGTGTACCACTGGTGGTAGTTGGCACCCTCCAGTGGTTGTATGGGAGTCTGATTCCATGCTCATATGATCTTGAATTGGTGAGTTTTTTGTTGTTGTTGTTGTTTTGCTGTGAGATGTGGTTGCATGACATCTTAGTCTTGAAGGTTTTTTTCCCACCTTAACAACCTTTTAGTTGTTAATTTAAAATTAGCAACAGTGTAACAACCTTTTAGTTGTTAATTTAAAAAAAGTAAAGTAAGTAAGTAAAAACATATTGAACTACATTTACTTTTATGCATTTAGCAGATGCTAACTGCATCTGTAACTGCATCAGTACATGCAAACCTAACGAAGGGTCTCTGATCATGTAAAGCCTCATTAGATGTTTCAAGGACAGTTTGCTCGGAGGTTTGCTGATTTTTGACCCTAATGTATCTCAGAGGAAACAATGTGTGGTAACTGTCTGCATAGACACAGAACAGAAGCAGTGGAATTTCAGTTCCCAGAAATGTTCCTGACAAACGGCGTGATAATTGCTGTAGCAGAACTAAAAATGTCAGTGGGTCAGTTTTAGCAGAGTTTCTGAAGCCCCTGCTAGCTGAGGGGCAGATGGCTGAGGTGGAAACACGATCACTGGACTTTCCCAGACGGTGTGTGCTGAAGCTCCTAAGTTGCTGTCATTGAAGCCTGGCTGCGGCTGCAGGCGGGCAGGAAGGCTAAAGCTACTGTACTGACTATGATGGGTGGGCGTGGAGCTGCAGGGAACAGGGCCAGAGAGAGCAGGAGAGCAGAGGAGCCGCCGAGGCCAGAGCTGGGGCAGTTGGTGGAGGCAGTGGCATTTGACTCCCAGACGATTCATAAACAGCTACAGGTGGGACAGTCGACAGTTTCTGTTTGTCATGAGCCAAGGCTGCGGGCTGCTCTGCTGTGTCTGCAGATTTGTCTCCTCAACAGGTCCGAGCTCCGGCTGCTGGCAGCTCTCAGTGAAACAACACACAGTACATACACCGGTTGTGTCAGATTGAAGTCAGATTGTAACGACTACAAACGTTCAGCTTTTTCTTTTTCTGTTTTGTGCTGACTCAGCAGGGATCAGGTGTTGTGTAGGTCAACGTCCTGTTTAAAATCCACTTGATATTTCTGTCACATATTTGACACAGCACCGTGACGTTCAACAAATTCCTGCCGACAGTCAGCGAGCAGGTTGTTTTATCGTGTTTCTTAAACAAGGGCAGCTTTGTGCCCTGAGCGCAGCATGGCAGAGTTATTTTTGTAGCTTTGCCGGGGTTTGCTGCATGTGTACATATGGAGACGGAGCTAGAGTTTCTGATAAGACAGGGTCACCCAGTCATTGCACCAGGGGCAGAAAGCACTTGCATGTGTTTTTATAGATTATGGTAGTGAGGTGCTGATGACTCTGTCATGTAGGCAGACGGCTGCTAATTTGAGGAGGTATTTAATTTCTGTATGTGTTAATGATATTGGTGAAGCTCCACGACAGTTGAATGTCTATGGAGAAAGTACATTTCAATTAAAGATTTATATAATTATTCATGATAAATATGTAAAACTTCAAGAAAAGTTCATCCCTTTCTGCACTGCAGGAGTTTCCATCCATGACAGTTGTAGTAATCCACTGCACCTTGACTTAAGGTGTTGACACAGTTTTCTAAGCCCTAGTAAAACATCCAGGTTTTATGTCTGAGTCAGTGGTTTATCACTGATATTTAGTCACAGTGAAGCTATAGCTGTTAGCTATATATAGCGCAGAGGTCTGCTGTTTTTAGAAGCTCTAATTTTGCATTCTTTTTATTACTGCAGCCGACTGGGTCAATTTCCAATTGGTAAATATTATCACCCAGGAACATCCTGGCACCTTGAACAGAAAGTTGTTATATAATATAGATTTAAACATTTTAATCTTTAATCTTGTTGTGGGTAAAATGGGCGTGTTTGATGTAATATCCCAATTCCTTAAACCATTAAAATAAACCACGGAATAAACCTTTTAAACTTGGAATGAAATCAGTTTTTGTAGAATTAGTTCTCAGATAATTTATTGAAACCGTAAAAATATAATTATAAATTATGATTAATATTTAGACAGATTTGATTGATACTGAAAAAATAATCTAACTCGTTTGCAGAATATAAGACATGCATTAATCCCAACTGCGTAGGATGGGTTTTACTAGGACGTTAAAATGAATGGATTGCAGCCAAACATGATTTTAACAAAAAGTATTATGCAGACTCTGTCATGGTTTGGGGCTGCATTCTAGCTTGTTTGCAGGGCACATTTCTCATCCGATGTCATTTGTGGATCGTGCAGGTTATTGCTTAGAAATGTGCTGAGTGTCCTGTGCTGCTGGTGAACTGTCAAATGACTGTGAAAATCATTGAGCCTCTTAATAAAAAAAAAAAAAAAATCAAGTTAGATGACAGGATCGATGGGACTTTGGGTTCAGGTTTAATCAGAATCAGACTCGGGGTTTGTTACGTTCCGTCTTCTATTGATCGTCAACGAAATTGGTGGGAGCAGAAATAGAGCTGAGGTAAAATAACTCCTGAATGATGTGTGTCGGCAGACTGGGAGCGTGCACACTCACGTGCACTCACATTTAGAGGGAGCATCTGTCTCCTCTGGCACTGAACTACGGTGGACGGCTTTGATTTAGACCTCTCTCATTCCTTTCTCCCCCTCTGCTTTCTAACTCTGTCTTTTCTTACTGCTGCCATTCAGAGTGGCACTCTTTCACAAATAACCTCTCATGGAGCCTCCAATTCAGAGCCACAGTTGGTGGCGGGGGCAGGATTTTGGCTTTTAGTCTGGTGTGCTTATAGAATGCGAAGGCAGCTCAAAATGTCTTGGCTAGCGGAGACAGGCATTCTTCAGTTTTTTTGTTGGAGATTTTCTTTTAGTCAGATGTAAATTTAAACAGAAAATGATTATATTTTAATGCAGGAATATGATAGTCCATTCATATTCCTGCATTAAAATATAATCATTTTCTGTACTCAAAGATAGCTAATACTGTAATTATAAATACACCTTCTTCTTATACTTTACTTCTGTATGTAAAGACTGAAGACTGTGTTTTTAGTGGCTCTGTTGTTAGTTAGTTAGTTAGTTAGTTAGTTAGTTAGTTAAACAACATTTACTGTCTCTGTTTGTCAGCCAGGCAAACCTTCACAAACGTTGCTATGTTAATTGGAAGAGTAGGATTATAGGGACCCCGTCAGGACAAAGTAACAAACTACAACTTTTTGGACCATGCGCTCCTTTCTTAGCGGATCAATAATAAATTAAATGATTTTTAACCCCTATGTCATCATTACAACAAATTAGGTCGGTAGCATTAATCACATAATTAAGCATTGATCATTGTCAGTCAGTGTTGGTAAAAACAGTGGGTGTATTTCTACCTATATATAGTGATGCTATAGATACAGGTTAAGATGTCCTGGTCTTATGAGTAGACTGGTACTTATTATTATTATTATTATTATTATTATTATTATTATTATTATTATTATACACATGTTGTGCCACACAGCTACATGCATTTCTTCAGCATCCTAACATATATTGTATAAACAAAGTTTGCTCAGTTTTAGTTTAGAGGATGGAACTCCATAACCTTACCACATCAGCACGACTGTTGTCTTCATTAACTAAGCAGTAAGATTCTTTCTTACTTTACTACCAAATGTAAAAATTACGCTGCAGCTGTTTCTTCTGAGCATGGTTTGTGAAACATGGCTGCTCCAGAAACATGGTAGCTTGGTCTATTATGAATAAATCAAACACAACAGTAGAGCAGTGTAATGACAGGGGAAATGGAGTAGAACGTATGTGTATTGATGAGGATGTTAGGCTTGTTGTGTTGTACGCCACCAGGGGCTGACAGCTCTTGGATTATTAAGCCCTGTGTAATTAATCTAAACTGGGCGTCTGTCTTTTTATCCGTCTTTCTGTTGACAAGGAGATAACTGGGGTACATTTAATTGATTTTCCTCTAGCTTTTTTTTTTTTTGGAGCAGGAGGGCGGGTTTTTTCTCTTTTCCTTAATAAGGTGAGAAAGTTTTTGGACAGTGACAGATTACTTGAATTTTCTCAGAGAGGAAGGAAGACTCCTTTACAAGAAATATCTGCCATTGATTTTGAATCAGCCTCAGTAAAAACAGCTATATATATCTGACTGTCTATGTAACAAAAGTAAATTCTAAAAAAAAAACACCACTAGAATTAATTTGTTTGGGCGAAAAATGTATGCACACAGATGATTTAATAATGCAAAAATTACTTACTGTAATATAGTCATGGTGGAGTCACTTATCGTACACTGTAAATAATGGCGTCATTTTACCCCTGTTAATGTTCAGATGATGGTTATTAGCTGCTGTTAACTAACAGGCAGCAGGATGGCCTGAGGAAACAGGTCAGCTTGAAGCCTTTAATCATGGAAATGCACAGAAAAAAAAACACTCCTTAAATAATTTGCACATGTTTTCTCAGACCAGATGTGTGGTTTGACTAATAACATGTCAAGAACTGACTGAAAGGTTCTGGCCAATCCTCAGCTCAAACACGGGTTGGGTCAACCTGCCAGCATGCGTTTTAATCTGAGGTCAGATAAGATTGGCTTTTAAGGGCAGGATTAATCACAGACCTGTGAAATACAACGTGTGCCTCATGCAGTAATATCACAGAGTCACTACTATACTTTATTTTTCTATTCTGTTTCAATTATTCTTTCTTCTCTATTTATATGAAACACAATTCCATGTATTTGTACTGACCACAGCATCAAACCACGTTTAAATAGCATTAAACGTTGTGGTTTGTTTAAAAAGATACTGACCAACAGAGAGCGCCAGAGCACAAGTCAAATTTGTCCTAGTGTTAATAAATGAATGCATACGTGTATAATAATAATCATAATGACAATCCTGGCCTCTTATCGAAGGAATTTCACTATAAACTAAACTTGTCTTTTGTTTGTACTGTTGGTGCATATATCAAATATTATATTTGTTTTGTAACTTGTATTTAAGGTCCAATTGTTTGCCATAAATTAGTGAATGATTTAACTGGTGTAAATTCAAGGATTAATATTATAGAGCAGTATAGTAAAGTATAGTAACTATTTTATATATTGGTTTTTATAACCAAACCGATTTTTATCCTAATTTTATTGTATTTATACAATCTTTGTCCAACAGAGGGAGACAGAGGATAGGAATTATTTGCTATGCAGTGTGCATTCCCACTCGAATGGACTGAATTGATAATCCTGTACAGTGTCAACATCAGAGATGAGGCCGATGTAGATCAGTGATAATCCACGTCGCTCCATTTATCACCGTGACTGATGGACGTTTCGTTTCATGCAAACATCACCTTGAGTGCTCGCTGCTCCACCAGCTGCAGTAGTCGTCTCATTTCATCAGCAATTAGCGGGTGGTGTTTTGTACCTAGTGGTGCAGTTAGAAAAGTGTTGTGTGGTGCTTCTGTTGCTGTTTTTTTAGGGCTTTTCAATGTTATTACTCTCAGATGGCACTGAATGAGCTTCTGTTAACAAACTGGTCACTGATGCAGAAGAACACTGCACCTTAGCTGCAGCACCGTCAGCAGGAGTTATCAGCTGTGGATCAGAACTTAGACTGGTTGTATGAGAAGGTTGGAGGACACGAGAACTAACACTATATTTGAATTCATATCTGCAAATGTATTTATTAAATAACTGAGGATTGCTGGGAAATAGAAGAAGAAGTGGAATGTTGTCAGGAATTAGCCGCTGGTTCTTAATGTTTGCTTTAAATACTGAAGGGGATAAATGATGCAAGAGTGCGAGACAAGAGGGGGAGACATAGGAGCATAATGAACCCACTTAAAACTTTTGCACAGCAGTGTACTGTATGTGTGTGTTGAGTGTGTACTCGTTCTCTGCAGTGTCGTGACAGAAACGTTACAAGTATAATAACTTGTGCAGAGAAAGTACAGGAAATCTGTTTCAGAAATACAAATACAATACAAAACAGCCCTTTTCTTGATTTTGCTGCTAGCACTTTCAATGCTATGCAATGTTTTATGTTGTTTCAGCACAGGGAAGAACACAGAGGTGGAGCCTGATGTAGGCGGAATGCTGCAGTTTGTGTGCTGCGTTGCAGTGAGTGAGAGTGAGGATGTTGTAGGTGATGTGCTACCATGTGTGACAAAAGACACCCGAGAGGGTGGAGTTACACCTGCCACTGGTGTTCTGCATTGCTGTGTGTGTGTGTGTGTGTGTGTGTGTGTAAATGAATTACTACAAAAGCTCCTGCCTGCCCCTCCCATCATTATATCCACCTAGTTGTACAATGTCAAAGTATGTGAAGAAAAAAAAGATTTTTTACTACAGTTTTTTTTTTTTTTTTTAGTTTACTGGTTTTCATTTTCTCAAATAACCAGTTTAAAACCTTCTGATCCCAGCTCAGACCACACTCACTGGTCATAGTGTGAATTATTGTTTTGTTTTCACCCTCATCACCGCTCAGTCCCCCCGCGGCCCCAAAGTTGTCCCAGGACCCTGCTGGCCAGTGAAGCGCAGCGTTCGAGTCAGGGTTCTCCCTAGGAGTCACAGGAAGGGCAGGCTCATTAATTATCTCTCCTTCTCCTCCCCTCTCCATTCTCCCATCACACTCTCCCTTCATTACCAGCAAGGTTAATCCCCCCTTATCTCCCAGTGAGCCTCATTTTTCACGGCTGCCGTTCCACGTCTCTCCCTCTTTCTCTCTCTCTCTCAGTCCTCCACCACTCTCTCTCCTCTCCGTGATACTTCTACTGCTGCCGCTCCTCTGTTTCTCATTGTTTTCTGCTGTTGCTGTTAATCACCCCAGATCCTCTCCTGTTTTCCACTCCTCTTCTTGCGTCTCCTCCTTTCTCGTCTCCTCTGCTGTGCTTACCTTGAACTGGCCATGGTGAGTGGAGAGAGTAGATCTATTACAGCTTATCACTAAAGGACAGGCCAACGCAGCACACCGGTGAAATATGGCTGCTGTCAGAGCCGCCGCTGAACACAACCTGTGCACAAGGCTCACAGAGCAGTAAGGACAGGAGTGGGAGGGGAGTAAGGGACTAGGGTGGGGGGCATGGGAGCCAGTATCAACCCTTTAATTCAAGTTAATGTTGAGATTTCCAGACCTGATGCTGGGCTGCTTGACAGTGATTTGACACACAATTAACCTTTTCTCCGTTTCCCCTCTGCACCCTCGTCACCTCTTTGGTTTTCAATCACCACCCCCACCCTCCCTCCAGGTCTATTTTTATGTGTCACCTGTCTCTCACCCTGACACAGTCTTATTGATTACGGTGCAAAAAGATTTGATGATGTTTAATCAGATAACCAATAGAATTCACTCTGATTCCCCAAGTAACACAATGTGACAAATTCACATCGTCACAAGACGAGGAGGAGAATGGATCCAGATACAGTAGCGATCTTGTGATGTTTTTTTTTTTTTATTCGAGTCCACTTCATGCACTGTAACATCCGTCCACGGCATGATCCATGTCTTCTCCTGCCGGCCTGTTTAAAGACCAGTGCCTTCTGCAGCAGCCAGTCTTAACTCACTGCTTTTATAGACCATTTCACCTTGGGTTCCAGATCATGGCAGCAAACAGCCAGTGGCTCTCAAACAGCGTGGAGCGAGTGAAGTGTTAAAGAGTGGGTGAGACGAAGAGGAGGCAGTAAATGAAAGAAGTCACCTTCGTCACTGCTCAGCTGTGTTCCGACGAAAACTTCTAACAAGTACATGTTGCAGGTTTGAAAAGAAAATGTAATGGAGACATTACAATGTAGGAAGTTGCCGTAACCATGGTTACCTGCAGAATCTAAGCCATTGTTGTCAGAATGATTGTACTGTAGAAATTAGTCAGGACCCTGTTAGTGCAATAACCTGATATATATAGATGTACAATTATGTACCACATATATACAGAGAAGCAGCTAACATGTCGGTCAGTGAACCAGTCTAGATCCACGGCTGTGTCAACACCGTGTTTGCTCTGTGTCGATGATAATCCCGGCTTTTCGGAGTCTCTGCCTCAGCACATGTGACACAGACAAACTGAAGCGGTGGACGAGTGTGACAGCTGTGTGATGGACAACGGGGCGTAAGCGTTTGACAAATGCTCTGTGAGAAGTCGCCGACGTGACAGTGTGACGACTAAAGAGCAGTTCAGCACCTCCAGACATGGGACAGCGCTCTGTGGTGTAGCAAATCAAACAGGTGAACAGTAGAATAGAAGCAGCTCAGGTGCTACAGTACAAGCCGTCGTCGATGCTCCCCGCCTCACTGGGCAATAACACATCTGTCTCTGAGTGTTGTTGTATTAGTATTGGTTCAGATGGGTTGCTCTGTGGAATTTAGTTGTTTTCCTCACTGTTTTCGGCAGGTGCTAGGCTTTGAGGATCAGGTTTATTTGGATGCTTGGATGGAGATTACGATTGATAGCAACAAAAAATGTGTTTAAATGTCAGTTTGAATCATTCTCTGTCTTCAAACCGTGACTCTGTGATGGACTGGTGACCTCCTAATGTCATCCCTGACCATCCCAGTGTGACCACCAGTAGCATAAATCAGCAGCAGATACATGACGTAATGACTGAATCAATCAAATGAATATACTTTGTAAATTATCTTTTCATTATTTTTCGCACATTTGGCATGGAACAAACCCACAAAAATGGCAAGCATGTGATGTTGACTGATGATAGAAGGAAGGAGGAGGCAGGAGATAAAAATATAATACAGATGTTGACAGGATTTATATTTGAAGTTCTTGGCTGTAAAGCATGAAGAGCACCTCTGCAGCACCATCACTACAAAACCAAAATAAATCTCTTGTTTGATCATGACAAAAAAAGAGATTATGTAAGAGTTTAAAATTCAAGTAATCCCCAGAGCTCTCCCTCCTCTCAGGAGTCACGCCACACATTCCCATTGTTTAATTGCAGTCCCTCTTGTCATGTCAAAGAGGGAGAGGAGATAAAAGCCGTGGGTCTGGCCCGGCTCGTGACACTGCTTTCATGTCTCTCTCTGTGTGGAGGTTGTAAGCCTTATAGTCCATATCAAAACAATCCAAATAATAAACATAACAAATGTGCACACACACATTAACACACCACGTGTACACAAGATTGTAAATCTAAGAGTAGTACTGCGCCATTTCCAGTGACTCACGACACAGTGCAAAAGGCTTAACATGAGGTGGGAGGGGATAAACAGCTCCCCTGATGTTCAGGCTGCTTCTCTGCTTTGAAAACAGATGGGAGCTGGAACAGTAACGCTTCCCCGCTCTCCTCCACATCTTCTGTTTGTGTGTATAAGGGCACTCTCATGTGCTATTGCAAGTCAGAGGCGGAAACCTCAAGATTATTAATGTTTTCTGATACGCCCACTGAAATTAAGGATAATCTGTTGCGGGGGAAGTGGGGTGAGAATTAGCTGGTTTTATCCAGCAGCACTGGAGTTCCACAGAACATCTTCTGTTATCAAGCTGCATCATGACTTGTTTTTTGCTTATCTATTTTAAGAGTTGGACAACTATTAAAATACATTTCAATCTTAAAGGTGTAGTTGGTAGTTTTTCACTGATATCAGTAACACCTGTCAAAAATATTAAAACTGCAAAGGTCATACTTCTAACATTTTGGAGGGTGGGCTAACTGGTTAAAGGGTTGTAACATATGACCATAAAGGTAGGAATATGTACATTGGAAACTAAACTTAACTTTAGAAACCATTGCCATATATAATGATTCAGCTTTAAAATTAATTCGTCATTGTGTTGAGTTTCCAGCCAGGATCGCTTTGAAAATAATTGTACTACAGCCAGAGTTTGTCAAAAACTTTCCAATCGTCAGACTTTGTTGCATATTGTTTGAAAATGTCCTTGTTTCTCTTACAGACCATAGTGCGAGGTAACAGACCACCCAAAGATGCATCCATTAACGGCCTGCTGGAGGAGTTTGATAACATCTCAGTGACGCGCTCAAACTCTCTACGCAAGGAGAGCCCGCCTGGTCCACATCAGGCTGGAGGCGCCTCGTCTAAACCCTCAGGCAGTGGTCATCCCAACGCTCCGGAGGAAAACGGATTTAACCACTACTACTCCCGCTACTCCTGTGACTTGGACACTTCCAGCAGCCGCTTCTCTCTGGATCCTAGTAAACCCAGCTTCTCCGTAGATGGGGAGTGGGCCGTGGGGAGGCATTATCGGTTCACCAAACAAAATGGACATTCACACCCCATACGCAGCCCTTTCTATCCGGACGCTATGCCTCAAAAGTCAGAGTACGGGAAACTGCCCCCGGACTACCACGCCTACCTGGAGAGCAAAGGGCGCTCAGGTGACGAGGTGGCCTCCACTGTGGGCAGTGGGGTAGGTTCCAGTGGATACTATAGGGCCTCTGTGGGAGGCTCGTCCAGCCAGGACTACCGGGACACTTCTGTTGGCACACCGTCACGTGCCTCGCTACACAGTGAGCAGATTAACTACCCGGACAGCGAGTGGAGCTACGGCGGCCTACGGGACGATTACGACAAGAGACCCAAGAGTTCTTATGTGGCACACACAAGCCCAACACCAGCTATTAGGCAGCGATCCCGATCAGGATCTGGGCTGCAAGAGCCAAATGTTCCCTATGCGGCCAGTGGGACATTCAAGAACCCTCCTCCGACCCATTCTTACAGCTCCTACACGTACCCTCGACTCTCCGAGAGCCTGGGTAACTCCCAGACCATGACAAAGGTAACACCACATGTTGTTTGCTTGACATTAAACGTCATCCTTCCTAATCCTAATATATAATATATATATATATATATATATATATATATATATATCAGCAGTAATGTATTAATCATGTATTTGACGCTGTAATTTTATGATGTTGCCTGACTAAGTTGCCGCTCACTGGCGCTGGTCACCTGTTTGTTCTCAAACGGTTTCAATGCTCCATTAGGTTCCTTATACAGAGTTGTGTACAGTTCTTCAATATCACGCTGTCACGCACACACACACACACAAACACAGAGAGTCCATGGAGCTGAGAGGAAAACTGGGTTTGCTGATGTAGATCCCAGGGTGCCGTGATGAAAAACCATTTAACCTGCATGCTTCAATAAATAGCCACTCAGAAAAAAATAGAATGCAAGAGAAGCAGGATTGGAAGTGATGCAGGAGAAGGTCATTTCATTTTCCCTTACCTTTATTATTGCCATTTGGAGTTGCTTTGCTTGATGTAGCACGTGTTTTTTTTTTTTATTCAAAAATGAACCCAAAACTAAATATAAGTGAAGTCTTAAAAAGACAAAAATGTTACTGGAGTCTTTTAGTGTGATATTCACACATTTGTTCTTATCACTGGAAATGTGGTTTAAATGAAGTGAGGCTGTAATGACTGCTGTATGTGGAGACACCTGGGTTTACAGTAGTATTAGTGGAAAATAAAATACCAGTCATGGGAGTCATGTGGCAGATTTAGAGTCTATTCTATTCTATACTATTCTTCTCAGCTCACGGACCCTGTAACAAACCCACCCAGCTATCCATCCTCTGCCTTTTCTTCCTGTTTCTTCATTCATCCTGCTCACACCACTGAGGTAAATCCTTCCTTTTTTTTCTCCCACTGTTGTTGGGAGCCAGTGGGGATGTAACAGTAGCTTCACTGCAGGCTTGGCCCCACGCACACACACACACACACACACAGAGAGAGAGGCAAACACACACTGCTTCTCTTCCATTTCCTTTTTGTTGCTTCTCCCTCTCTGTTTTGTGGCGAGCATGAGCTGGGTGCCGCAGCTCTCACTGACAAATTGATGTTGCGGCACTTTCCTTTTTCTGCAGCCTTAGCATAAAAACTGGCCGAACGATGTTCCACGGCGGAATTCAATTTCACAGTTGAGTTAGGTTGTTGATTACCCTGCCAAACTCAGATTAATGCACGTTTAACCAACATGGATCAGGAGACCCTTGGCTGACAGCCAGCCAGTGCTGGCCAATGATAGTGGGCCGGGAGGCTGGACCATCCCAGTGGAGACTCCTACCTTAGCGCACACACACACACACACACACACACACACACATACATACACCTGCCTTGAATGATTGATTAAACACACACAATGTAATTATACACCATTCTTACACATCACGACTCCACCTCCAAATCCTGTCTGTGCATAGTGTGTGTGTGTGGAAAGGAAACAAATGGAAAATAAATTGACTGTAGAATAAAAGAATGTTCTGGCTGAAGAGCAGAATCTGGAGCACGGACACAGAAGTAATCTGATGAAATTTCAATCCTAATGATTAGACTAAACATGTGTCATCAATGAAAATAAAGGCTATTCCTCAGAACAATTTGCAAATTGCTGGTCAAACAGACAACTAATTGTCATCATATATTTTTCCGATCATTTTCTCCGACCCAGTATCACAGTTACCAGTCTGCTCATCTGTATCCTGAGATTGCTTTTATGTTCATGTGTGAATGCATGAATTCCATGAGTCAAGTCTTTTAGCTGAGTCTTATGAATTGGCTTTTAATAGAGGTTTCTAATTTAAGCTCCGCAATCTGTACTTCAGCACAACTTTAATGGAGCTTAACATGAGACAGAGATCTTAGACAGGAGGTTTGTTGATGAATGGAGCACATTGAGGAGCTAATGATAAAGTATGACACTGGAGATGTGGACTGAACGGTCATTGTTATGATTGCTAAGGAACAGTGTAGCTGCACATTTTCGTATTCGATAGTGTTGGTTTGTGGGTGTGCATGGACATCCATCAATTTAATACAGTCACAAATACGATCAAAGAGTGAACAATGAATAGTGTTTTTCAATCTCAATTTATGATAAAAATATTTGACTTTCATTACAGGATGACAAATATTTAAAAAAAAAAAAATTTCTCCTCCAGGGAGATTATGAACGTCCATCACGTGACTGCAGCCCCCACGTTACAGGTGGGGAAACCTACCCCCGAGGGCCTATAAAGCTACCTCAGAGCCACACAAAGCCGCCCGGCTACCCTCCAGCACACCTGCCCTACCCGCCGCTCTTTCACCATTACAAGCCCTCGCCTTACCACCATCCCCCCTCACAGCCCAGCCCTCCGTACACCCCTCAGGTGCAGTATCCTCTCCAGGTTTCTGATGTAAAATAAAATAATAATGAGTCTTGTGGTAAGTCTATTATTAATAGAATATTCAGAGTCATAACTTGAGCTGTTTATTCAATTTCTTCAATTTGTTGTTTGGTGCTTAGAAATATTTTAATATCATAAGAATTCAAATATAAATACAGCACAAAAGTTATTGTATGTTTCCATTTAGGGGGCCTATTCGCAGCCTTCATCACCTTACATTCCCCCAGGGGCTTATCCTCCTCCATCCTGGGGGTCAAGCTCAGACACCCAACCCTCCAGAGTGTCCCACGAGCAATTCAGAGCTGCACTTCAACTGGTGGTCAACCCAGGTAGGGAAACAGGCGATAAATCTGGATTTATCCTCGATCTTCCAGATTGGTCCAGTTTCAGTTTTTCAGGGATTTGATTTCTACAACGTGTTTATATTTGGCGACAGGAGATCCTCGGGAATACCTGGACAGCTTCATAAAGATTGGTGAGGGCTCCACGGGCATTGTGTGTATCGCCAGCGAGAAACACAGTGGAAAGCAGGTGGCCGTGAAGAAGATGGACCTTCGGAAACAGCAGAGGAGGGAGCTGCTCTTTAATGAGGTGTGAGAAAACGACAGAGTAACTGCAGAGCACTGACATCAGCACTGTTCACGCTGCCAACATGCACAATGTTGTTGACATCTCTGTAGGTCACTTAGCACCTTATATTAGCATTTCATATGAAGCAGCACTACTCAACCTTACATCACAAATTTCCCCAGAAACATTTTTTTTTCTGTGAAAACTGTGAAACAGTTATTTAAGATGTCTGTGGTGCTTAATCATAATTTAAAAAATAAATATATTTTTTTTATCAGTTACTAGAGAGGTCACTCCCTATACTTGTGTTAAGTGATGACAAAAATAAATCATGCCATTATTAAATTTTATGGGAAGAAAAATGAGAATAAGCTTCTGTTCCATTTGATTTCTTTTGCACTGACACCATTTCCGTAATTAGAAAAGTGGAAGCCACTGAATAAATGCATGTATTTGTACAAACATGTAAGTGTGCACAGGCAACACAGATGTGAAGCTGCGGTTGATCACACAGGAACTAATCTGACTCCTGTAATCCTGTTATTTTCTGAATATAATCCTTTTATAGTTCTGCCAATGCAGGCTTTAATTAAAAAAAAAATGAAATAAATTCCATTAGAAATGTATTAAAATAATTGAATCCTTGCAGTATATCCTACTTGCTCAAAACAACTGTGCAGTGAAAGTGCAATTTCCACTGTGTGCTGTAGGTGGTGATCATGAGGGACTACCACCATGAGAACGTGGTGGACATGTACAACAGTTACCTGGTGGGAGACGAGCTGTGGGTCGTCATGGAGTTCTTGGAGGGCGGGGCGTTGACTGACATTGTGACTCACACCAGGTAATCATCGTGTTTAAAAGTTACTGAGATGTAAAGCATAACCATGATGTCAGTATCGAGGTACAAAAAGTTGTGATTCATGTTTTCCTAAATTGAATTTTCTGTCAGTGTTTCTTGAGTTTTGACACAGAAATGGATAACGCTGGAGTGGTTTGACTATTTTTATATTTATGTCTATGTCTTCTGGCATGGTACTCCGTGAGATTTAACTCCCAGCCACTGGTGAAGATTGTTTATTTGTCGATGCAGGTCTGAGCTGCTAGTAATCAAACTGAAGCACATTCTTCCACTTCCTGGGTTGATGTATGGATTCAGAGGGAATTGGCCAACGGTTCGTTACTCAGCCAGTGGTTTTAATAGTTTGAAGATTATTGTTCTCCAACTTTTCCCTAATTGCATTTCTGTTGTTGAGTGGTGTGCTTTTCCACCACCTCATTGTTTTAAGTTTACTTTGTGTCTGGTGTTTAATTACAGTCATTTGCGTGGAGTGTCAGCATTAGCACTGTGCAGTGTCGGCTGTTAATAACACGCTTTAGTGGAGCCTCCAACAGTTCCTTTACAGATTTCTGCCTCGTCCACGGTTCAGTGTAATGTCTAATGTAGAATCTGTATATAGAGTTGAATAAATAAGATGACATTGACTCATAATAGATTTTCATCTTCACATACTTGCAAATATCCCCCTCCAGGGCCCTCATTTAATATTGCACATTATATTAACATTCAGTGGGTTTTTTTCCTGGTAATTTCAGCTCCATTTGTCCAGGTAGAAGCTCGGTGCTATTTCTGTTTCAAGCCTTTTGTTGTGGAAATGAGTGTCTTCTGCATCGTGCAAGCTCCATCAGCTCGCTGGATTGTTGGCAACCAGAACACACACGATAACAAATATATACCTTTTTGGCACGTCGGCTATTGATAGCATTAATATACTATACTAACAATTTGCACACTCATCAAAACACAAAATAAATTAGCAGTAATGTTAATTAATAATTAGTAATTCTCCTCCACACAACCTTTAAGGCTCGTTTGATTGTTTTTACATCTGGGATTGAAAGAATTTTCGAGGAATGACAGAGTGTGTGTTCGGAAAGTGAACACACTCTCTGTCACGACTTAGCCAGTGGTTCTTCCAGAAGCAGAAGGCTCATCAATTCGTCGTGATTGTAAACGCACGCGTGTGTGACAATGAAATCTGCCGCAGTGTGAGGTGTGCAGGTTGATGTGAGTGTACGTGTGTGGCTGCGGGGGGGGGGGGGGGGGGGGGGGGCCTCACCACTACATAATGTATCTAAGTGGTTCCTCTGTTAGATGGAGGTGAATTAAAGTGACAAAAGTGAGCAAAATGTGTGTGTGTGTTTGCTGTACACACGTCAGAGTTTTCATTTCTTTATGTTCTGCAAAAGAAAGTGCCTCCATTTCTGCACACATACATGCAGGGCCAGCTGGGTGTAGATGTTAATGTTCAGTCAAGCTGGGAGTTCCTGTGAGAGCAGACACACTGCGTGGCCTTGTCTCTCCATATGGGACCCTCATGCTCGCTGTGCACATCAGAGCTCCAGTCGCTGCAGGCTACAGGAGGGGGGGGGGTGGAATTTTCAACCCGGATTTCTGCTTTTCATCAGTTGTGTTGCGTTGCACTGTCATCGCTTTAGGATGACAGCAACAGCCAAGTCGTTGACCAGATTGTGTGTTGTTTGTTTGATAATCAATTGTAATTTCTGTCTCCATGAGTGCAGGATATTTTTTTTTATATATATAATTTATTTTTGATTTATCATCTTTGAAAAAAACCTTGTACAATAGTGACATTTCCTTAATTATCACCTAACACTGGAAACACATCGAACAAAAATAAACATAAATATGAAAAGGGATAAAAAAATAAAGAACTAAGAAAATACGTACATGTAAAATATCAAAATAATAACTGATATTTTGAAACGTACACATGAAACATATGGAAATTTAGTGTGATTTGTGTAATCTCTTTTGTCACATTCTTGTGTGTATGTGTGTGTTTTTTCCTTCCAGGATGAATGAGGAGCAGATTGCTACAGTGTGTCTGTCAGTGCTGAGAGCTCTGTCCTACCTGCACATGCAGGGTGTCATCCACCGCGACATCAAGAGCGACTCCATTCTCCTGACTAGTGATGGAAGGGTAAGGGCTTATGCATGTATACTTAAGTAAAAAAAAAAATAATAAAAATTATTTGGAACAGCATTTTGAATAATAATAAGTTCACTGGGGGAAATAATAAGTCATCTTTCTTTTCTCACACCTACTGACCTCCCCGGTGACTCATCATCCATTTCAGCTGGTGCCGCTGTAATTGAATCCAGACTGATGTCTCCAAACGAGCTGAGAAGACATGATTAATCTAATTCATTTTGTTTAATTGAAGGATAATCAACCACTAATACAAGGATTAGTGTCTTACGTGGAAGCCCGTTATTACAACTGGACGGTCACTCTTTTTGACTTCAGACGCACAGGGACTGAACTGAAGCTGCCTCAGCTGGAGGTCAGGACTCCCACGTGAAACACCGTTGGTACTGAAGGCTCTGTGTTGTCTGTGTGGTTGCAGATCAAATTGTCAGACTTTGGCTTTTGTGCTCAAGTTTCCAAAGAGGTGCCCAAGAGGAAGTCTCTGGTTGGTACACCCTACTGGATGGCACCAGAGGTCATCTCCAGACTGCCTTACGGGACTGAGGTGAGGATCATTCACAGCCACACACTGATAGATATTTCTGGGTTAAGCTGTGGGGTAACAGATTACACAAAATTGAAGTAGAACAAAATATCTATTGTCATTCATTGTTCTCCTGATAATAAAATGTCTGTTGTGTGCACAGGTGGATATCTGGTCTTTGGGTATCATGGTGATTGAGATGGTGGATGGTGAGCCTCCATACTTTAATGAACCTCCACTGCAGGCCATGAGGAGAATACGAGACAACCTGCCTCCACGGCTAAAAGAATCACACAAGGTAGTTTTTACAAAATGTAATTTCAACAAAACATTTGTGTCTTCCTTCCTGTTTAACACTCCTGCAAATAAAGTTTCAAAAGATAAGTTTATGGCCAAAAATGGCTGACTGGTTGGATGGATGGATGGGTGGTTGATGGTTCCATGAAACCGACAAGAACAATACTCTGAATCTGAAGCAGCCCTGTAAAATACACGCATAAGTGATTCCTAAATGTGCATGTAGAGGTCGTAACAGGACAAAAGTTGAAGTGTCTCTCTATATCCTGTAGGTGTCCTCGGTGCTGCGATCCTTCCTGGACCGGATGCTGGTGAGGGAGCCCACACAGAGGGCCACAGCCCAGGAACTCCTTCAGCACCCCTTCCTCAAAATGTCCGGTCCTCCTTCCTGCATCGTCCCACTGATGAGACATTACCGCCACCGCTGACATTCTGTCCCTTTACAAGACTAAAAACACCTACATGGCTATTGTATACACACTACCAAGGTGGCACTGCCCTCACCAAGCTAAACACACCACCACATGGTGATGCCCCACTAACACTCACACCTGTAACTGTGTCGTAGATTAGTTTAAGGAATATCTAAGATAATACATAAAACACACACACACACACACACACACACACA
>NC_024313.1:7553600-7556603 GCF_000523025.1 Cynoglossus semilaevis | reverse complement strand
TGTGCCACAGCAGCAACAACTGACGTCAAATAAAAACGTGTGAGCTGGCTTGCTCGGCTGCCCTCCTCTCATCCATGTGAGTTGTCGTAGCCATCTGAGAGCTAGGCGTGGGGACCCGCTGACAGGCGCTCAGAGCACAGACAGAGGGCTGCTTGCTGACAAAGAACTGACTGTCATGCAGATAATCAGTCCATCAGAAAGGCAGACACGTTTTCTCACATACTAACAGTGAAAATGTATTTTAGAGAAATCTGTAAGTTTTCCTGTACAGTTTTGATAACTCGCAGTACTTTATCGTGTCGTACCCATTGTGATATGAGCAGTATTAAACAGAGTTTCTGCAGAGATCTTTCCTACTGTTTATAATCCACTTTTGGCTCAAAGTTAGAAGATATTCCAAATAAACCCACGGTTACTAAAAGAAAATACAAATATATTTATTATCTTTACATTTGTAGACAGAACTTCCATTACATGTTGGAGGAAAGGGTAATGTCAGAATTTTGTACAATGTTTTGAATTATTTATTTATTTTTTGGATTTAAAAAGTTTTTTTGGTAGTGTGGCCTTTATTTTATTTTATTTTTTATTTTATTCTTGTCAGGTTGTTGGGATTTTGATTTACGTTTTTAAAAGTGCTGTTTTACCATTCAAGCAATATCCCAGACCTATTAATGAAACCGTGACCTATAACCTGTAATACACCATGCATCTAAATGTAGCACAGTCTGAAAAAAACTCTGTTCAGTTGTGTATTCTTTGTTCTTAAGATTCACATTCTTTTATAAATGGTGTTCCTCTACTATGCCGCTGTTACCACAATAATTTTAGGATTAGAGCCTGGTTTTTGTCCTCACACCATCATCATCTAACGTCTAACTTCACCTCAGTCAGAGATTCACCTTCGTATCACTGGAACGGTGCTGCCGTTTTCATCTTTGTGCAAACCGACGGAGCTAATTCTTTCTCTCTGCATCGTTTTTATCCATCACTCACTGTGATATGTAAATATGACTGTGGCGTGCGTGTGAGCGTGTGTCTGATGGTAATGGTGAGGAGCAGATGAAAAACAGTTCACAGGCGTGTGTTTATCTCTGTACAACATTGGGAGGTGTGTGTGCAAGGGGCTACAGTATGTGTTTCTGCTCAGTCCTTGACAGTGAGTCAGGGTTTGGATGAGTTACACCTAACTGTGTTGTTGGCTTGTATAGTGATGCTGCATGATTGTTTTCAGTTAAGCTGGTTTCAATTAAAAACAAACACCCATAAAATCATTCTGACGTGTTGCATGGATTTTTCTTTCATTGCCCCATGCCCCTGCTCCTGCCTCTGCTCCTCTCAACATCTAATAATTTAGCAGCTCAACTGCTCATGTTCTCTGTTCTTTTTTTGGTTTCTCCATACTCTTTCAAAAGTCAACACTTCTCATTTCAAACTATTTCACCCTTACTTGTCTCTGGACATGTTCATGGATAGATGTTGCCATAATATATGAGGTTATTTCTCTTTCTTTCCTTTGAGCCTTTTATTTGTGAAACACTATAATGGAGTATTGATCTGGTTTGAACAGAGAGCAGATCTTCCTACTCAGAGAGGGAGACACTGCTGCCAAGAGCCTAATAAATAAATGCACAACTGCTGAGACGCCTCACGCTGCTGGGAATCAATGAGGATCAATGCAACCACTGTAGTCATCTATTAAGGTGATAAATGACAGATCCATTCAGATTATCTAAATCACACATTTGACCGCTTCACACAGTGCCACAAGCATCATTTAGACATGTAAACAAATAAAGTAATTATTGCAAGAGGATTTAAAAAAAATCAGGAATCGTGTTAGCTATAATCAACTGCAGATCACAAACTTAAAATGTCATTTTTATAAAATATGGTTTGTGACTATTTTTTTGTCACCTGCAGGTGGCACTTTTCCTCCACCCAGAACATAAAGAAAGGCGCGGACAATATGGGGTATACTCCAGCTCCAATGTCCAGTATTTTCTAAAAAGAAAAAAAGAAGCTGGGGGGCGGGGGTGTTCTGGTTGTTGGGTGTGAGTGTGTGTGTGAGAGCACAGGAATGCTACAGTTGGTGTCCTCTCACAATTGCCATCATTTTGTCAGGATACACTTTTATTCATACAATCAATCTGGAACTGGAACTGGCCGTGAACACATCTACAAGTGGGTATGCTTTTATTCATTTATTTTAACAAGAATGCTTGTTATGAATGAAAAAAAAATCACTTGTTACCAATCCTTGTCAGTTCCACGCCACAGCTCACTAGCTGCACCAGGCATTTTAAAGGCGTGTAAAGCAGAACCTTGTTAACGCAAACAGAACATAGTCCCACTTCCGCCGGTACGCAACTGTGATGGGACCCAATCTCCACAGATCCAACTTCACATTAGGCCGGGCATACACTGTACGATTTTTAAAAAGCTTGTCATTGATACCATCACACACTACGAGTAATCGTGTACGGCCAAAGCTCACGATTTATGTACTAGAACTGTACGGTCCGATCATCGAACACAACCAGAGAGCTCACCCTGTCCGTTATTATTATTATTATTAATGTTGTTGTTTGGCAGTGTGGCAGTCCACAAAAAACATACATTTATTCAATGCCCAGTATTGTTCCTCCATTTTGTCTAAATAACCTGTTTTAATTTTTTCTGCAGAATATCGCCGTCTACTGGTGACATATAACAAAACCGACTGCAAGTGTGTGGCAATCGACATAACTTCCGGCCGTAAGTTTGTCTTGCAGTTGCACGTTTGAGCCACCGGAGGGCGAATCGTACAGACAACCTAATGGCCGGACCTCGTTGTTGGCGGAGCTAAACCGAACAACCGACCGCATTACCAGACAAGATTTCATCTTAAAATGTGTTCCTACGCCAAACTGCCCTCGTGGACCATGAATAAAATAGATATCTTTTGATAGAAGAACAGCAAAAACAATGCACTTCATTTAAACACTCACTTTGTAGTAAAAA
>NC_024313.1:7537608-7553500 GCF_000523025.1 Cynoglossus semilaevis | reverse complement strand
TCACAATAAAGTATTATGTCCACACAGTAACAAAATGTTATCCTCAATTTTCACCTTGTAGCAGTTGAAGATATATCCCGCACAGAACTCCTCAGATAATAATCTGTGGGTTAAAACATTAAATACTGAACACAGAGCTCTTCTGCTTCACTGCTCTTTTCTCGTCACTTTTGTACATTTCTCAGATCATTTGCAATATTTGCCAAAATGTAAGTGCATTCCACAAAACAAACGGCAGAAATACAATCGCATTGAAACTAATAATACTGAATACAGTTTCAGTGGCACAAACTCTGCATTTCTTTGTCATATGTCAAATACTTTTGACATTGTTAGGTGTTAAGTCATTACCTTAATGTGTATTCTCATGTGCCGACATTATTGGTTAGGTAAAAACAATGAAAATGTTTTTAGTCAGTCACCAATATGTTATGTGAAGGTTAAAATGTTTTTTTAAGAGCTTCAATTCCCACATGAGGAATGTACAAAAGTAACACCAACTGTAATAATATGAAAGAGATATTTGCACACCGTTTTGTTACCTGTACTTGTTCTAAAAAGTTTTCACCATGACTGAACCTCAGCTGTCTTCCTGTTACTGCGACAGCTGCCGTTGCTGCAGCTAGTCAATGGGACCCTGGAAGATAAGCCGTGACCAGCTGGGGGAGCCGAGGGCAGTGGAGCAGAAGGGGCAGACAGGTCTGAAGGCGTGGGTCCCATGGGGCAACGGGGTCTCGGCCCAGTACCTCACTGTCTTTTCTGAGCAGACGTGGCCACATGGAATAAATGTGTGCGTAGGAGCGCCGGCGTCCACATAAACTGCAGGTTCACCGCCGAGCCAGAGGGGCACGTAGGGGCCGACGGTCCTGCACAGGGGACATTCACGGCGGGTGGTGGAGCCCTCGCCGTCTCCATGGTCCACCTGCCCCTCAGCTCTCTGGCCCCAATCGTGGCGTCCGTGGACGTGGCCACATGTGAGGTAGACCCAAGGCTGACGTTCTTCAAGGCTGAAATGATTCATCAGGACCAAAATTAAGGTGGAGAAACAAAAATGAAGTGATAAAGTACACCATGGATGCCAGTGGATTCCTAGTCCACCAGAGGGCCACGTAATTCCCAATCTGGATATTTACTTCAGGAGAAGACCACAAAACTGCATTTCTCAATAAACAGGAGAATAAAATACAAATGTGTGCAATTTTCCCACTGTGACAAATAAGAAAACACAGGGCTAGGGTTCACCAAATGTTGGGTTTTATGTATCTGGAAAAAAAGCTATAATGTGTGTTCACCAAATTTGTGCAAGCAAAGACAATTGAATCTGCAAGGACTAGCCATGTCAATACTACGTACAGTATGTGTCTGCCATGGCCTGTCAGCATCACTATGTCACACAGCTGTTGCATCAGCATGTGGGTGCCTGCGCCATAATAGGCACTAGCCCTTAGCAAGCATGGTCAATGTAGATGCAGCAAAGCTAAGAGAAATGCAGAAAAGGCTTACAAGTGTGTCTTTGAAAAAGGGGAGAAAAAGCAGAAAGCAACTTAAACCCCATCAAAGATTTAATGAACCCCAGTATTGACCACAATACAGTCCTGTGTGACTTCGCTGTGTTGCACTGATGCGAGCAACACAGTCAGCAGCAGTGTTTCAGCCATTTCCAGCAGGAAGGGGAAAAGTAGATGGTAATGAAGTTATATGAGATAAAAATAAAGTTGTAGTAGATGGCATTTTTTGTTGTGGAAACAAAGAGATAATAAAACTCGGAAAAAAACAGCTCGGGCCACAGAGCAAAAACTGAGAAAAAGCCGTTAAATTTTCACCTTCAGACAAGTTGTTGAAAATGACAGTAGTTCTTACAGAAGTAGACACAAAAAGACAGAAAAGTGTTTGAGTTTATAGAATTTACACTGTAAACAATCAGTATTTAAATAACGGTTTGATAATTTGAACCAAAAATATCTGGAAAAAAGACGACTTGAATTGATACCCAACCCTTCGTGGAGCCCAGTGACTCTCACCTGTGGCTGCGGGGCAGGCTGGGAAAGGCCAGTGTGCTGAGGCCGACAGGACACTGAGGGCGGGATGCATTAAGCTCCTGGCGAAGTGCCTCCAGGTGGCGCAGGGTTGGAGCACGCATTAGCCCTTCGCCTGTACGCCACAGCAAGGTGGCGCCACACAGATCAACAAGGGACCCATCTCTTAGTGCACTGCTTTCTCCCTCGGCCTGTTGCAACAGTCATAAAAGAACAACTCAGAACCATCGTTGTCAGGGCGACCCAAACACGGCAACAGTGACGACCCAACGCACCAGTTTGCCTCTGCTGGGTCCAGAGCGCGTCTCTCGTAAGGCGTACACGTCCCCACAGACAGATATCTCCCTCCACAGCCCCTGCTTTGGATCTTCAGGGAAACCCCCAGGATGCATCACTAGTACGCCGTTGGTGGTCAGGCCATCCATGTGTCCATCAGGGTTTTTCCATTTGGTTGCTTTTTCCTACAGACATTAACACAAAAGTCATCCACTAAAAAAAGGAAACAAGAATCAGACAACGTTTTAATCTATATTACACAATGAAAGCATTGCACCTTTTTTCACTGCTTTAAAACAGATGCCATAAATATCCACCTGTCTATGACACCTCTGTTGGAATTTAATTATCAGTATACTCACTCCCAGGAAGATATTCTTGGAGGAGTCGAAGCCTGCAGCATAAATGCGTGCAGTGTAAGGTGGGTTGCGTTCACACACAACTCTGCAGGCAAAGCGTGAGATCGTGCTCGGAGCGATAGACGGGTCCTCCCCTTCTTTTCCTCCTCCAGATGTATCTGTCACCACGAAGTCAATTGGACTTTCTGTGGAGCGTCCAATCTGCACAGAGAAAAGGTTACTTTCCTGTGATGTGATTTCAGAAAACTGTGCATCAGGTCATTGATTTTAATACTGATTCATCTGTCTGTAAATGCTACTGATACTTTAGAATAGGGATTTTTAAAGTGTGGTTCGTGCACCCCTGGTGGTGCGTGAGCTGCTACCAGGGGGTGCATTTCAATCATTACAAAATGTGTCTGACCCCCATACCTGAAACATGTCAGTACTGTTGTCATGGCAGTACTCCACCACCACCGTCTGGTTGCGGGAGAGAGTGAAGGAAATGCTGTGCTGCCCCCTACTGTGTACAGCCTGAAACAGGAAGAAGAGAAAAAAGATTAGGAGTTCCTCTTCTGCAGACTTCACTTAAAACACATTGCTACTATAGCAAGGAGAACAAAAGAAAGAACAATATATGAACCACAGACCATAAACACAAATATGCAACTTCTCATATATGAAGAGGATAACTTTTAGAAACAGCTGAGTTCTAATTAGATTTGAATGTCTGGAAAAGTGTGTAGATTGGTGCATTTATTTTGAGCTGAAGATGTTATAAAAAAAACTGTATAATGGTAGGGACCATGCATGCGTATGTGCACACACACACACACATACCTAATAAACAGACCACACGCTAGGCTACTATCCTGCTTGCAGGCTTAATCATCCTTCCTCTGGGTCATTTAGAACAACAGGGAGTCAGAGAACGGAAACTAATGTTACGCACTGATAAAACGTAAACCACACATGAACCAACCTTGCTGTCCTGTGGGGTGTTAAGGATATGCACTGCACTGGGTTTGACTCCATTGGCCTTGGCCCGTCGGTACAGAGCAAAGCGACTCTTTCTGCGTCCCCGGTCTCCGCAAGGAAGAGAGCCATTGTACCTGCGCATGGACAAAAACATGACGGAAGTGAGGACACAATAAAAGGGCCATCAAACCCAGCTCCTTTTGCTCAGAAGTAACATGAACAAATAGAATATTTCATTAATTGTCCAGCTAAAACTCTTACACTGCATACAAACTGCCCCTCGAGATACAACGTAGATCACTGTGAAGAAGAAAAGCTGTGGCAGGAAACTTGTGATTCCAAACTACATACGCTTGATGAAAAGGTCAGCTTTGACTTGACAGACTGAGTCAGCCTGTATCTGGGGTTCGTGTCAGGAGAGGAACATATCCTTTAAAAAAATATTTTTGAGTTTTAAGCAAGTTTCCTTGGCTTAAAAAAAGACTTTTGTCTTATCTGCAGAACAGGGTTTTAATTTAAAATATTCTGAAAAAAAAATCAGCACAAAAATGCCAATACTCAGCACATTAGTTACATCAGAGACATTAAGACACTTCGGGGTGCATGTTCAGTATTTCATTAAGCTCTGACAATGTGATTGGTCTTTGTCTGACTTTTTTCCATTAATTAAAAAAATAGAAATCAATTTACAATTTTTCATTATTTTATATTGAACAATTTGTGAAAAATGTGAACGTTTCAAATTATTTCAAACAACAATATTCATAAAAATAACAGCAAATCCGTAGATATTAATTCGTTTTTTTTTTTTTTAATTACTGTTGAGACTGTATTTCATGACAGATAAATATAAAATAAAATAACGTTGATATATAAACCAGTGGGTGTACCGGGCAGCCTGTCAGTTCTACATTAAAAAAAGACACTTTCTACATTTGTGATTAAATATGTAGACAAATTTAGAATGAGGACTCAGTGCAACCTGTTCTCTCTGCAACCCCAACAGTTACTTCCATCTAAATCTTGTCTTGCGCGAAAAAGAACTGGGTCAGTGATAGATAATGTGTAAGTACAGAACTGAGGGGTCTCTTTAACGGGACGAAGATGTGAAATGTGACTGAAAACGAAGTGGACAGAAGACAAAAATCAGATTTTAAAAAAGAAAGAGATGGCAAGGACCTTGACTGAGACAGAGGACTAGTCCAAAACTACCATAGACTCTAAGCACAGATTACTCCACCCAAATAAATTCAAGTCAGATAAGGACAAGGGGAGAAGACATTAAAAGAAGATGGCTGTAGTTACAGCACAGAGCAGAAGGCAGAAGAAAAACTATGTCAGCGGAGGCGTGTCTCCATTGGGTATGATTTGCCGGCTAGTCTCGGCCAGCATCACGCATGTGTGCACATCATAAAGCTCTATATGAAATATTCACTCCTTCTGCCCCTCGACACTGGGTTTATTTTCGTTGAGGGGAAGTCACCGAGAAGGACTGCTGCTGCGAAAGTCAGCACTCAGCAAAACGGCAACTTGCTGGCAGGGAGAGGACTGGGTGTAAAACGGGGGAATGCGACAGAATGTTAAGAGGCTGAGATAAGCAGGTGTGGAAGGGATAAACAGAGAAGGAGAGAGGATGTTCGGACGGTCATACTGGAGCAGGTCATGCTGTTGTGTAGAGGGAAATGGGGTGACACTGGACTGTAGATGTACATGGTGTCCAGGGTAACTGAGGTAATGAGTGATGGCAAAGAGCCACTGCAAAGATCACATGGCCTGAAGTGAAGCAACCATCAAACACAAGGGGCATGTAGAAATCAAGTCTGGTGAAAACAAAGTAAAACAACACTTGCACGAAACACGACAGAAATATAGCATATTGTAGAGGAAACTGCAGAAAGAACAGTCTGTCCTGAAGCTACACCCACTGCCACGGTGACTGTCAGCCAAGGCACTAGTACACAATAAATAAATCACAATAAATAAATCCTCAGCCATGGTTATCATTACCTTTATGTAATTAGAAATGCAACATTAATATTGAGAGGGTACAGAAAACTGTGAGATATATGGTGCAATGTTGAATCACCAAGGTTATTCAAATGACTCAGTAGTAACCAGTAGTAACCACAAGTATAAGCAAGTTGTGCAAAACGTGAGCATCAATATCATTGAGAATATAATTAGATATGTCATTTTAAAATGCATAAAATGTGAGACTAATAGGTCTAAGAATACTATTATTTGTTTATTTACTGAACAACATCTCCACGATGTGTGTATTTTTCCCTAACAATAGCTGCCTCTTCTAAAAGCCTCTTCTTTTTTAAATTTCAGCATGACACACAGAATTAAGCCCAAGTAAGCATCTAGACTTTTTACATGTTAAAATATATTGAAGATAGATATTGCCATGATCACAGCCAACTTTAACACATAAACTATAAATACAGGGTACAGTTGAACCTTAGTAGTTACTGCTTTAAAGTGAGTCAACACATTTTAATTCAACAGACTTAAATATGACATTGTAAGCATTATTTATCTGCAACAACACTGCACCCTTGTGAGTACATTTGGAATGGTCTTATCATTTCCCTGGTGTCCTCTGATGTTCTAAAGGACTGCTCTGTTCTCAAAGGCAAATGTCCAGGAGGGTAACTAATCAGTATTCTGATACCGATGAACTACAGTCTCCTAACTCCATTTTAGGCCAGAGGGGAAGCAGGAGGCCATTAGGTCAGTTATCTTTGGCATACACAGGAAGTGCTGCATGATCACATCACACACACATCACACCAGGCTTTGGACCTGAGCTGCAGGGCTGGACATGCAGTGAAGGCTGGTGGCTGTCACCGGCTAATCCGGACAACTGTGTGCTTGTGTGTGCTGCTGCTGATGATGATGATGTGGAGGGGCTTTTTCCTTTTCCCTTCTCCCTGCTCCGCCTCCTCTGATCCCTCCTCCTCATCCTGGTCATCTGGGTGCAACGTTTTATTATTTAATAAGAACAGAGTGTAAGATGCGTCCTGCCTCCATCAAACCGATGTGGCTTTTGTGCATGTTTTAACAGCCTTTGGTGTCTGTCTGTCTGTCTGTCCTGCCTGACTTTTACCCTTCGCAGAGACAGCATAGTATGACATCATTCGGATTTTCTGCTAACCAGCCCCCTACAAACACACACATACACACACACACAACCATTGATGAAATAGCAGCTACATCTGTATAGCAGCCTCATGTACTACGACTGTAGCATTGCACAGTTTTCCATTAACCATCAACCACACAACACTTATAAACTTACACAATCAAACAGTCAGATATGAAAATCTATAAAATATAAAGTTTTTAACATTACCATATAATCCATTTGTGGTATTAAACGACGCGAGCGTGTAATATTTCAGCTAACCACCGTTGCTTTAGTCCACAAAACCTCATAAGGTATAGTAGTATAGTATATATTATATTTGAGGATTGAAAGAAAGAAAAAAAACATAACAACGTTATACATTGATTGTACATTGATTGTGCTGATAACGCCGCCACATATTCAATGTTTCTCCATACTGTACGGTTTAAAACTAAATAAGACTTACCCCAAAATGACCAGCTCTCCATATTTTACCGGGTCTTTAACGGGTACTTCATCATCTCCGTCTTTTTTCGGTGAATTCATCAGACTGGACTGGCCCAGAAATAATGAGAAATACAAAAAGAAAGAAACGTGCAATCGTAGTAGTGCGATGAAACAGTGCTAACACAATCAAAAATGATAACAAGTGTGCCGGATTCTTGATCTTTTAAAGTTTGTGCACACTTAGACAAAGTTTTCCTTCACTTTTCCGCACACGTTTTGCTATTGTAAACCCGTTGAAGTGCATCTTTTCGTGGCTTTTTCTGCCAATGTGTAGCTTAGTTTGTATCACGACAAATCTGTTCAGTGGCTCTGAGTACAACAACGGCGAACGGCAGGGAGTGGAGCGTACCATGTCATGCAGGGGTGGAGGCTCCACACACATCGTCAAATATTTTACAGAAAATCAAATTACTTGCAGAATATATGTCTGTTTATTTTAAGATAAATTATTAAAACTTAATTTCAGACCAAAAAGAGAAAAAACACTCAGGGTCAACATAATAAATCCTTTTGAGCGTTAATCCCCCCACAAAGGAACAAATGGACGCAGCCTTATTGAGACGCTGACTCCAGCCGACAGTATAAAAGCAGGGATTTCACTCCAAAACGAACACTTAGTTCATTTGTAGAAATGTAGAGGTATAATTAGGATAATTTAACAAAAGACTGGCGGTTAGAAGCGATATGCTGAAGAATGAATCTCGGGAAGCCCTCTGGACGCAAGCTCGTGGGCTCGTGTGAAGGCTGACGTAAAGGGATGCTTCGAGGAGGCGTGGCGAAGCGGAGATGTGGGTCACCATTGCGCCCCAGACGAGACACCTTCCCTGCTTTTTGTCTCGGTTTCACGTGGGAGCTTGGAGACTTGATAGACGGCGACTGGATCTCTCTCTCCCGCTCTCTCTGTCTATCTCTCGCTCACTCTCTACAATCTCTCACTCTTTCTGTCTTTTTTTCTCTCTTTCACGTCACAAACACACCCACACATACTGAATATCAGTAAGTCTTACTACTCATGGCGTAGTGACCACATGGGGGCACTGCACTTCAACCGCAGTGTAGGCCACAACTTTACTGTTTCTTTAGAAAGTCCCTAAGTATTTATTTATGGGCCACTTGAACAGTCAGGTCATGTGTTCATCTTATTCTTTCTTTTGCCATGCAACTAATTTGGACATAGACTAGAAATGCTTTCCTATGTAAATAGACTGTAATAATAAACTATATCATCAAGTTCCCCTTCAACATCAATAAAGTTGAAATTTAAATTTCTGGTTTTGATGTAATCTTGTTCAGCGACCCAAAAGACTGGTACTCAGTAGACAAGTTATAGTTATAAACATACTTATCACATCTAACATAATATATAGAAACATAATGATGCTGCAATGCACTCATCTTTAGGAACAGGGCATTCAGACTGCACCTCTACATCCCTGGAGGACAGCGATTGATTATACACTCAGTGTTAACCATTACCAACACAAAACCGCCTTCTTGTGCATTGGTCAGTCAACATACTGCAGTTCAGTTCACAAACAGTTTCTTACCTGTAGTCACATTTTTATTCTCAAGAATGGTGTTCCTTATCTTAGCCCTCATCCTTTCTTTTCATTGTTCTTTGGGTGAGAATGAAAACAGAACCGTTGCTGCAGGCTTTTGGACAGGACCCAGATCTGTGGTGTCAGTAACCGAATCAGTTCAGGTGGCCTGGGCAGCCGTGCATGCAATGATATAGCCTCCTTATTGTTCTCGTGGGTAATGAAACATGTAGTGGCTTGTATGTGGGTGGTAGGACAGTGGCGCCATGAAGCATTGTACTGTGCGTGGTGATGTTTTGAGCTGTGTTACAATTGAGTCTGTGTTACTAGAGCAACATCCCAGAGGTACAGCATGTGTGACAACTGCAAAGGGGAAATAGCAGTGACTTTACTCACCTATTTGTAGCCAACGGTCTGCAACTGAAAGAAAAAAATATTGATGACCCTGCAATGAGTGGATGAGTCATGAATGGGCTGCAGTATTTAACAACCACACCCCTGTTCAATGAATGAAAGCCCGCTGCAGTCACAGAGCAAATGACTCAGACGTTTCGTGGAATGTATCACAAGTTGAACCCCCAGCATACTACTTCTCCAGACATAAAAACTGGAAACTGGAAGGACCAGATGTGTGTGTGCACGCATTTCTGATAGAGTGTATTTGTGCATGTTTCTTCACTCAGGGATTAAGGTCACACCCTCCTGTTGCTCTCGCTCCATCCCTCTCACTCTCTTTCCTTATTTGTTCTATTTCTTTATTCTCCCTCTTTGTCCATGTTCTTCATAGAATTACACCGATAACATATGAGCAGGCTTCAAAATCATTCGACTCCATAATACAGCAGAGCAACAATCTGAGGCACAGGTAAAGGATGTGGGAATTTCCTAAACATAAGCCATCAATTAAACAGATAAATTCCCCTCGAGTGTGTTCATGCAGAAACATCCTCCACTGCCTGAATGATTTCTTTGTATGTCTTTTTGGAAATAGACATGACATTTGTGGAGGGAATTGTTTATCGGCGTCCTAATGGACACGGGATGCCATTAAAGAATGAAAACAGGCTTATTGGACTCTTCATTAAAGAAAGAAGTAGTGTGGGAGAAAAGAAAAAAAAATAACATCTACATCTTTCAAATGTTATTTTGGGGTAAAAGCATTATGTAGCCTAGGAGCTTTTTGTTACTTTTTTTGTTTACCACCAAAAGGTCAAAATTCCTATTTATTTTGGGGTAAAAGCATTATGTAGCTTAGGAGCTTTTTGTTACTTTTTTCAATGTTTACCACCAAAAGGCCAAAATTCCTACGTGCACATTCCAAAGTTTTCCCTGGAATTTGAGAAATGCTTTGATTTCATTATAAAACATACTTTAATGTGCCATTATTCCTACAAAATGATTTAATCTTTTAGTATTTAAGTAAAATGCAGACAAACCATGGTCTCATTTAGGTGTCATGAAACCTAAATGAAAAGGTTTCATGACACCTAAATGAAAGAACACTTAGCAGAGCAGATGCTTGTTGTCATAGAGCTGAGATCTGTTAATAAACCTCTTCTACAGTAATAAACCGTGTCCCCCCTCACACCACCTCGCAGCTTTGACACTGCTCTCATCTACTCTTTCATCCTCTTACAATTAAAACAAGTGGAAGTGGCTGTGACTGTGTTCAGCGATGGCTTGGTGTACAGGACAGATCCTGGAGTCACAGTGTGATATCTCTGCTGGCTTCAATATCTAGTTGCTGAACTTTACAAGTGGCTGTCCAGTGATATTTGTATTCATAGCTCATATTGTACACTACTATATTTTTTCAGTAGTTTAATGCAGTGAGTCAGCAGTATCATAAACTCCATTTATGGCATCAATGTCAACGCCATGGATAAAATGTGTCCTTGCAGCCAAACTGCAGTGGAATTTGCAACCTGTCTGTCTATCTGTTGAGCTTTATCTACAGTAGTATGTGAACAACCTTATTTTTGGAAACCGTATTTGGTAAACTGTTCTTATACAGCCTTTTTTGGATATGAAGTTCAATTCAAGAAAAAAAAAAACAGCATTTGAAGCCATTGATAATTTGAAGGTGGTTTTTTTGTGAAGCATGACAAATATGGACTTTGGAGGTTATTCCACTGCAGCAGCATAGTCTGTGTCAACTCATATCAATAGTAATTTATTAAGAAATGCCAAAAACAAAATGCCCAGAATAAATTAAATAAGTATCATAACTCATTATCTAAACATGTGTTGTTATTGTTCTGCTAATACATCATGAAAAGATGTTCACAAAAATTGGATTTCTGTTTTGTTTTTTTGTTGTTATTTGTTTTTCAGCAGTAGTAGACCACTGTCTCAGTCTGGATGTTAAATGATGAAACGAGATATTTGGTGTAAGAGAGAACCAGTCTAGACCACTTAGATGTGCTACAGCCATCTGCTGCTAAGGCTTTGTCAGAGTTGCCATAGAGACAAGAGCAAACAAAGACAAGGTATTTCTCTCATTTTGCATTGGCATTTCTCCTCTCTGTAGTTGGAGCTGTAGATAAACTGCCACAGCAAAACCTGACACTGGTGGATATAATGGCTAACAACTCAGCTGCTGTGTGTCAGCAAACCACCTTGTATTGTTTTTTCATAAAAGACATACCCCGATTCTATGGGCTCTAAATCCTCAGAGTTTTCAACTATAATTTACAAGGTCAAAAAGCTGACCTTGAAGTAATCATCATGTGAATGATCAGTGATTGTAGGCGAGGTTGCCAGTCCATGCAGAGCCACAAACAGAGATAAACAAATTAAAGTGTCCAATTCACCTTATTCCAAATCTGTATGATTCCCTATCCTGATTCCTTGCACTTTGTGATCCTAATGTCAATGTATATATATATATATATTTTTTTTTTCTTACAAGCTTTTGTCCCAGAATCGGCAAACATGATTCTACTACTAATGAGTGACTAATCTACACCAACTCCCTGCGTCACAAATTGTTTCTGTTTGTGTTTCTTTCTATATTTTCTTTTTTTTCCAATCTGTTATTTTGGCAGACATGGTGATGAGCTTCGGACTTTGGCAAACAAATACCATTTGTCAATTCCGAATATGTGCCATATGAATACATTGGATCTGGGCAGGAGCTATAGAGGCTGGATGAGAAAATAAAAACCTGCTAAAGTCTATTTATTTACTTCAGGTTAAATATAATGGCGTTTGTTGTTCGTTTTAGCTTAATTTCTTTTCCCAGGAGAAGGTGTGAACTTGTTGCGCCCAGATATGCCCTTGGGGCTGAGGTTGCCTATCTCTGTGTGTAACTTGTGGTTCGCCACAGTCCCTCTGGTCCTGCTTGGTCCTGGAGTAGCTGCCATGCTGCAGATGGCTCAGCATATTACCATCATCTGTGAGCACTCAGACACAACAGGCTGCACCAGAGGCATTGGCTGCCTGCTGGGAAGACTAATTTTATACACATGCAGTTTGATGCAAAACTCTCAGGATGAATGGAGGTATAGACACACACACACACACAGTAAACATTTTATTGTTGTCCCTGTAAGTGACACTTTTAATGAGGTCATGTGAAAATAATGAAGATAAGAAAGTCACTTGTGCTCATGTGACAGACAGGGTTAACCTTTGACGTTGAGCACTCCATGTTTCTTTCATAAACATGTTTATTTTTTGTTTAAACATTTACTTCATATATTACAGTAGAAACTACACATAGAGTATTTAAGCTGCACATGTGTATCATTAGGACTTGGGCTAACTACTGACCAGGGGGTGAAGATGTTTCCCATGAGCACCTGTCAACAACCTGTCATACCAGCAGTCATACATGTCCATGACCAGAGTGTGCACACGCACTCACTCACACACACACAGCGTAACTGTGGTGGGTTTCTCATAAGAAAGCAGATGGTTCTTCAGACTAGACATTAATAAGAACCGGTAGTACGACTGTGCGTGGCGGTTTATTTTTGGCTCCAGTGTTGTGTGTTATTTAGGGATGAAAGTTGTATCAGTGGCTATTTCTGTTTGTGAAGGTGGGTGGTGGCCAATAGGCACCAGAGTGAGGGAGAGATGTCGACATTTAAAATAATTGGCTCCCTGTTCAGCCTGACAGAATACCACAGCAGACCTATTAATAATTACACAATGTGAGAATGGCAACCTTTCACCTGGGTTTAACAAGGTTTGTTTCAGCAGCCTTTAAAGATTGAGTTAAGGCATCTTTGACACTTATTACTTTTGTATAGCTGCACTGCAGTTGTAAGTAACCCTGGGATAAAGTAAGATATAATTATTGACCATTTTTGTTCGACTCATATTGAAAGGAGCCACGTTTTTTAGTTTCACTGGAGAAAATCAGTCCATAATTACAGCGCCTTTGTAACAAACATATAATTTCCACAGTGAATAACAATACTTCACCAAAGTCTGTTTACTTTGTAACCAGGCCACCGATATATACTGTATTCTATTCACTTCAGTATTTTGCTAATCACAATAATTATCTTCTTTCTCATTCTGTCCATGTGTTGCTCTGGTGCCGTTCCATGTGTCACACAGGAAGGTTGCAGCATATGTCACTTCCTGTCATTTTCTGACGCACTGCTCGGAATGTACCTAAATCAAGAACAAGCTACTGTGTCAGCGAAACACACCAAAAAATCTGTCTGAAGGTGACAGCAACACATATTCAGGTAACTTCACTGAAGTTTGAGACCCACATTAAATCTGTGTGTAAGGCTACAGTCAGCATCACAGTCTCGTCACCTGATTGTTTTATGAAGCATATGTTCTGTTGAGACGGTTATTTTAAAAGCATGTGAATACTTCTGATGTACAGCCCACATTAGTTGCATCTCTGAGCCTGAATTGTTGTTGTACACTTCCCTCCCACAGCACAACTTCAGCGCCAAATGCAAACACAGGCCTCGGGCTCCCTATAATTATTAGCACATTGTCCGAGGAGGAGGTAAATGCAGTGTGTGACAGATTCTGAAGAGCCCACCACTGCCTGGGAGCTGAATGTCATGGTGCATGCTGCTTTTACAACACTGTTTAAACAGGCCCCCTGACAACAGAGACACTGAGCCTTTCAGAGCTGTAGTTATGGCTCCTCCACGCAGCATTGGAGCAGCACTGTCTCAAATCAAATTAAAAAATGCTTCAAAAGCAACACAAAAATCAGAAGTGAGTGTTACCATTAACCAACTATCATCAGTTTATAGAGATCAGGTAAAAAGACAATTTTAGTGGTTCTGTTGACTAGAGAACAGAATGACATGTATTTGTTTTGAAAAGATACTTTGCTTTAACTGAGAGCGAAAGGAAAATTTATGGGCGGAGGGAAATTCCTACATCCTGAAAATTACGTCTGTAAGTGTTTAAAAGCAAAATGTTAATAAAGATGTGATAAATCACAGTTCAAGAAGAATATTAAGCACTAAAAAAGTAAATAAAAAACGTGCAGTGTGCAAACCATCTCTCCACATCCATCCTCTCCTTCAGGTAAAGGTATTGCACTCAAGATTCAAATTGGAAACAAATAGTTCTTGTGGCTTTAGGACAGATCCGTCACATTTGTGTACACTTTATTAACGGCTGGTTTTCCTTGAAAGTCCAGGCAGCATCACTCTCACATTTAGTTATCACATTGAACTGATACCAGGAAACCCAAGAGCAATGTTGTCTGTAATTTGAATGGAGAACTAAGTTTAAAATAAAGTCAGAGCAACACCCACATAAACAAATGAGAGACGAACTGCCACTCCGCTCTGTTTAAAAGCATTGTTTGGAAGCATTCAGTTTAAATGCATACAATAGTCTGGTTCGCTCCACCCTCCCTACAGAAAACACAGCAGTAAAGCTCAGGACTACAGTTAAAAGTAAGAGAAAACAAAACCTGTGCACTATTTCTCTTTCTCGACTTTGACTGCTTTCACTCTGGACTGGTCACAGGAAACAGAAGTGAATCACTTCTGAAGGCCACTGCAGTGTGAATGCTGATGGTGACGATTCCAAAGAGGAAGTGAAAGATGTTGCATCATTTAGATTTCTGCGTCATTGTGTGAAGACTGGAAAAGAATGACTGCACCTTAAGAACAGAATGATAGTATTGGTAACAAGGAACACAATTTAGGAAGTACTGCATTTTTAAATCTGGTTGTGTGACGTACAAAGTTCTGGTCTAGGATGTTGCCAAAGGAAGTGACAGAATATCACTGTAAACTTGTCAGTAGGACCAGAGGAAAGATTTTAGATTTTAGAACACTCAATCTGTCTCAGTTGTGTGGTGTAGTTCATATTTGAAACCACAAGGTTTTTTCTGGCTATTGAAGGATTAATCTTTGATTTTGCAGCATCCCCTACTGATGACGATAAACACAGCATACATTTTCTGTGGCTCCTGAAGATGGCAAGGATTAATTATTGTTTCTTAATTCATTTATTTAGGGGAAGCCATACATTTATATGACTGAATATTTTAGCTTCTTAAGTTAAGGTCTGTCCACTGATGAAGGATGCAGGACACAAATGACAGTGCTGTTGAGCTGTGTCCCTTAAGTGTGGGCCACAGGTGAGGCTGGCAGCATTCGACACCAGCCACTGTGTGCAGTGCATCTGCTGCTGAGTGGAGTGACAGCTGTACAAGAGGCCCCAGACGTGTGCAGGATGATTCAGGATCACAGTGCTGACGTTAACATCAGGAGTTGTTTCACACTTCACTCCTAATTCTCCCAGAGAAAGGATTACGCATTTTGAGATTTTACATAGAATTCCACAGAAGGGAAGTCGCAACTAAACAAGATCCTACTTGACAGTAAAAGGGCACAGCCTGACACTGTTTAAATAACGTGGTTTTGGTGCAACGTCGGTCTCTGTAACTGCAGGAAATTCCAGGAACAGGAGCCGCTGATTCATTGGGCATCGACTTAAAAATGACAGGCAGGTTTCAGCACAGATAAAAAGCTGCTAGAGTTGTGCGTCCACCTTATCTGCCTGTTCATGTCCTTCATGCCGGACGCAGCTTTCAGCACAGCAACAGGTCAAACTTCAAATCAACAGCCACTGAACAAACAG
>NC_024313.1:7527970-7537572 GCF_000523025.1 Cynoglossus semilaevis | reverse complement strand
GAGGCAAAACTGAGCTGTGAGAGCTGTAACAGCCCAGACAAAAACCTGAGAGTGTAAATTCATCACGTTTTCTTTCACATACTAAATATTTTGTTCTTCTTACAACATACGGAGAATCACAGGTATTGGCCATTTCACTTAGTCTTAGCAATGCCATTAGGTATTCAGTCCTTTCTGATCCACTGAGATCCAAAACCAGAGGTATGCCTTATACTTCAGGGTCCAAGTCACCAGATAGTCTAAACAAATTGAAATATTTATATCCCTTCATTTCATATGTATTTTCTTGATAAGCCTTTTGTGTATTACTTGTGTATATGTGTGTTATCTCAGAGTCAGTAGCCTGGTGCCTTAAAAAAAAACATGCGTTTTTGCTGAAAAGATAATTTTATAATTATTATTATTAATAATATAATGTGATTTAGGTTGTACAGGCTGGTAATGAGTACTAGTATTAGTATGTGTAAGTAATTGCTTTTTAATGTACTTCCTAATGTATTTACACAAACATAATTTTAATGACTGACTTCAAAAACAGAGCTTATATTGCTTTAAGCAGTGGTTCTCAAAGCGGGGGGAGGGCAGGTGGGGGCATTATTGCAGCAGGGGCACAGCAGGTTGGTTAATTGAATTTTCTTTTTTTTATTATTTGTTTGTACCACAGAGGGGGAAAGTCAGAGATTTGTAATTTTATTTTTTTCTGTGAGAACGTAGATGTGGGGAATAACAGAATTTCAAATTGAGTTCAGTGGAGCTATAAAGCAATAACTGTGAAAGTGGGGGTCAAGACAATAGTCAAAGAGGAACTACTTATTTATGCACTTCATCAGTTGACACTTTGATGCCACTACCCAGCTTTCTGTTTCACAAACAGAAAGGCTAGAAAATATTCCTCAGTTCTGAGTAGTTACACATTCCACAAAACTGTGAAATGTGTAGAAAATGCCACTGTCTACTTATAACCATTATTTATCTAACAGTTATCCATTGTTGAAATAGATCCAGTACAGGTTGGCCTCTGGATCACTATGCTTCCTCAAATTGAAATCTTGAATGTGGTTACTTTGTTTAAAATGTCAGGAATGCTCAGTAGAGTCGGTGCCCTGCTGGACAAAGTGATACTTTAAGACCTTCAGCACAGTGTACTTTACCTGACAATCACTACCCAGAAACCAGAGAGGTCATCATTTATTCAGAACTGATGACACACACCGAGTGACTGAGCGTGTGCGTGGGGAGGAAGCAGGGCGAGGATCACTTCACTTCACAGTTGGTGCTTCTCTCAAACATCAGATCTTACTGAACTCTCACTTCCTCTTTCATGAGAGCAGGGAAATAAAACTTCTGATACAAATAGGTGCCGCTGCTCATTGAAAAGGCGCCACACCTGAACTGATCTGGATATATTTTTTTATTATTTCATTAGCAGAAACAAAGCAGCAAAAAAAAAACATATCTATGAAACAATTAACAGGAGAATGGTTTCTCTGTAGGACCATTATCTTAGAGGCAGGTGATTATGACTATATAAGAAAGGAGCACCTAAACAGGAGGTGGTCTGTGGGGTGACAAATGTTGTAAACACTCGCCAGGTTTCAAAAGTCAGTCACACAAAATGAGAATGTGCACAGCCAGTTTGTCGGTGTCCCCCCACGACCCATCCCCCTACCACAGTGCAAACTCAGCATTTGACAATACCTTCTGCTGTAATAACTGTCTTCATGGTGGGGCATGTGTAAGCCCTCCCAAGGCAGCTGAAACTACAAATACACCAGAGTAACGGAAGCTCCAAGAGGACACAGAGAAGCAGTCACAAGAACAGTAAAGATAATCATAGTAATAAGACTGGTGGGAAAGAGATTCAGACCCTGAAACAACAAAAATATATATCCATATCACAGTGTGTGTTTGTGTGTGTGTTTGTGTGTGTGTATATCCAGTGTCCACATAGTGTCCTTCCAACAAACCGCCGCTGTAGACACAATGGATATAATCACTGCACAGGAAATAAGTACTAACATGTTTCGTCATTCATTCTGGTACAATCAACGGTGAAAACATTTTTATACACATTCTATCACTTTTCAGAGACTGTTTGTGCTCCGCTGATGATTTTTTTCAAGACAAGTTGCTGGGTCATGAGAATACTGAATATTAGGCTTGCCTGAATCAAAACTACAGAGGTGTGCATGTTTTAGCACCCCCTAAAGAAAATAATACACAAAGCAGGGAAAGAATTTGCAGTAAAAGCTCAAAATAAGGCGTATGTTAGACTGAAACAGTATTGATTATACAGAATGTGAACTAAAATAGAAAATCAAAATTAACATAGCCAGGCATAAAACAATTGCTTAAATGAAATCTGGGGTTAAAGTGAATTTAACATTATCAAAAAACAAACAAACAAAGAAAACACAATAGAATTGCTACTCTCTTTGATTTATATATACTCGGGAGAGAGGTTGTGGTATTAATTGCTTCAGATTGCATTTTTGAACTTTTCATTCTCAGCTACTTTTTGCCTCCAAGTGTCCAAGCTGGTAGAGGGAGAAACATTAGGATTTGTAATTTGAGGTAAGCCAGGTCAGGCCCTCGTAAAGTCCATCCCCTGTTGTTGCACATGAGGGCTGAACGTACCAATTCCTATCTCTGATCCGGGTCAGGCCCAGCTTCTCCTGTATCTCGTGCGGCTTCATGGCATCTGGGAGGTCTTGTTTGTTGGCGAAGATCAGAATAATGGCGTCCCTCATCTCTCGGTCGTTGATGATCCGGTGGAGCTCTTGTCTAGCCTCATCGATGCGGTCCCTGTCAGCACAGTCCACCACGAATATAAGGCCCTGCGTGCCAGTGTAGTAATGTCTCCAAAGTGGTCTGATCTTGTCCTGTCCACCCACGTCCCACACATTGAACTTCACATTTTTGTAGGTGACAGTTTCCACGTTGAAACCAACTGTAGGGATGGTGGTGACTGACTGTCCTAGCTTTAGCTTGTACAGGATGGTTGTTTTACCAGCAGCATCAAGTCCAAGCATCAATATTCTCATCTCCTTGTTGCCAAAGATCTTGGATAGCATTTTCCCCATCTTGTTGTCTGTGCATAAATACTCTGTTGGGTATTTTAAAAATTGACTTCTATGGTGCCTAAAGGTTTTTTCTCCCAATAATTTTGTGCTGTGTTATAGTTTGAAGGGATGATGGACGCCTTCCACGTAATGGCACAGGTGTCAATATTCAAAAAGTGTTGACTTTCAAGTGTGTTCAGTTGAAAACAGAGGTACAGTTGACCTGAACCGTTGGTGGTCTGACCTGAGATGTTGACTGTCCGTGGGAACAGTGTGGATGGAGCCCTCACAGAATTGGGTGGGGATATATTTTCATGATCCACTGCCCTTCAGTGTAAGAGGAGGGAGGAAATCACATCTGGTTTACCGAAGCAGTAAAGCTTTTACTTCACAGTCTCGTGTCTCCTGTAGTATCCAGCTGCTGCAGATTTCTACAAACAGCACCGTGCACAGATCAGGCCCAGTCCGAGCCCGGGGTTCCCACTTCCTCCTTGGCAGCCGGAGCTCCACACTTGCCTTCAGCTCGCTTTGGTTGATGAATTACAAGGCACCGTTCTTTTTTCACGAAAACACGCCGAATGCGTCTGGTCCGTCGGTGTACCGGAAGATCCAGAAGAAGACCGCTCAAAAGGTCATTGATTCATCCGACTTTCTCCTTCTCTTCCCCTGTGACACAAGAGCGGTCCCGGAGAAGGGAGGGGTGTTAGTACAGAGAACAACTTTGAATACGACAAAAAGAACCACGGTATGGACAGATCGGAACACAAAAGGAGACAGCACTGAGGGCGGATTGTCTACCTCTGTCCGCGGCGGTGTCCCCCCGGTCCTCAGGCCGTTTCTCCCCGTTCTTGCCGCTCTCAGTCTCTCTTCCTCCCTCCCTCTCTGTCGAGCTGTGGCGGTGCTGTGTTACCGGAAAAGGTGCGGACCCAGATCAGCCGCCACTTCCTCTACACTGCTCACACAATCTGACGTGGCGTTCAAGGACTTCACTACAGCTCCGTATTTTGATAACTACGTGACAAGGGCGTTACAACAGCATTTCTCTTTATTGCCATATACCAGCTTCGTTTAAAAAATAAATAAGTAAAAAGATGGAGGCGTACGAAAACCCTGTTCCAAATGTGTTGAAACAATAATCAAATCCTCACATTTGACCAAAACGATTTTCCAAGGAACAAGTAATGATTAAACTTTGGTAAATGTGACGGCCATTAGACAGTTACAAATATATAGGCAACATTATAATGGGGACCTGAGAAGGTCAGTTAATTTAGAAGGGTGTAGACATGAATGTTAGCGATAATTATATCATTTGAACTCGATTCATAATTGTACATAATCAAGAACTGTGAATCCCTACCACTGTGCTGAGGCCCACTAGTGTGTCGTGAGAGTACATGTCCAATTTCACTTAACTGCTCTGACATTTTTATGTATGTGTCAAATAAAAATAAATGATATATCATTAGGTTATTCATTGACAAAAAGATAGATAGATAGAACTTTATTCCCTCAGGAGTTCCCTTCAGAAAATGAAGGAGAAAAAAATAACACACACTACTACAGCACACTACTACAGCTTCAATCAGTGATTCTGAGTTGTTGCCCTAATCTCTGGGCGTTGATAACAATAATATTTAAGCTCTGGTCTTAGTTGTCATTTGAAAATACCTGCAGCCACCTAAATATTACACCAGGTCCACACAACATACACAGTTTTTGCCAATATCGATTATATGGAAGTTTTTTATCTCTATTGAATCTTGTTTCATTAAGAGAGGACTTAGGCTTTTAAACCAAAACTAATCAAAACAACAGTATGAAATAGTAATTAAACAATTATTACGCTTTTGTTTATCATCCCAGAACCCTAACCCTAACAAGGTTCATTACAGGTGCAGTAACTGAGTATTGAGTCTAAGATAAACCATATAACCAAATACATATTTTATGCTATATAAATTGCTATTTCCATTGCCCCTTAGTTACTTCTCTTTTAATCACCACCTTGATTAAATCCTCACTGGAGAGGTTCCAGCATTACACAGCATGAGGTGTGGAGGGAGGTTACCATATATTACGCAGCATGTCTGGACTTGAATGGTTTTGTAAATATTTAAACTGTGCAACCACGTTTCAAACATGCACACTGACAAACTCTGCAGTACAGGCCTTTAGTGTGGGACTGTAAACTCATTGCTTACAGATATTTTTTATATAAAAATATGAGTGTATTTATCTTGTGCGCTGTTGCAATTAATGCATGCGTGTGTATGTGTGATAAATTAGTGTTTTTTTTTTTGTTTTTTTTTTTGTTTTTTTAGAATAACCCAGCACTAAGGGATACCGATGGCGAAAAAGGTAGGATTTCCGACTGCAGACGAAGGCACCATGCGCCATTTCGCATGCGCGGTAAAGAGAAAGAAAGAAGTGGCGTGGGGATCAGCCCCATTATTAGGTGCTGTTGACGCCATTTGAACAGTATTCGTGTATTACTCAGTGTTTAATGACCAGCGTAATGCAGTAAACACCCACGGTCACAGTAATTCACATGTGAGAAAATAAGCAAATTTACAGTGCGACTCTCTCCGCCATGTCCGATTAGTCATTCAAAAGGTCCAACATGATCCACTGCGTGACGTGGACGTTGTGAGACTAAAAAGGAAACGAGTTCTTATTTCTGCCCAAAAGCTGTTCATTTTTTTAACAATATTTGGAGATGCACACTATAGTCAAATGACCTAAGCTGACGTACAATATATCAAGAACTTTGACAAAAAGAACTTAAATACATCCATGAATGACGTACATTTAGTGAAAAGTTTATTCGTTTATCGTGTTTATGAATAAAACTTGACATTGGTTGCATTAACCTTTATTAAAAAAGTTTAATGTGCTGTTTACATACATTTATTTACGTCAAACACTTTAGCAGTTTATGAGTTTATTTTAGAAACTAAGTTCGACATAGTTTCTGAAAATTAAAATACGAGCTAGAATTAAGTCAGCTAAAACATTTATCATTTCCCTGATTAAACGCCCATTACATTGGTAAATAATAGATTCATGTTTATATTATTTAAATATATGGGGTTTTTTCCTGCAAAATTTAGTATTTTAATTACTTTTAAAGTTAGAACTTACGCACGACACAGTAAATGCATAAAATTTAAAGGTCTAAGGCAAATGCTTAGAGCTGGTCTCTACAGAAGCATAGTTCACCTTATCAAAATAATACAACTCCATGTGGGCCAACAGAAACGTTCACGATGCCACACTGTCCTTACAATACAGTTTTTAAATTAAGGTTTGACCTAAAAACAAATAGTTGTCCTGTGCTGACGCGAAAACGCGATTGGTGGGTACACTGAGCATGCGCACTTTTTTCTGTTAGCGTTTCCTTGAAGTTCACAAGAATGGTGGTGGAGACGCGTCTGGTCGTTTAAGGATAGATAAAGTCGCTTCGGAAGCTTCTTAAAACATCGCCAAGTTTGCTAACAGTGCATGGAAGAAAGTGGTAAGGCTCAAGTCTATTAATTGAAACACGAAAACGGCGTAGCGGGACAAGTAATATGGCATTGAAAGGTCGACTACAGCTAGTTAGCCGATTAGCTAACGCGGGCGAATCATGGTGCCGTCTATTTCCTGGTGAATCGTGGCGTTACTCAGACACGTTGTAGATGTCTTGCGATATGTATATTAATCGAAATCTTACTTTCACTTGTTAATTACCGCGATAATTCGAAACTATCTATACTAATCTGAAATATTCGAATGTCCAGAATTCTGTGCCCCTCGATCCTACGGTCGCCACGCGAAGGTAACCACGGCGGCCGTTGCTCTTAGCACAAGCTAGCAAGGAAACGAGGAGTAGTTGAGGCCTAAACTTGTAGCTAAATATTGGTAATGCACACCATTTACTGAGATTAAATGTAATGGTCCAGAGTTAATATTAATCAAGTTCATGTGTACTCGTATTATCTGCACGTTTATGCGTAATTGTTGAATAGCCATAGTGATGACTTAAAAATCACGTGGATGCAGTATTTTTAGTAGTTAAAATTGGATTAAAGCAAAAGTTGGCTTCAGGTTTTTTTTTTTTTTTTGTACAAGAAAGCGGTGTCAGTTTATTTTAAAGCTAAAGTGGCTGCTCAAATCAATGTCATTACATGAAAGTTGTAAAAACCTGAGACGCAATAATCAGGACTAATTTAGTAATTTATTTTTAATTTTAAAATTACTTAGTCAACACAAGTGCATCTCTTTAGATAAGTTGATAAGTTATACCATAATACTGGAAGGTCACATAGGTTGCAATTTTATAATATAGATTTGTATTTAAACAGATTACTTTTTGAAGTCTTTCAAGGAAGACTAAAGTTTATGTAAGTTTGAGTGATAATTCATCTTGCTTTCGTCAGGTCTACAACTCTCAGGCAACACTGTTACTGGAATGCTGGATAGTGAGTCCACTGCCATGGAGAGCAATGGGGATGCCTTTCTTCCTGACCTTCCTGTTCCAAGCCAAGCTGCAGATTGGTCTTTAGACCAAGGCACCGGAGAACCACTCACAAACATCATACCCGGGGATTCTGATGGATCTCGAAATGGTACAGGGCCACAGCAACAACCTTCTCAGGAAATAAATACCACAGAGAAGGCAGTGGAGCAGCTTCATCTTGCAAGCGCACAGCTTTTTCAGGAGGTGCAGCCCCCTCAACCCCCAGAAAATGTCGAACAGCCATTAGAACACAAAATAGCGGCTGAACAACATGGACAGGAGATGAGCCTGGATCCAAGTACTGCTGGACAAGATGGCACTCAAGGTAGTAGAAATGCTTTGTTCTACATGAAAATAGTAATTGGCCAGTTAGCTAATCACTTTCAAACCAAGGCAGTATACTTGTTTTGTTGTGGATACTCAACTAAACAGCAAAAATGTCCCATGCAACCAAAGATCAAAGTACAACTTACACTATGTACAGATTGCCACAGCAACTAGCACTTTTTTGATGCCGACACTTTTCAGTGCTTGGGCTCAAAATTGTAAGATTAAGATTAATATTCAATATGGAAAAATCTCATAATCATGAATATTTAATCACATTTTTAAGTACAAAGCCCCTATTAACTAAGTGCTCAGCACCAAAGAAGGAGAAGTCGGCCCTACATTATTGCTGATGCAAAGTGTTTTTCTTTCATTCTTGAGACATCCACACAAGCATATTAGATTTAAAAAAAAAAAACGTGGCAAATGGTTTGCTTGCATCTTATAAATTACTTGCTGATTTCTCTAGATGGCCCTGAAGCCCCACAGGCAATGGAGGATGGCATGGAATTGGAGGAGCCACCCAAAGATGCCACTGAGCTATCTGCCATTCCAATAGAACCAGAAATGCCCAGTGAGTTTGAGAAACTCTATAGAGGTTGTGAAGAGAATCCGGAGGACTTCAATGCTTGGGTCTATTTGTTGCAGTATGTGGAGCAGGAGGTAATAAATGTCTGAATATTTATTTTATGTGCAGTTAAAAATTAAATCAGAACAAAATTGGGTAACTTCAATTGTGCTCTTCTGTTTCAGAATGTCCTCACTGCTGTGAAAAAGGCATTTGATGCATTTTTGCTCCGCTACCCTTACTGCTATGGATATTGGAAGAAGTATGCTGATATGGAGAAGAAGCATGGCAATGTACAAGTTGCTGAAGAGGTAAATCTATTTTAAAGTTGCATCTTCTGTTTTGGTTTAAAAAGTCTTTGAAGCATAGTGAAAATCTGTCACTAACAGACTCCTGTATTTTCTCTCTCTAGGTCTATAGGAGAGGCTTGCAGGTGATTCCTCTCAGTGTTGACCTGTGGCTGCACTATCTGACCTTCATTAAAGAAAACTCAGATCCTAACAACCCAGACACTGAGGGCCACATTAGAGCGTAAGTCATTTTCATCTTTGATAATAACTTATTGCATACATTTAATTATATTCATAAGCCATTCATAAATAAAGGTTATTTCAAAGCTTGTAATGAAATTTACCATTTTTCTACTCCTATTAGAACCTATGAACAGTCAGTGCTGGCGGCAGGCACAGATTTCCGCTCAGACCGTCTGTGGGAGTCATTTATCAATTGGGAAACTGAGCAGCAGAAGCTAGCCAATGTCACTGCCATCTATGACCGCGTCTTGGGCATCCCAACACAGCTCTATTCTCAGCACTTTCAAAAGTATGTGCTAAAAAATACGTTTGTTTTTTGAATTCATGAATGTCTTGTGTATAAAATATAACGTGTATACTATTTAACTTTCTTTTTCTTCAAACTTGATACATTTTCAGATTCAAAGATCATGTACAGAACAACAACCCAAAACACTTTTTGTCAGAAGACGAGTTTGTACGACTTAGGCTGGAGCTCTCTAAAGCCAGTCACGTGTCAATGGTCAGCAACGATGATGAGACCCCTGTCATGGAGGAGGAGCTTCCACCTGGAACAGAGGATCTTGCCGACCCTGCCAAGGTAGAAACCGATTTCCAGTTCTGCAGGAATG
>NC_024313.1:7525720-7527850 GCF_000523025.1 Cynoglossus semilaevis | reverse complement strand
GGGGTTACCAGTTCTCAGTGATCACAACAAAACAGAAAAGGGGCATTGATCAGGTTTGAAGGGGTGTTTTTATGTCAGCAGCCAAGCCAATGAATGCCAGGAGATTCAAGTTGGCATCCAGTCAGGGACTCGCCTTAAAACTAAAGGGATCATCTGAGGCCCCCTGCCCAGCAGCTGCAGGCAGAGGTTGATATGCTCGGTGCAAACATACTCTACCCTCTCCCCTCTCCAGGCTTGTCTCTGCCAAGCTCATGGTGATGTAAATCCTTGGCTGAAGGATTTGAAGTTTTAACATCAAGCAGAAAGTATTCAACAAATGTGAAGTTTTAAATGTGTGCATTGTTTGTGTGTTTATGTAGAGAGTGACAGAGATTGAGAATATGCGCCACAAAGTGATTGAGGTTCGGCAGGAAGTGTTCAACCACAATGAACATGAAGTCAGCAAACGCTGGGCATTTGAAGAAGGGGTGAGTGTTTTGTCTTTTTCTTCACTGTAGTTATATATCACTTCCTTCCCACTTGAAATAACAAATGTTTATTTGTGTCATCTGTAGATCAAGCGACCATACTTCCACGTCAAAGCCTTAGAGAAGACGCAGCTGACCAACTGGAAGGAATACCTGGACTTTGAGATTGAAAATGGAACTCCGGAGCGTGTGGTTGTCCTGTTTGAGCGATGCTTGATTGCCTGTGCCCTCTACGAGGAGTTCTGGACTAAGGTAATGTCACCGTTAACCTGGCTCTCAGCGCTGCGACTTCCCTGCACTCCCCCAATCAACGATGATAATCACAACGACACAGCACGTCCTGCACTCTCTTTGCGTGTAACGTTGATATGTGACTGTATCTGTTGTATTAGGGGATGGCCAGCTTGCCACACAAGAATTGACTGCAGCATTTGCCAACTACTACGTTGCATCTTCCTCGTCTCCCACTACCTTACAGAATCTTATCTAATTGGTTCCATGAAGGTGCTGATGGGTTTACACAGAAAATTTCTAAAAACGATGTTGTCTATGAAGAAATTCACCATGTCTCGGAGCTGAAGTTATAGGTTAAATGTATTGTCTTTTCTGCCTCTTTCTTTTCTTTTCTTTGTCCTCTTTCCTCTCTGCACTTCTTCCAACTTGCTTTCTCTGTTTCACTCTGAAGTATGCAAAATATCTAGAGAGCTACAACACTGAATGTGTGAGACATGTCTACAAGAAAGCCTGCACCATCCATCTGCCCAAGAAACCAGCCATCCACCTGCTGTGGGCAGCCTTTGAGGAGCAACAAGGTGAGGGAAGATCTTCATACAAATGATAAAGAAAGATCAACACTGTAAACTTTGTTAAATGTTTGTTAAATGTTATAGAATGTTATATTGTTTTAGAGTACTCATTTTTATTGAGTTCACAGAATTAATTCACAAAAACAAAATGTTTGGGTTGATTTAAGTTTATTTAAGGCCAAACTATTTTATTTTACTTCAGTAGTAAATAGAACCTGTATTTTTTTGGCGTCCCTAAAATGCTGACCTTTGTTTTATGTGATTGGAATTCTTTCTATAAAGTTAACTCCGTCTTGCTCAATTTATTGTTTTTTTTTGCCCAGGCAACCTGGACGAAGCCCGAGAAATCCTGATGTCTCTGGAGGCAGCAGTTCCTGGTCTGGCTATGGTTTGTCTTCGGAGGGTCAGCCTGGAGCGTCGCAATGGCCAAGTGGATAAAGCGGAGGACCTGTTACGGGAGGCCATGGAGTCGGCGAAGAATGAGGGTGACGCGTCCTTCTATGCTGTGAAGCTGGCAAGGCATCTGTTGAAGCTGCAGAAAAGTGTGAGCAAAGCGAGAACAGTGCTCCTGGATGCTATTGAAAAAGACCAGGTATGATGACGCCCTGTTTTTGTTTTGATTGGGAGTTGTTTACCTTATAGGTGCCAGCTGCATTTAAATAAGTTACAAAGCACATGTCATGTATATTTTATATCCTTGTTGTATGTTTTTTCCTAAAGAAAAACAAACAAAAAGAGTGCAGTTACTGTGACTCACCACTACTTAAAAAAATATTGTCTGGCTGTTGTAGAGTTCAACATGTATTTTGTGCAATAACAAACATGTTTCTTGAAAGTAATGATCAAAGGAGGTGTTT
>NC_024313.1:7495646-7525680 GCF_000523025.1 Cynoglossus semilaevis | reverse complement strand
CTTTACAGACGAGTCCAAAACTGTATCTAAACCTGCTGGAGCTGGAGTTTAATGGTGATGTGACACAGAATGAGGCAGAAATCCTAGCGTGCTTTGACCGAGCATTGAGCAGCCAGATGTCACTCGAGTCTCGCCTGCTCTTCTCTCAACGCAAAGTTGAGTTTCTTGAGGATTTTGGCAGTGACATCAATATGTAAGTTGTATTTTTTTTATTGTATGTGACTTAAGATTGATGTCTTAATTTATTTATTCATTCATTTGTTTTTAAATCTTAGACTTTTGGCCGCAAATGAAGAACAGCAGAAACTACTTCAAGAGATTGAATCTGCAAAAAGGAAAGCTGAAAATGGGTATGAAAGGTACGTGTCCATTAGAACAAATTTTTTAACAACCTTTGGAAAAACTTGAATTGCGAAAGAATTATGAACCTACAATGTGCTAACAAAGTCCTACATATCTGCAGTTCTCAGGAACCTGATGCTAAGAGACAGCGTGTTGATGACACTTCAGGAGCAGTAAGCACAGGGACAGACGCGCAAGCAAACAACTCGGCATATAATTACAACTGGTATCAGGTTAGTAGATTTTTTTTTTTTTCTTAATTTTTGTCTCTTCGAGCTCATGTGGAATTTTTAAATAAAGCTAGCCATGACCATGATAATTACTATTCCATTTTAACTCGATCTTTCCTTTCAGCAACAATACGGTGGCTGGGGACAGAATGCGTGGGGACAGTACAACCAATATGGCCAATATAACCAGTACTACCCTCCACCCCCTACATAATCACTAAAACCCGGACATGAAGATGGAGACTCTGAGGAAATCATCCAGTCATGTTTGCCATATTACAGTATCAACCAACAGAACGAATGCTGATTTAGGTTTTTATAGCTAAGTTTAAGCATTTAACTTGTAACCAGTTATTTTTAAAAGTAAGAGTAATTGGCTCTTTGTCTCCAACAGTGGGTGCTTTTTGGGTTCCTAATGCATGTTATTTGACAAAGCAATTCAAATTGCTTTTGCTTGGATAAATGCTAAGTTTTGATTGGATGACTTTGTTTGATCTCTCTCTTTGTGTTTTAGATGAGGCATACCTCTAAGTTGTGTTTCTTCTTCCTATGCTGATAGATTTTAAAAAAGAATATTCCATGGTTGTTTCCACTCACTCAAATGAAGAGTTTGTTGATTGTCTTTTTTATTTTTGATTTGTTTTCATAATAAAGTGATACCCTCTGTCTATTTCACAGCTGCTCTGTTGCTAAAAAGCTTATTTTTAATATAGACAACACATTAATAGAGTTGACGTGTGTTTAATAAAGTTTATGCAGTTGTAATATAGAACGTAGACAACAATTGGTGTAAAATAATTAATGAAATGCTGAAATATACACAAAATAAAAACAAATCTGGCATTTTTCGAAATCAGACGACAATCTACCTAGTTTCCTAGTTAAGTAGTGGGTTTTCAGTTAGCAGTTCATTCTTATTCGTTTTGTAGTAAATACCAGTTCAGCATAGCTGTAGACACGCTCGAAGGCGGCTGAGGGAGGAATACCAGCGTTGACCACCTGTCATGGAGAAAATCATCAATTGATGTGTGGATTTAGTCTACAGAGTTATGAGATCAACATGAATTGTTTACCCTAGACGCTGTGTAGGGTTACTTTATAGCCTGTTAGACGATGTAAAATTGATTTGGGACCCTTATGTTTTTCATCAAGTCAGGTAAGCCAACAAAGTCTTAGTATAATTATTATAACCTCATCAGCAAGTTTAGCAATGTCATCCACTGATGTCTTTTGGGGAAATGAAAAAAGCATTTTACTATCTATACTGTGATAAATCGTTAACTTACCTCAACATGCTTTGCAAGATTTAATGCCAGGTTTTTAAAAGCACCTCGCTCCGTCTCTCTGGACAAACAGTTTAAACTACATAAGAAAACTGTTGCCTTTCTTGCAATTGAAGCTAAAGCGATTATATAAATATGGCCACGGGTGCAACTGATTTCCTACAGTTTAATTTCAGCAAACTAAAGCCCCGACGCCACGTATTTCGGTTTGTTTACACCGCCATTTGACAGGGTGCGCTGTCAGTTGTATGATTGGTCTACAGCGCAAGCGCACAAAAAACGGAATAGGCAGTGAGCGTTGCTATATAGGCGGAAGTACGTAAACTTGCTCATGCGCAGTGTCGACCTTAAAACAGCCCTTTTTATGCCTAGCGTTGAACGACTAGCATCAAGTGAGGTAAGGCCTCCACAAAATTCCTTGAAAACACGAATTATCCAAACGATAACCGCGATTTGTTTGACCAAAAACGTACATAATTCATTATTTAGTAGATACAGTAAAGAAAGGCACAACAACGGATACCAATGGTGTGTTTGTAGAAGTTAACCGAACGCGTGGTCCATGTGGCTAAGTCAAGCTAGCGAGCTAACAGGGGATACATGTCCCGAGTTCATCGCATGTTGCACTGATACTTTTCTTATTACGACCGTTTGCTAATATCGTTCATATATATAAAGAGGCTATTTATTATTACCCTCGAAGTTATTTTTTTGTGGAGATGTGGAGAAAGTTTCGTTGAGTGAAAATACAGGATATGCATTTATTTATTCGCGTTTGTTTTAATTAAGTCAAAAAGATGGTAAAGCCACTCGCTTAACCGTTACTCTGGGTTTAACAAGTTGTACATTGAAGTGTTATGCGGATAGATAGGAACTAATTTTAAGGTTCTTGTTGAGCACAAACCTGGTGGTATTGTTAATAACTTAACTACTCGTTTTCTTCTAGCATCAAAATGCAGCTGTTTTTGCGTGCACAAAACACCCACACCCTTGAGGTGACCGGACAAGAAACTGTTGGACAAATCAAGGTAAAAGAACAAGAAACGTGTGGTTAATAAGTGACAGTGCCCCATGTATTCGTTATTATAACGTGTTATTTGTCTCCAGGCCCATGTCCAGGCACTAGAGGGTCTCCTGGTTGAGGACCAGGTGCTTTTGCTTGCTGGATGCCCACTGGAGAATGATGCCTCCCTGGCCTCCTGTGGAGTCTCAGAGCACTGCACTCTGGAAGTAGCTGGCAGGCTGCTGGGAGGTGAGTTATTTTATCTTATTAAGCATGTTTTCCACAGTAACAGGTTTACATATTAACAGTTAAATTCATTAGCCATCTTGGTTTTATATATAAACATGTCCTTGTCATTGACTGCCATGGTGTTCTCTTTATTTACTTTTCTGAACAATTACAATGTTTGAAGTGAAAATGTAACCACCTGACAAAATGGGAAGAAAAGATGGCTTAACGAAGAGGTTTTAGATTAATCAGACCCCTGCATGGGACTCTGCATATAGATGTTGCCACTACCATTTCTTACTTGTACCTTTAATTGTCCTTCAATAGGTAAGGTCCATGGCTCTCTGGCCCGTGCCGGAAAAGTGAGAGGACAGACACCCAAGGTAATGAAAAGGATTTCCCTTTTCTTTCTACTTAATTTTATTGTACAAACTTGCTTACATGTCTTGTAAATGTGGTTGTTTAGTGACAGAAAGGCTGATTTGGAGTGGTAAGGTATGACGCTGTTTTTGTCCTGCTCACTTTCTTTAGGTCGAGAAGCAGGAGAAAAAGAAAAAGAAGACTGGCCGTGCCAAGCGCCGCATTCAATACAACAGGCGATTTGTGAACGTTGTGCCCACATTTGGAAAGAAGAAGGGACCCAACGCCAACTCCTAAATGCTTCAGTGCATCTAAAGAGAAGCACCATGGCTGTCCAGTGTTTATAAAGTTAAATGTCGTTCTGTACATAATAAAACTTTGCTTGGACAGAACTTAATGTTTTTATTAAGTCATTTTGGTATGAACAATTTAATTAACATACATGTAAAATTGCAAATAAGGTCTTAGTATATGTACAAAAGCCATTCATTTAAGGCCAATTAACATTTTTATTTTTTAAGAAACCCAGTGAGTACATATACCAGTAAACTGAAAAGTGCAACAGAACGGTCTTCGGTCAGGTGTTGTCCATCCTTACGATCAGATGCATGCTAGTCAACGTTTTTACTTAGTCCACAGCCACAAGTTCGACTTCAAAAATCAACTTGGCATTAGGTGGAATTCTGGTGGAAGTTAAGGTAAAAACATTTCCTCCTAAATTAGAAAAGTTAACACTTAAATTTATCTTAGGAAGAAAAAATGTTCAAAGCATTGAAATGAATCACACAGAAAAGGATACTTGGAATCAGGAAGACCCTTTTTCCCATAGGCCCACTCTGGTTCGATCTCCAGTCTGGCTTGTTCGCCCTTACTCATTGTAAGAAGGGCCTCATCCCACTGTGGACATTTAAATTTAAATAAATAAGCATCAAAATAAACATTTGAATAGTAATAGCACTAACACTTACCCCTCTGATGACTTTTCCCATTCCAACCTTGAAACTCAGTGGTTTTGCTTGCTTCTTTTTTCTGGCTGCTGTATTGATAAAAAATATTGTGATGATGAAAATTGTATGTTCAATAATTGTAAGACTACTAAGTCTGTGTCTTTTACCTGTAGGAATATTTGTGTCAAACACAGTTCCGTCTTCCAAAGTACCAGTGTACCAGCAGCTCACAGTATCTCCTTTCTTTGGGATGTTGGTTTTGTCGCCTTTTTTCAACACTGACTTGGTATACCTAGGTGGGCCCTGAACAAAGAAATTAAATTGCATGTCAGACTCATATCTGACTGTGTGCCAATCAATAATAAATGTGTTACATACAAGACTCTAAAACAAATACCTCATCCACAACCTCTGCTTTGGCTTCTTTGGGCTTGTCTTCAATTTTCACTGCTTTAACTTTCTCCGTCACTTCTTCTATGGGTTCTGAACCTTTAAACCTCTGAACATGACACAGACACACAAGTCCATCTTGAACACAGACGCTGACTACCCAAGTGCAATGTAACACATTAACGTGACTTACTTTACTCTGAAAGAGCTGATTGTAGGCAATGATCAATTGTTCTTTCTTGGCTGTTTTTGCAACATTTTTCATGTTCCCCAGAAGCTTGTGCTCATTGAGAAACTGCAAGGGAGATGCAGGTTAACATACAGTACTTAATAGTAAATGATGAAATGTTTTTCAATGACGTCATGCTCTCATGCATATTGCAACATTTCAATTATTCAGTATTCTGATGGCATGATAGAGCGATATGCTAGTTTTAGGATAAATTCTACCCTTACTGTAATTTACAATCTGGGTATGTTGCATATTTTACATTCAATTTCAGTGAGCTAGCAGCATGTTAGCTTCAAAGTATGCTGTTGCAGTGCAATCTGCAAATACTGAATATAAAAGGAGAAATGAGCATTGTGAATAAACATACCGAGTGTGCAGCATTCTCTTGAATGAATTTTATAATGTCTTTTTTTGGTAAGTCGTCACTTTTTAACTGCTCGTCGCTCCACTCCCGCACGGGGTCAGCAGCCATTTTGGAAGTGAAACTAATCAACTTTGCCCCCTCGTGGTGAAAAATGAACAACGCGACTGCATAAACTAATTTTGATTTATATTTCCTATTTATTTTATTGTAGGACGCGTGTTGAAAAATTATTTTGGACAATAAAGCAAAAAAGACACTAGAATGCCCAATCTAGTATCGTGTTTTTGATTTACAAATCCTCGAAACATATTTTAAATAGCTTTTTTTATCTCTTTTGGTCCGAGTTTGGATTAAATTTACTTTTGTTTGCGTTCTTGTGACTACATGTGGAAACGCTTCCCAACTCCTGCATTACTAGTAGAAATAGCCATCTCGAACGCATGATCACATGTGTTGCACGCAGAGTGCGTTGTTTTGCTTGATCCATAATGACCTGGACCTGTAACTGTGCGTGTCATCTTGCGTCAGTGTGGACAAGATTGACTCCAGTCTCCAACAAACCTTATCAGGAAAGCATATGCACCGTACTGGACAGATGAAGCAGAGACAACAGTCACTGGAGACGGTCGACAGCGTTACTAGACCCTGCAACCTGTCAGTGTTGTTCATTACGCTTGCTGTAAGAAAAAAAAAAAAAAAATAGGAACATTTACAGACACAGAAAATATAAGTTACTGAATTACTTTCCTCTAATCTTTCCTCATCTGTCATGTTTAATAATAAATAAGCGGCAGATGAACCATGGGTGGCACTAACTATGAAAGAAGTGAAAATGGTTCAAACATTAATATAAAACAAGAGCTAAATTACAAAGTATATACTGTAAAGTACAAGCGAATGTTGGCCTTGGCGAAGCAAGAATGGAGCAAAAGGTATTCAAAAGACGGACCTGAAGAGAAAATACTAATAGCAATAAACAATATAAGGATCTCATTTTTAGACCAGATTTTAAATGATTCTAATAAATAAAGAAATACCTGGTGGATTGCACTGAAAGACTAACAGATACAGAGCGGTGTTCTATTGACTGAGACTTCTGCAGCGATCACTAATGTAAAAAACAAACAAACAAAAAAAAAACAAACAAACAAACAAACAAAACAAAAAAACCCTGATCTGAAGGATTGTATAATATATATATAAGTGCATTTACTGTGGTTGAGGAAAAGGCCGTTTGAGACGCTTGACTGCCCTCTTGTGTTGCAAAGGAATTACATTCTTAGTCTGCAGCTTTACAGCCTGAAAGTACCCTGATAAATCAATGTGTGCTGTACCCGATCAGATGAAGTTTAATTGGACGTTTCACTGTCATTACAGGCTTGGCAGGGCTGAGCGGCAGGTCTGACAGTTCGACAGTTGGGAGGTTCTGGACGAAATTAAAACAAGACAAGTTGGATTAGGTCTGAAGAACTGAAGATACTTGGATGACAGGTAAAACATGTTCTAGAAACACTGCAGTTGCCTGTTACTTAACCACTTCATATCAAATGTTGATGGTAATGTAAGTCTACCAGTGTTACCATCAAAATGCAGAATTTAGGAGGTAGGACAGAGGGTGGGGGTAAGCAGGATCAGTTCATCTAAAACACTGAGTATTCGTTTTCTAAATAAAATTATTTTGTGTTGTAGAATGCATTTTTAAGACTATTTATGGAGGAGCTATAACTTACTCTGTGCGACAGTTTGTGTGTGCACGGTAAGCGTGACACAAATTCCTACATATATTAGTTTACAGTAAAACATTCAATAGCACCTGTGATAACTAGTAACTAAGAAAAATATGACTTTAACATTATTTCTTCTATTACATTATTTACATCTATACCACGTGTGAAACACACACATCTACAACAATGACGACTACGCTGTAATTAATCAGACCAAAAATTGTAATCATTTGGCAGTTTTGACAACAATACTTGATGAGGAGCATTATAAGACTAGATGAATCTACCTCGTCAGGTTTGAACTTCTTTGCCAGTTTTTCAGACTCTGCTGGATTAGGTTTCTTGGCACTTGTTGCACTTACACAGTGAGAAAGATTACTGGGTGAGCCACCTGTTGCCAGGGTCTCTTTAGAGTTGCTGGATTTTGTGTCAACAGCTGGACTTCCATCAGGTTCTGGCATATTGGATGAACTTCCTACAGAGGAGGGAGAACAAGGTCTCTTTGTGGGACATGGATTCACAAAAGATGAAGTGGATGAAGAGGCTTTCATCCTTTTAACTGGCTTATCATATTGGGTGGATGGCACTGTGGCAGCGGATTGGTGGCTCACCGCAGGTTTTGTTTCGGGACAGAAAACCGACTTTCTCGTGCCATCAGGCATCGACCAGTTAAGCTTATCTCTGCTGTCACATACAGCTGATATGGTCATCCCTTCTGTATGTACCCTAGAGCTCTGTGCTTGGCTGTAGACTGGAAAAAAAACAAACACAAAAATTATGAACATCATTGCTGAACACCGTTTACATGAAAATAAGAAGAAAAAGAAAACCCACTAGTGTCGATGAAAGAAGGGATGGTCAGCGACAGGTCTATTTTCCCCTCAAAATTAAAAAGAAGTCCGATCAGCCATTGTGTGCTCACTTCCTCTCTGAAACACAATAAAGGCCAATAAGAAGATAATATCTATTTACCAAAACAAGAGTGAGCTTCGATGTTAACCATTAACCAACGTTCATACTTGTTATTTGTCTTTCTAGGTCCAGGGAAGGACTGTGTGTGGAGATGAGCCCTGAATATCTGCCGGTTTCGCTCCAGACTTCCCACCAGGTGTCTGATTTTAGACTCTACCAAACTCACACTGGTGGGGGTGCATGTGACATCATTTTGAGAAAAAAAAAACAACAGTTGGTCAAATTCTGCCATTAAAATAGTTGTATCCTCTAGAGAAATAGACCCAAACCACTGTGTTAACCCTGGATGCTCACCACTCAGGATGCTGCTGCTCTGCAGAGGTCACTTGCACCAAAACATAGTGCCTAATAAAATAGTAAATACATTTCACATCAACATCATTGCTCTTTGCTCATCTTCACTAACACAGTAGGCTCTGTTCTTCTGCTGTGATTCTGTCTCACGTAAACACTGACATTTGTATTCACACACTCTCGTTCTACCTGCACCAACAAGTTCTTCCATTACAACATATCTGTCATGATTTCATAGAGCGGTGTGCTTACATCGCCAAAATTATTTACACTGTTAGATAAGTCAATACGTACTGATATTTCTCAAAAAAGTTTGCTTTTTCAAATAGTTGGGACCAGCCGGCTCTTTGCTGCTCTATATCTTGGATGATGCTGTGACCTGTGAACGAGTTGGAAAATGTATGTTTCAGTCTCAGGTAAACAATCACAACAGAAAGATAAATTAACAAACAAACAGTGTTTTTTATTTAAAATTATTTACGTATATTAAACGGTGTAATCTTATTAGATATGACCAAATATCATAATCTATGATTGACTGAATCCAGCCCTGTTTCATGTGATGTCCTTTAACGTACCACGTGCAATCTCTTCTGTTATAATGGCCAGCGTAGAAGGAGAAACATTGAAGGATGTGTTCTGCTGAGGGTATGCTGGGGTGATGATGGGCATGATGTGACAGCGGTCACTGTTATTCAACTGAAAACGTAGAGGAGCACGAATAGGTAAGTGTGATATTTTCCATGTTCCATGATTAGATTTTAACATTGGTCATGCAGAAGTCCTACTGTTGGATCCCAAAAAGGGAGGTTGTAGTGGCGGTCCTCTACAATCCGCAACCGCACTGGGATTGACCATTCCCTGAAACAAAACACAGGATTATTTGCAACAATGCTAAATAATTCAATTGCAATTTGACATTGCAAGTCACGCAAAATGCAAATGCAACATACTTTCTGCATCCAAAAGAAAACACAAAGTAATTTGAACTGATGTTTTACAGGGGAAACCGCAACTGTAATGATAAAGACTCACCACATAGAGTAGACCTTAAAGAATTTGATAACCAGTGTTGATGCTGCAGCATTTGGGTAGAGCTGACAGATTCTGGCCACCAGTATGGCCAGTGATATTCCACCCAGAAAGCCCAACATGTTGGAGTAAATATTCCGACCTGAAGCAGGACAAAGATAATGGCACAAAGTGATATTTTTGTTCACAAATATGTTTGTATATATGTACCAAAATAAGGACCAAAACATGAATTTTAAAACTAAATTTTAAGTTGTTGCAGTCTATGACAATCTCCTCCTATAGATATACTCACGCTTGGCCCACAGCTTGATAGCTCTCAAAGCCAGCTGAAAGTTGTGAATGTTTGGCACAAGGTGGAGGATTTCCTCAGTAACTCTGTAACCTAAGAAAAACAAAGATAAAAGTACAGATTGTCACAAAAAAAGCGAACCATACATCAGAAACCCAATATACTTAAAGTAGTAAATATTTAAAAATATTTCATCTTTCCATTGAGACTCCTGATGCTGCATTTGTCCATGTCCTGCAAAAGCTTGTCGTCGAGGAGATTCAGACTTTCAGGGATGGACTTTCGTACCACCACAGCAATGACCATATCAACCTAAACAAAATCACAGAGACACAAAATTCCCCTACAATTTGTAACACATTTTATTTAGTTTTTGACTAAACAAAGTTACAGATTATATATAAAAGAAAAGAAAAGAAAAACACAAATGTTTAGTTACTTCAATTCCATCGTAGATAAGCTTGATTACAGGGACAAATGCTTCTTCAACAGCCTACAGATAAGGATATTATTATTAGTCACTTGGACAAGGCAGAAACCAAACAACACAGTTGTGTTACAATAATTAATGAAGCAATAAATCACTTGTTTGACACACCTGTATGTTTTTCACCTCCTGGGCTTTCAGCTTCCCATAGAAGGAGTTGAAGAATTCCTTTCTTTCAATAAATCCAGGTCCAACGCAAAGGATGTCAATATCAGCGCCTGTCAAAGTAACAGAGTCAGAGAGGAGAAAACATATTAATCAAACACATTAATTGCCAATTAACCCACCAACTAACAAACCAAATAAAAAGAAATAAACATACAAACAGCGTATGACTGACAGATCAACTCAGTGTCGGACGTCTGCATAAGAAACCTGTTGGTTACCTTTTGAATAAGCTCCCAGGCGGTAAGAGCCGAAGGGCAGGACCTTCCCTCCGACATTATCCTTCACAATTTCTGGCACATTCTTAAACAAAATAGATCAAATAAAATTATATTATTCAGAAATAGCACACTTTCGGTAGTGCAAAGAAGAAATAAACAGCTCACCATCTCAACACACATTTCTTTGAGCCATTCCTTGAAGAGTGACTCCAGTCTTTTCACCACTTTTTCTCTAATAATTCAATAATGACAATGAGTTTTTCCATGAACTTTATTTTCTGAGATTATTATAAATAAGGCATGGAAGAAGATAGACAACGGCAGAACAACATCTCTAAATATATATAATAAATGAAAAGAATATTACGTGACATACCGATGCTGCTGCTCCAGATAATCCTCAAATATGTCACACGATCTGAGACACTCAATCAGTTTCCTGGTCTGGATCAAGTCAGTCTCTAGAGGCAGGTCTTCGCTGATAGGAGGAGTGATTCCATACCATCTGGATGTGTCTGAGAGTAGCTGTGTTTGGAACCTCAATGAACTGTTGAGTAATGTTGCAAAAATGTCACACGCACTGTGCTTAAAGGCAGACATTAAACAGAAGAATATCACATTATACAAATGGAACCAAACACCTGAATACAATAATTATAAACATATAATCTTAAAATCAACATTTACCATTTGTTAATTGTTAACCTAATGAATATTACTTTAATGGCCATTTCAATACCATTTATTTTTAAACAGGTGAAAGTTTAAATTCATTTTATTTGTTTAAATACTTTGAGTAAAGCATTTAAAAAATTCAAATAATTTGCAATACGGCTTCTCTGCTTATCTCTTTATAGCTTTCTTTTAATTGCAGTAAATTAATAAATTATTTTATAAATTAAGTTGGAGAATAAAGATGTTTACGTGTTTAAAAATGTACTCCCTATTCATACGGAGATTAGTTTCTATTCAACACGTGACCTTTCAAAACCAGTGCTCTAAATCTAAATGCCCCTTGCTAATTATTAAAAATAATTACAATTACATAATAACATTGAAACTAACCCTGACATTCTTTGCGCAGGTCACACTCTCTGAAGCGCAGTGAGAATCACTGCCCAGTTTTCACACTCAGTTTTTTTTTATCGCTTTTTCTACTTAGTTATCTTCTTAATTAGTATTTTTTGGTGACAATTAAGAGTACGGGGGCTCCGTGAATAAATCACTTTCCTTTGATCAACACTTTAATCAACACCGTGACGTTCGAATGTGACGTTTGTATTGAAAATGCACGCGATGACACCGCCACGCGGGGGCGCCAATGTTTGACCCCCCCCCCTCCCACTTTTACAGGCTAATATTGATATGTAGCTTGTAAAAAATGTTTGTTAATTTATTTATAAAAAATGCCTTATGTATTTATTAAACTATTTTTAAACCCAATTTAAAAATGTACATTAAACTAAAAAAACTATCTTAGTGTGATGTGCTGTATTAAGGCAACTGATTTGTGATTCTCCTTTTGGTTGGGCTTTACCCTGGTACACTGTGCTGAATGTTACATACTGTATATATTCATCTTTGAAGGTATGTGTTTTATTGATACCTGGAGGCTTCTATCCTGTGTGTTCTTACCTTGAACTGGTAGAGTGAGGTGAGAGATATTTAACTACTAACTGCAACTTCAACACTGAAGGCTGTGCAGTGGAAAGGAAAACAAAAGACTATTAAAAAAAGAGTAGGTGTCAGCAATAAAACATTGCAGATGGTATCTGCTGTACACCACCCAGGAGTATTACCTGACCCCCTTTTTTTTTCTTCAAAAATTAGCATAGGCTGGTGTTTCAAGAAATATCAGCAGATATGATAAGTCCTTTATTTGTACTACAGTGGGGAAATTCACAGCCTTTACTGCAAAACAGTACAGTATAGCGTAGCGCTGTGGTCAGAAATATTGAAATATTACAGTAGGCTATTTAACTATATGTACGTGAGGATTTACACCCTGGACTGCTGGGTTTGGAAATAAAAATAGCTGTGAAATAATTACTGTGAAATATTGCACATATTTCGGTTTTTACATAAAGCAGCTGCTCATACAGTCTGGTGGCTATATAAATAAACAAATATATCTTTACTCAAGAACCATAATCAGTAGAATAATTTGTTTTACTGTTATTAGTATACAGTTTCACAGTTTCTGATTTTTGTATTATCTACAACAATCAATTTATTATTATTAAACTGAAATATCACAGTAACTAAACCCGCAAACTGTCGTCTACTGGCGACAAGATGCAGAAAAGAACACAACATAATGCACTCTGTTTGGCAATCGTCGTAGCAGCTATAAACGTCCAAGCTGTGCTGTAGCAAAGTTAGCTGCATAAGCTACACGGATATTAAAAACACTGCATACGATGTGCAATTGCACGTCAACGATTGGTTCAGAGTCTGAACCAATCGTTAACGTGCAAATTCAAAATGTGCAAGGAGGCAATCAGTACTCTGCCTCATCAAGGGGCCGTACGTACAGTGTTTACTTTGCTCTGCCTGATCCGACTCGCTATGGATTGTATCTCAAGACGGAAACATTTCTGAAAACTGGACTTCCGGTCCAAACAGAAGATGACAGGTGATGCAAGACCAACGCCGGAGCTAAAAGGTTTGCTTCATACTACGGGACAGAAGAGACGTTCTTTTTAAATGGAGTGGTGCAAACGAAAAGACTGGCTGTGTGGCTGTCCTGCAAGAAACCGACTGTACTGCTTTCCTTGCCTTTTGCTATCATAACGTCTGGACTAACTCGGGATACTGTGACTTGAAACATTTGCAATGAAGTCTCAGCAGACAGGAAAGACCAGCCACGCACATTCCAAGCCGGATTTCTTTAAAAGCTTTTGGAAATTCAAGGATCGATTTGGCATTGGATGAGCAACGGAGAGTAAACATTGACGTCCACAATGATGAGGTGAGGGAAAACCGAGAGATACAACCATGGACTTCATCTATAAGTAAAGGTAAGGCTAAAATGGTTTTACGTTTTTGTTTTTAAAAACAGATGGGAGTGCGTAGAAAAAAAATCAAGTATTTGATAACTGCATTTTTTACTGAAGGTCAAAATTAAACGTGTGCTGCACTCATCTCAATATTTTACAGTAAATATGAATTTCTTAGACACAAGAAGGGTGATCCGTCCATTTCTATAGTAGAAACGTTGTTTGTAGGACAAATATGTTCCTGTGTATATGTTAGTGTTGGTGTGTCATTAAAAGATGAATGCTGATGGATATGAAGCATTACCAGGTGATGCTGTTGGATGGATAGTGAAATAAGATGCTTTTTTCGGTTCTGACAATTGTAAATCTGACTCCAGAGGAGTCAGTGCATCACCAGCCATGAACCTCGCCGCACGTCACTGATTCAATCTGCATAAGATGTACGGTTGCACTTCAACGATTGGTTGCTGATTTCAAATATGGAAGTATGACGAACGTGATTGGGCCAACCGTGTCAGGGCTTTCTATCACGTCCGCCAGGGTTTCATGTTTATTTGAAAAGAGCAGTTGGACTCAGCAACCAATCGTTGAAGTGCAATCGCACATCAATTGCTATTACTTCCTTTCGACAGCAGAGGCAGCAGACCTGACTTTTTGACCGGAACTTGTTGTCGGCGAGCATTTCCTCAAGTCTTATTTGTAAAGTATATCACTGCGCTGCCCTACCTTTGTGTACCATGAACAAAGTAGATATCTTTCGATAGAAGAAACCCGTATTTAAAATTAAAATAATAATAATAATATTGATTGAAAAACAGATAACGTCTCAGCTTTTAGTAATTTTGCTACTTTTTAATATCCGTGTAGCTAAAGCAGCTAAGTTCGCTACTGCACAGCGTGAATGCTGCTTTTATTTGTCGACATGATTGTCAAACACTTGTAGATTGCTGTCGGATGTGCTCTTTTTTTCATCATGTTGCCAGTAGACGGCGACATTTATACAGAAAATAAAATTTAAAAAAAGCTTATTTGGTCAACATTTAAAAATGCCATTCCTCACTGAGAGGACTAACTCTCTAACTGGTCACTACATTAAGTCACTAATGAATTATCCAAATAAGACTAATAAATGTTACACTTTTGATGAATATTTGATACTCTCACGTTATTTTTCCACACAACTGGATCCCAAAAATATACCCTGTACTGCACTTTTCTTTGAAATGTATTATTAATATAAATACATATAAATATTAGACACAGTAAAATTTAATCAACTCTTTTATTATGTCACCCCCCCAAAAAAGTGCAGCGAAGACCGTCAAGAATACTTCTGTGTGTGTCATTCTGAAGCTCAGACATGTCACTGTCACCTCCACTTCACCACTGTGTGCTCCCTGCTGCCACTTACTGTCTCTGTCTCCGGTGCTTAGTGTCAGCTTCAGCACAAAAGTCCAGCCAAAATACAATGTATAACTTTCATTCATGGATGGTCTTGAAAACGTCTTAAGTTAATGATGCTGCTCCTGCTGCTCAACTGTACACACTACTGTAGAACAGGACGTCTACACTGTGGTTACCAGGCAACCACAGTTACACTGGGTGAGACGTTTGTGAAGAAAAAATGACTAATTATTGCTTTGGAGGAAATCTCATTTCATTTATTTTTTTCCCCCATGAATGACTGTTATAACAACGCCAACTGTGGATGTAAGTTGACTTCGTGACATCAGAAATTATTTTTCAACTCTGTACATTTGATATAAAATATACATAGAGTATCCCACATTAGTTTGAGTCTCCGTAGAAGTTAAGCTTTCCATCCTCACTTGGCCAAGTTCCACCACACTCTCGTCTTCTCCTTTATTGTTATGCAGCCAGCATTGTTTGCTTCTGTGTTTTTGAGTGATGAGCATCTGACTCACTGAGTGTGACTAAAAACTGCATTATAGGACATTTTGGGAATAATGCCAACTAAGGACCACGTTTGATATATCGCGAAGAATATTTTTTATGGAATACAAAAAGTGATCTTTAATGGGTACATATTTTAGGGAAGGAGGAAGGAACTAATTTGATGCATCTCCAGAGCTCCCATCCACGAGATTATAAAAAAAACAAAGAAGCAAACATACAAGTAACAGTAAACCTGAGACCTCAGACAGCCTATTACCTAAATCTCTTTTTGCTAGAAAACATGTCCTGATTTAAACCTAATCTCTATACTCTGCATCATATGTACTTCTAGCTGCAGTGACTGTAGTTACGAGATCACACCTCAGGGGGGTAGTATTTACGCACAATTGAGCCGGCTGGAGCAGGTTTGCTTCTCCATTTAGTAAAGATTGATATTTTCAACATACGAGGTTAACTATAAGAGCCGACAGGAAGAGAATGGCTGTGATTTCTGCCGTTCAGAAGCAGAACAACAAAAACACCACAAACTGCGCAAATAAATACGGCGAAGGGCCAGGATGGATAGAAGGGTTTGGAAAGTCCAACTGCTCTTTGTCAGTGTTTATTAAAAGGCTCAGCCTTTATAAGTATTTTCCTGCCAGTCAGTCAGTTTTCTAAATCAATGAACTTGTGAATGCACTTATATGAGGTCACTCTCCACCTCTTCTGATGCGCCATTAATCACTGGCAAAGTACTGCCACGGTGTCTTTCTGCTTCATATCTCAACAATGCCTTTGAAATGTGTTTATTTGAAGGCCTTGGTTTTTTTTTTTTTAATTCCTTGCAGCTTTTTGTATTTGCAATAAACTCCTGGAGGTTTAATTAGATTATTGGCAGAGAGAGCATCACTGAGAGCAAACAAGGACAAAAAGTAGTCAGTGAGGTCAGTCACTTCAATATTGTAAATAATATAAATTCTGGTACTTTGAGAAGTGTGTTCAGAAACTAACAACAGAATTCCCAGTTCTCCTTTAGTCAGGAGAACCTGCTGCTGTGAAGCCTTTCTTTTGAAGCCCCCATCTGCACCTCCTCACTGCTCACACCACTAGAATTAAAGTCTTCCATAATGGAGATCATCCCTTGGCTGCCATGGTCCACTGTGGATAATGTGTTTTCTGCTGAGAGTCTAATAATCTCCCTTTAAGCTATATGGAAAGCCGGGTTCACCTGGCTGTGCCTCGTATTTGACTTCACATAGGATATGATTCAAATCTCACTGCGGCTGAAACCACCACTTCACACCTTATATACTGTGGACGCAGCAGCTTCGGGGTGAGGAGGAGGTGGGAAAGGTCAGCAGATGATAACTTTGCCGTCTTGCCAGCAAAAAAGTTGGAGCATGTGTAGCTTTTTAGAATAAACCTTCACTCATAAACGTGTACCACAAGAGGGATGCTGAGGCTGGATTACGGCACCAGTGGGCTGGTTAGCAGGCGGTGTTGAGTTTTTCTCTCTCATACAGCCTCTTGGTATCATCATGCACCCAGCATCCAATAAGCTGCATCAGGCTTTGGAACATTTCCAATCCAGGGCTAAGCCTGCAGATCTGTAGACCCAGTACTAGCCCACGTCTACTCTGTCAGATCTAATCTCTTGGCTGCATCCCGTGAAATGGGGCTTATTAGGCATCAGCCCGACCCTGATCTGTGGTGTGCAAGGGAAGAGGAAATCACCCACCTGAAAAATCTCAAAATCATAAAAGACTGGGTGACATGAGGGTTTGATATCAGTCATCAGGATATCGGATATCTGACCTTTTCTCCTCCAGTGTCTGGGAAGTTTAATCTGCTAACAAAAGACCAAAGACAGATTGGAAGAAGTCCTAATAAAATCTCAAAGAGGCATTTAGGGAACTAACTCTGGGGGCAGATATTCCCCAAACCTCTCCTCAACCCACTCTCCAGCTGTCTGCATGAATTCAAACCCTCACTTTCGGCAGGATGATATACATATTGATTTTTGACGCTGTCTTTGTCCATTGCCTGTGGCCAAACGATTATGTCAAAAGCAGGGATGATTGTCCGTCCCTTTATATTTCTCCAGATTTTATTATTTCACGGCTGACTCTGTCTCTTGGAAATACATTTGCTGCAGCCAACGCCACAGAAAGCAGTGTGGCTCATTGAATGGACAGAGACTTTCATGCTTCCTGATGATGGAAAGTGCTCACTTTTATGACGCCCTCACATAAAACCACGCTCCTCCACTAACCCAAAGTGCACATTTATATTTTAGGGGTGAGGTGTCTCTAACTCTTCCATATGGTCTACTCTCTCCCCTCTGGATTTGATTTGGTAACACGGAGGAAATTGTTGTAATAAACTGTGAAGGATTAGATCAGGTTGGATTGGATTTCATTAGATTAGATTGGATTGGATTGGATTGGATTGGATTAGATTCTATTTGAAATAATTAGATCACAGAAACTTGATTTAATTCACTAACTATTATTTCATATCCTTTTTAATTTATTGCATGAGTGTAATATTTGCTTTATCCCAAGAAATATTCAAATTCCAGAATCTCACCAAATTAAAATTGTTGTAATAAACCGAGGAACATCAGGTTAGATTAGATTGGATTAAATTTGGTTATATTAATTAAACCTGATTTACTTGAACTCAGTTTAATTCAATCACATTACAATACATTACATTAGATTAGATCGCTCGACAATAAAAGTGTAATGATCTCAAGCAATGTGCACCAGTGTAAACTGTATAGCATTACATTACATTACATTACATTAGAAGGTACTTTAATTTTATGCCTAAACCAAGATAAGTAAGTCGGGGAAGAAAACATGATACAGAAATAGAAAAATACCAAAAATACACTCCAATAAAAACATAGACATGGAAACATGAATACAGATAAATGTATTATAAATACTTTAATTGGAGCATGACCAGGTCTGTGCTGTGTGGTGAATGGCCACATGTTCTACTTCGTCACTGTCCTTAAGTATGGAGTTATTTGACTGTAACTGATTGCAGTGGTTGGTCATGCAGATGCTAAACATCCATCACTTCAAACAGAACAGATTCTGTAAATAGAGCCTGTTATCCTAATAGTGTTATGATCTATGTGTTCTATTTGTTCATGTGATTAAAATAGAATCAAATATGGATTGTAGAAACAAATCTAATGTACAGACCTTCTTTTCCCCTGCTGCAGATGTACATTCACAGTCATGACTTTAAATTCACAAAGCTGTTCAACTTCTCCGATCCAACATCCACTCTCTGTCCCAGCCTGGGATCAAGGAACCGTTGAAACACAGAAACACAGACCTTTTCCCTGGGCTGATCTCAAGGGTGAAAGACCTTTTCCCTGGGCTGATCTCAAGGATGAAAGACAAACCACAGGAGAAGTGATATTTGTGGTCTGAGCAACAGCGTTAGCAGCGAGAAAAGCAATAAAACTGACAATGACAAAGACTGATGGATCTGAATAGAACGTTCCAGAGTTGGAGTTTTGGTCAAATTTGAAAACAACTAAACCTTGGGTGTCTGAATTTGTTCTGTGTTGATCCGGTTCCTTTCACAATAATTTAACCCTTGAAGTAACAGTAAACTGTTCTCATGCTTCTTTGTTAAAGAAAGAACATCATACCTGTCATTGTCCTTTTTTTTTCTTGTTCTTGTTCAAAACAATATGCACTGTTAAACCAGGGATGCTGCATCTTTCATCCCGTTCGTTCAAAGCTGGATTGCGATTCGGAGCCATCACTTTCTTTTACAAGAGCACAAACACAAGCAGGGAATGTGAATGCTGGAGTGTGGACACGCACACTGAAGGATTTATCTTTGTGTAATTGAAAATGGGTTTGCGTTCAGCAGATGGAATTCCATTTCTTTCTTTTTTTTTTCTTTTTTTTTTTTTGCTCGCTTCCATCACTAGGGCAAACTAAAGGAAATTGTGACTCCAAATGTTGTTTTTAGCCCAAATGCCTTCTCTTTGCTCTAAAGTCTAACAAGTAAGGTGGTTAAATGTTACAGTGGGCATGATGACAGAATGGTTGATGTGCTGAGGTCTAGTCTGCAGTGGATGCTCTTGTATGTAGGGTTTACAGACATTACAGCTCAACAACCATGGCAGAGGTGTTCACTCGTTTGTTTTTATGTGCAGCTTCCCTCATTTGGCCTCCCACTTACCCCGGCAGAAACACTGTTCCACGTCTCTACTCAGGAAAAACCAGCTCAGAGTCGAAGAGCTCTGGTGTTGGCATCATATTCTGTTATGTTCTTGAACAGTTATGTCTGTTCAAGAAGGCAAAGTATGAGTTGTCACTTTTTAATTATGAATCTCTGCAGGCAGTGGACTGCAGCTTCCATGCCTGTCTGAGTTTTTGTGGTGACATCGACAGTGACCGCAGGTCCAATATCTGTCTGAGGAAAAATAGTATCACTTCTAACAGAATAAGTGTCTAACTACACACAAAAAAACCTTCAACATTACACCCAATATGTCTTCCCAACGCCTGCAGGGGGAAATTGAGGATCAGAGAGATGGTGGAGTCGATGATGTCATACTGTTATTTTATAGTATTGTTCATTGGTATAAGGAGAAGGTCAGACTGCACACTGACAAAAAGTTATTATCTAATAGAGTGGAAATGATCCTCTGAGGCCAAACAGGCCTGAGGACTCCCAGGACAGCAATGACCAAACATACAAACATCATTTGGACATTTGGACACACACATCGTGCAACACATTATGTTCTGGGTTCAATTATGTTATGGATTCGTCAGTATTTTTTTCTATTCAATAATATTTTACATAATTCATGCAAATAAGCAATTATTGAATGCAACACAATTGTGTAATATTATTTAAGTTATATTCTAGTGATGTGTCGTTCGCGAGTGAGTCGTTTCATATGACTCGTGACTCCCGAGTCATATGAAATATTTGTTCATATTGAACTCACGAATCACTCACAAATCACTCCCTGCGAACAAATCACTCTCTGCGAACTAGTCTTACACTGTGAACTAATCTTTCACTACGAACGAATTACTCTCTGCAAACTAATCTATGGCTGTGAACTAATCCTTCACTACGAACGGATCTTTCATTGCAAACGAATCACTCTCTGTGAACTAATCGTTCACTGTGAACTAATCTTTCACTACGAACGAATCTTTCATTGCAAACGAATCACTCTCTGAGAACTAATCTTTCACTGTGAACTAATCTTTCGCTATGAACGAATCATTCTCTGTGAACTAATCTTTCATTGTGAACTAATCACTATGAACGAATCACTCTCTGTGAACTAATCTTTCGCTTCGTTCTCGCAGATTCGTTTCATTTGTCAAGTGCTCGGGTCTCTTTTGCTCACATTCATCTTCACATTGTTGTGTGTTTTTATTTCTTAGCTTTTCACATGGTTTTAATTGCTTATGGCATTTTATGTACTTTGTAGACTTTGTCAGCGGAAGCAAACCATGTTGCCTTCAGTATTTAGTGTCGGAGAACCGCAGCCATCTTTACAACGCCCACAATAGGGCTAAAGCGCCACCAGCTGTAAAACGAATGAAATGATTAGTTCAATTCGTTCACGACTCGTTCATTTTACTGTTCGAGAATCAAAGATTCGAATCAATAAAAAGAGTCGGTCTTCCCATCACTATTATATTCGCTAAAAATGACAATCGCCAGACCATGATATCAGGCCATGATGTATAATACATGACTGATGTCAGTAACATTGGCTGTGATGTGAAGTGAAGAAGTAATCGGCCTTCAGACTTGAAGTGCGATGTCTTTTTTTACGTGAAAAGCCGCTCTGTAGGAAAATAAAGTGAAGCCAGGATGGAGTTTGTGGTTTGAAAGGCTGACCCTGCTCCCTGGTGATACTGCATTCAGCAAGAAAAGACTACAGCTCATCCTAATTATTTCTAACTGATGGGCCAATCCATCAAGAACAACGGTCAGAGAGAGAGAGAGAGAGAGAGAGAGAAAGGGAGGGGTGGTAGGGTGGGATGTCAGCCATTCCTACTCTGTAGGCTCTTTTCCTTTTCCTTTTTCACCCCCCCACAATTCACATGTTACCAGGCTGTGTAGTGCAGAGTTAGACGATAACCCAAATGCATGGGGTTGTCACGGTAATAGTTTATGAAGCAGCAGCCTTACTTTGTAATGTCTGAGTGAGTCAATTCAGAAAACCTATTTAGTTTTTATTCCTCATATGAGGTTTCCAAGACAAATATCCACAGCCCCGGCACACTGTGTCATTAAATTCAGATTTAGAAGATTGATATCAATATTTATCTAAACACCAACGCCCCCTTACGCCGTTCCAGGCCCTGGGCTCCTCTTCTGGCCTCGTGAAGGGAGAGATGTATAGACTGTGAACGGACAAGAGCGAGAAGATGAAGGGAAAGGTGGCGAGAGAAAAATATTCCCCGCCTGCATGCGGCGGCTGAGGGCGCTTCACAGGTGCAGCAGTGGCTGACGTTTCATGATAACAATGGTAAAGGATTAATCAGTATTCTCTGCACCTCCTCTTTATCACAGCAGCAGAAACTGTGGCCTTCTTCTAAAGGTAAGGTTAAAATGTAGATTACGCTTTGCTCCGGCACAGTTCCTCTAATGAACCTTATCTTCCTGCAGTACCCATCTCTCCATTCTGTCTCGCTTGCACAGAATTACACATCATTTGCCCTTTTTACCTCTCCCTGGGGGAAAACAAAGAGTTTCTGTGTGTCGTCTCAGGTGCATCACATTCCCTCATTCCCCACTTCCAATTTGTGTTGCTCACACTGGGGCATTGGCTGCCCAGAGCTGGACTGTCAGGTGTCTGACCAATGTCTAATAAGGCCTGATCTATACTGGATGTGGTGCTGATCAGAGCATGACCTCTGTTATGGGAAATCACTCAGCACGATCATTTTCTGATGGTATATCAACACATTTCAGTCCATTCTGATGTGTTGTCATTGCTTAGATCTTCTGAAAATGGCCTTTGACCATTTGTTCATGTGTTGTCTCCAGTGCTAGGAATGACAGTGTTGAAATATATAGCTTTTTAATTAGTGCTATTTTTAATTCATTTTTGAGAAACATTTGCTATTTTTAATTCATTTTTGAGAAACGTATTTCTTTTTTTAATTATTAGTCTAGTATTTTACTAGTATCAATGGTTGACCAAAAAGGTATATTTTTTCTAAAGTTTAACTGTAAAAATGGTCATTGCTATGTATTTTAAGGCCAATGACGACAGTTTTATTTCTTTTTGAGAAAGCTTTATTTTTGAAGACTTTTTTCAGGAAATTTTTGGTATAGAACATTACTGTTATTAATGTTTGACGTACCAAAAAAGTATATTTTTTTTAAATTTTAATTGTCATCATTGAATCATTGAATAATGTAGCTCTTGGTGTATTCAAAAGAAATGGCTGAGATATAATTTGACGAAATACTCACTTAGAAATACTGAAAACATGTTATTTTCATATTTTAATGATTTAATGATGTTTTATCCCTTAAAAGTGCATCCAAATGTTTGTACTATTTATTAAAAAGGTAACAGAAGGGAGAGGGGATTCTTTTAGCTTTGACTTGTTTTTTAGCTTTGACTTCCATCCGCCTAAGTGCTCTGTACTTTAATGGAAAAGCAGATGGACAGGAAGAGAAAGAAAAATAACAATAACATCAAATGATGCAAATTGAATGGCGTCAATGAAACTGTTCGAGTTTGTTTGTCTTTTTCTTTCTCCTGGTGAACATTAAAGCCACACATACTGTAAATCTTTATGTTTTTAGTCAATGCCTCGTTATTTTGATGGTCAAATAGCAATGTTCCAGGAGGAGGTAGAACTGTTAAAAAGTCTTTTTCACATCAAAATCACAAGACACCGCAAGCAGAAAAAATATGTATGAATTAACTTTGTCTCTGTGAAATTGGCTGTGATTTCTGAGGCAGAAATGTTCACCTGACCCCTTGGGTTGAAATCAATTTCCTCATCAAATGGGAGAAAGATTATACACTTTCAGCATAATTGCACAATCACATTTTCAACCACAATATTAAAATGCCGGTGATGTCAGTGCCAATTCTGACAGCAAGGATGAGACTTTGTTCCACTATTGTATTAAACCCCCAGCAGCTCTTCTTAGTTTCCTTTGTGCAGCCAAAATGTAGGTCTCAGGCTGCAATTTGGATGAAAAAAAATCCCAATAAAACGGTTCTTTTAGCTTCAAGGGACAGTATTTCTTCCAAGAACTATTGTTCGCAAACAGTTGCTGCACAAACAATAATGTCCTTCCTTTATATGATTTTCTTTTCAAAGCCAACAGGCCGCGTATGAATTCTGAGTAAGTTCATTTGCTTCGCTTTTCACTGTCTTGCAGAAAATCCACAGCTGACCTGACGAATCTCTTTGCACATCTGCCAAACCGTCCTTGTCTCCTCCACTCCTCTCTCCTCCTCCCTGTACATCACCTCCGCCCCTCATCTCTCAGTCCCAGACTCATTTGATTTGGGCCGTAATCTCAGTCACAGATCTTCGGCAGGGTGAGAAGAGGCAAGATTGCTGTGCTTCACTGAGTGCTGAGGATCAGATAGAATTGAACAGTGCCCAGGAGACTCTCTACTGCTGAAGCTGGCTGCCTTGACACGTACCTCGCTCCATGCCTCCTACAGTAGCGATGGGGAGTCAGTGGGGGCTTTGGCAGCATTAACCTCTGGGTCTTTTATATTTGTCTTCCTCCTTTTGAGGCAGAATATTGTTTTTAAATCAGCCATTAATATTTTCTCCTCACAGATATCCTTCTTAGTTTACCTTAATTACTCACCTTACGCACAAAACCTAACCTTACCTGAACTTAGCTTACTTTACCTACCTAATCTAAAGTTAACTAAAGCAACCATACCTTACTCTCCAAACACCAGTTGACCGTTGCACCTTCCCGACCTCACCAAACTTTCTGGCTCACCTACCAACCTACATACTTACTCTGTCATCAGTACTTGAATCAGACTTTTATCATTATATATGTCCTTTCTACACAATTCATCATGTAGGCAGAAGGATTTACTATTATTTTCTACTTTTAAATTGATTTCATTCGGTGACCATGTCAAACTAAACATTCCGCTGTGTAAATATTATATTTTAGTATGTTAGCTGTACAGACTCAGGTCCTTATCCTCTCTGGTGGCATTGAGATTCACCGACCAGACTCAGAAAGGAGAGATTTTTGAGCCTGGGAGAAGGTTTTTCACAGGACTCTCTAGACCTTCAGAGGAAATGATTTATTCAAGAATAAGTGTAGCAAGGGGCCATGGGGGCCTCCTCTGCCATCGTTTAGTTGCATGTGCTTTATTCATTTATCCTCTCACTTTTATTGATTAATTCATGGCCCTGATTAAATTTTCACAAGTTGCGAATTGTCCTTCACAACCCGTCACTCCCCTGTCGATTGAGAGCCTGTTGAGACGGCAGCCCTCGAGATAACCCTCCAGAACGTCCCGTTGTGAGTGGCCTGGGTTTAAGGAGATCACATCTTTTAGACAGTTTAGCCCGTTATAAACTCTGGTTTTTTGTTTGACTGCCAGACATTTTTATTGATGATGTGATAGCCCATCAATAATTGTAGGCTACAGAGATAACACAGAAAAAGCATTGATTTATAAAGTGCAGTTCTGTACTTGCATGGCTTATTGATTTTATGTTAAAAATTACCCTAATTAGAGCTGCGTTCACTTGTCAAATCAAGACGTGGCAATAAAATAGTGAACGAAGCATGCGGAATATCAGGACCCTGAAAAAGAAGCCTTTTTCCTATTCCTTTTTTTTTTTTTTTTTTTGACTAACATCTCAAAATGTCTGGGGAAAAAAGCATGTGGTAATGTTCCCAAAACCAAGCCTTCACAGAGATTTATATAATTATTCATCAGGCCTTGAAGAGGCTGAGGCAAAAGAAGAAAAAGTAAAGGTAGATGCAAATGACAGGATCTCTTAAACTAATTATACAGCTGGAAGCCAGATTTAGATGTGCAAGATCCCGAGTAAAAGCTGAAATGTAAATTAGACTGGGTTACGTGAGGCACCATAAGTTAAAAGAAAAATGAAAATGTGGAAAAAACAAAGAAATAAAACTTGAAAAAAAATAAACAGACACAGAAAAGTGTAGGTTTCAAGTTTCAAGGATGTAACGCAAAACCTTAACAAGCCAATGTGTAGAATTTAGTGAAAAAACAGGTTAAATCCATTTCCTCTCAATATTCCCAACCCAAGTGGCAGCGGAACAAAACATTCCTTTGTCTTTAAAGAACATAGGTTGTTTAGTTTTAGTTTGTACACTTTTTTACATATTGTACTTTGCTTTGCGATCAAATCTGGAATTTAACATTCAATAACATTTCTATTCTGCTGCCCCCTTTGGTGTGGTATGGTACTGTTCTGCCTCATCATCCATTGTTTGCAACATTGTTGTTTTAAAAACCAATCACCAATGTTTACAATAAATATTTTATACAATAAAAAACATCAATCTGTAATCTGGTAATCCATTTCTCTTTCATTGTTTTCATTAATCGACAGAGAACTGGTTTACCACGAGGTTACATCCCCGTATGAAGGAGACAAAATATTTTCCAAGTGACATTTTTCCTTTTTGTGCTGGGTTTTTTGAGCCGCTTCATCCATAGTTGCCTTTGTCTAATTCTCCATTTCATGTGTGTGTGTGTGTGTGTGTGGTTGACAAGACTCCCCGCAGTCCAAATCTGACTCCTATTGAAAATGTCTTTTGTGACATGAAATGGAGAACTAGACAAAGGCAACTGTGAATGAAGCCCAGCACACAAAGGAAAAATTTCACTTGGAAAATAGTTTGTCTCCTTCAATAAGACTGTTTCATAACCAGATGTAACCTCATGGTAAACCAGCCCTTTGTCAAAGTATATAAAGGCAGTTAATGAAAACAACGAAAGCAAAATGAATTACCAGATTACAGATTCATTTTTTATTGTACAGACATGATTAGGTTTGCAAACAAGCTCTTTTTTCATTGCCAAGGCATTCAAACTACATAAAACCTTTGTCTTCGAGAGCTGGACTTTTGTAATTTGTTTTGTAAATTTTGAGTATGGACTATGGCAGTGCACTGCTGTTCTATCAAAATGTCATTTTTAGAATATTTAAGAACTTTACTGAAAATCAAAGTTTATTGATTTAATTTAGTACTTTTTTTTTTTTTTTTTGTATACTACCAGGTGGTCATTACCTGTTTTATATCTACAAAACCTGTGATAGACATGTTTAAACCTGTTGCTAATCAACCAGTGGATGTCCTACTACGGACGCCCTTACTTTTTAACTAGTGTTTCTTCCTTTTGGGCTAAAATGACACATTTGTCTGTTATGTTGTATGCCTGCCACCTACTGGATCATTCTTCAAGTGATGCACTTCTCTACCCAGGAACATCACATACACATACAAAATAAAATAGAATAGGGTGATCCATTTAAATGACTTTTTAATTAGTTCCCCTTATACTTTATATTTAAAACCAAAGCTAAGTACAAACCCATGCATAGCAACTGTCTTAGCAGTGTGATTAATGACTTATTTACCAAACACCAGCATTATCTAAATGTTCTGGTTGCCATGAAACAGTCATCTAATAAAACAATCATCAACCATCTACGTTAAACTCTGATGATATATTATACCAATAACAGCACTCTATAAATTTTAAATGAAAACAACCCCTCCACTGCTTAAGCGGGGCAGAAACATTTCCCTATAGGTATTTTGTAACAGGAGTGTTATCTTAAGCACGTCCCAAAAAATTAGCTACTGCATTCAGTTTCCATGGAGAGTATCGGACGGACCTTTGTCTGTGTTTTGGGGAACGGCATAAATCCTACAACCCTGTGATAAAACCCACAAGATTAGAAACCAGGGAACGTGTTGGATTCATCTTTCTATCTCCCCTTTGTTATGTGCTCACTTTGTTGTTCTGTCCTTTCTCACTTCTTTTATTCCAATTTATTTCTCCTCTCCACCTGCCGAAAGGAAAAATGGACTCTTTGCTATTCTTATATCAACTCAGGTTTCCCTTCATCATTGTGCGCCCTGCACCATCCATCTTCTCCCTCTTTCTTTCCTTCCTATCTTCCTATTTTACTTCCTTTCTTCCTTTCTTTCCTTCTTCATTCATTTCTTTCTCTCCCCGTTTCCCCTCATCCCTGGTAAAGTAAAGGTTGCACGCCGTTGCCCCTTGTAAAGGCACCATCCCACTGTAAACGAATGAGTCTGTCACACTGCAAACAATCTGCATTTATCATGTCTTATCTGCCCGCGCCTCCACAGTGGCAGTCATGATACTGGGGCAGAGAGAGTGTGTTTGGGGCCGTGGCAGGGTCAAGGTCTACGGCTCAGGGAAATAGAAAGCAGGCTATAGGCTTATTTGGCAAGGTGGTGCTGGATTTGAGCATCGGGCTGTAGAGGAAACGGACAAGGCAGCTAGACTCATTCTTGATTGAGGATAACCCTCTCTTTATTACTTTCTTTCTGCCATGTTCCACAGATGGTTTTCTGACTATGCATGTCCTAGTAGCACCAAGCTAAGGATTAAGTTTGTTTTTTCTTTTTCTGTACACATAACTGTTTGGCATCAGTCAAATACAATAACCAGAGTCTCAAACCCCTAACACTTGACATAAATTAAAGATGGCGACAGAGGGCTAATGATAGAGAATTCACGTTTGATGTACATTTCATTTAAAATAAAATAAAAAACTTAAAGAAGTTTTATTTTGAAATATGTGTTAACTGCCACCAACTTCAAAATTCCTCTAAGACCTAATAAGTCAACAACAACCTCAGCAGGGGCTCATTTCCAGGAGTACTTTTGTCTTATAGAGCTGAAATTGGCGATGTCACAGACGGAGCTCTGGTTTAAAGGATAAAGATCCAATAAAATACCGGGGCATCATTAGAATTTGAAGTGTACAGATCTTTATTGTTTGGAGGACAGTAACAGAATACACATTTTTCTTATCCTTTGTTATATTTCATCAGAGTGTGGCTTCTGACGAGGTGGTGGCATTAAAGATTCAGCAAGAATTGACAGTCTGAAAAAAAAAAAAAAAGTGCTCACTGTGTTTGTAACTAGTGTTGAATCAGAGCCATGGTTTGAAGGTTGAAGCTGCAGTGCTGACCCAGCAACAGAGCCACTGACTCCACCTGCTGCCTGGCAGACCTCTGGGCCACATATCACTCGCCCGACGAGTGAATGGCTGCATTGTGGATGAGTGAATGAGTTAGACACTCTATCACCACAGTGGTGGTGGGGTCACACATCAGAGGGTGTGTTAGAGGTCACTGACAAGAGCTGATCGCAAATGTTACATCAGGGTATTGCTGCCGGGGAGGTGAGAGGTCAGAGGTCACAGAGAGATGTTTGAATGACCGGATATGAGATTGGAGTCTTAAGTGGTGAAATGATAACAGAGTAGAAGAAGCACGCTCAAACAATCAGATGTTCTGAAATCAATGTCTGCCGCTAACCATTAAGACAGACATGCAGCAACACATATGCTTACGTTCATGTAATTAACTCCCTTCAGCTGTGCAGACAACAGTTGTGACGCCATGCTGTTTAATTAAAATCCCATCTCTGGGGTTTTCTGTCAAGCCAGCCCTCATTGAAACAAATAGGAAGGTATTTTCTCGGGAACAACAAGAAAAAAAAAAATCTCTCCACCCTTGAACGCCAACAAATCAATTTTTCATTTTCCCCTCTTCTGCTTCTGAGTGAATTATGTATATCATCCTTGAGGTGTCAAGCAGCAGTAATCAGTTGTTTGGCTTTAAATACTTTTGCTATTGTGTGTGTGTGTAGTTTGTTTTCTATATATTCAAATAGCTGAAGGAAATTGGTGTGTGAGGGCAGACGGGTCATTCAGTGCCACAACAGAGAACGCCAGAAATATTTATTTATATATATATATATGTAAGTATGCAAAGAAATTGTCAACAGTCTGAATCTGTGTGCTTGTCAAGTCCTGCAGGTCATAGTCAAGACTTTCTATGCTTTATATTGAAGTGTCAATCAGACCAGAGCAGTTAACAACACAACTTTCTACTAGTATTTGACAATTTAAATTGTGGTTTATGAAGTGTCCAATCACGTGCATGTGCCTCATGTTGTCTTGTCAACACTGGGTAACTGTTGTCTCTTTGACAAGTCGACTAAATGTGTTTCAAATTCAGATTGATGGATCAAGATGTTAACAGCTATTTGTTCCATATGTGCTTATCTATGAGGTGGGTTGCTTTCTTCTGGGGATCATCATGAATGAATTCACTGAAGCATGCAACATTAATACAGTTCATACAGTGATCACAATAAGCACCGAGGCGTCTAAATGTTTGAAAATCTATTTATTGAACAGACTTCTATTTGTTTTACGCTGTCAGGTCGAATAAAGATGAGCAGCTGCTGAGCAGATGTAACTAATAATGGATAAACCAAGGCTGAATGT
>NC_024313.1:7491550-7495456 GCF_000523025.1 Cynoglossus semilaevis | reverse complement strand
TTCCTGCTAATGAATCCCCTCAACTCCACTGTGCTATAAACACAGTTGTAATGTGTAATATAATGTGTCCTCAAAATCAGAAAATAAAATTATATCCCTGTTCATAAGCATTTACTTCTTGTGTCTCATTAAATGATTGCTATGATTATATACTATATATATTTTTAGAAAGATTTTCCGTTAAAGCCAAATCCCAACATTTTTAGGGGATTGCATGAGAACTCCATTCCTCTCTGGGATTTTCTTGATGGACCTGTGGTCGAGAACATCATCCTGTCAATGTTCACTCTCCTGAGGTCTGTCATTACATTAGACACATTAGCATAGACGTGCAGATGAACATGCTGCTGGGGGAAGTTACTGAACAGAAGGTTAATTTCTGTTAAAAGTCGTTGCACGTGCACATAATGACATGCATAACTAGGATAAGAGCTATGATGGACAATATCTAAGAGCTGTGGCCTTTAAACTGATTTTCATTTCACACCAAACCATCTCCGTCTTCAATCTCACATGGACCGACCGTGACTGTTGGCAGTGAAAATACACTATTTCTGTCTGATAGGGACACTGCTACACTAATGCATATTTAATTATCTAAGCCATTATGATGCTGGAATATTTTAATTACACACTGTACATGCATTATGGATTCCTTGGAGGACCAGCTCAGTATTTAATTAGATTCTTCATATATTGCTTTAATTTGAATTGTTCCTTGGCTTTCTAAAAGGACTGGTGTCTTTTTTTTTTAGCTTCCTGCTGTGAGTTATGCTTTTATTCCCATTTAAAAAATCTCAGTCTGACTGTATTTGGCTAAGTTAACAAAATGGAGTCTATCTCAATTACTGTGTTTAAACAGTAACATAAGGAGAGTAAGTGCTCTATTAACCTACTTTGCAGCAGAATCGCTGCAGCAGAAGTCTCATCACTGAGTGCAGGACTTGTCACTCTCTCAAGTGATTGGGTTTAAAAGTGAAAATGGTCCTTGTTACTCTTTGTTTCCCCAACATCAGACAGCAGTTTCCCCATCCAGTCATTGTCAAGAACATTACAGGTGTCACAGTAGACTGAACATCTGCCGTATTTATTACAGCTGGATGCTTATTTCTGGTTTAAATGGCACTGGCACCTGTGTCTGTGCCACTGTCTGACATTTCCCTGTTAGGAAATGAAATATGCATCTCCCTCTGTCTCTCCATCTCCCTCCCTGTCCCTCCATGTCTCTGCCTCCATTGATGCCCTGTGCTGTCTGTGTGGATTCAGCAGGTTTTGCTGGGTAGAGATGAGCTTCCCCTATTCCAAAATCATACGACACAGTGGTCCCTTTATAATTAGAATTGCTTTATGTGTGGCACCAGTCTCTTCAATCTAATCTATTTATGCATTCCCTCTTTCAGGCCTCATTGAGATTCTATCGCCTTGTATTTTTTACCAGGCCTGTCAAAACGACCTTCATTTCTTCAAAATCTTGGGCTCATTTCACTGGTGGAAATAGGCGATGATCGCCCACGTGTCTCACCTCAAATACAATGTGCTGGACGACAGCTTTTTTGTTCACTTAAAAGAACGATCTTGTTTTTTTTTTGTCTTAGCACAGTAGGACATACATTAGCCGTACTGTATGTGTAACACTGTTCTGTTGTTGAGGTAGTATTGATAAAGGAATCAATATGTACACTTCACATTCGGAGGAGTAGAAGGGGGCGGGGTGTTAAACTACGATGAATTTTATTAATCCCCTGAAGGAGGATCGGTTAATGTGGGAGCAAACAATAAGCCCTGGACAAATGCACAACGCTCTCAATACTAAATATGTGCCGAGCTGATCTACCAGAATAGATCTTTGCTTGGTTGAAATTACTTTTTCAAATGACAGATTTGTTAAAATAAAGGCTTTGGAAACTGACTGCCAAAAAATGTTTTAGCTTTGTCTGAATGTTGCTGTGCAAAATGAAACAGAATGAGAACTACTGTATAAAGTAGAATTTAAAAAAAGTTACGTTGATAGTTGTAAACATTAACATTAAAACCCACTTTTTAGAATAGAAACTTCACATAATGTATTGATTAGAGGGCAAAGTTTACTTGGAGGAGAAATCTTTGAGTTCCGTGACTTTGTGTAACTCTTTATTCGACGATACACTTACATTGTATTTGTTAACGTCAAAACCAGAGAGCTAAAAAGTAAATAGGATACAGGTGACTTGAGGCGGTTGCGGCTGACTGAAGCATTTAATTTTGTGTCTGTCTGCAATGGTCCAGTCTGGAGGGTACATCTGAAGGTCAAAATTAAATTTGTGCTGCACTCATCTCTATACTTTAATTTGTTTACAGTAAATTTGAATTGCTTAGACACAAGGTTTCTCTTTTCATTTCTATAAAATAAACGTTCTTTGTAGGACAAATGTGTTCCTGTGTATATGTTTGTGTTGGTGTTGTTAAAAGAGGAATCATGAAGCATTACCAGACGCATGCTGTTATGTTGATGAATAGTGAAATAGGATGCTCTTTTCAGTTCTTGCAATTGTAAATCAGTGTAGTCCGTGTAGTTTCTCAGTCACACAGGTCATCTTATCAAAAATAGTTACATAAAGAAGCCTCTTGTATGAGAGGTGAAAATGTATTCAAGAAACCTACTCCATCCAGTTGCCCTCGATGTAACTTTTATTATATATTATTGTATTATGTTTTTTTATATAATATAATTATATATTATATTATTTTTAATGTAACTGTAGTATTTGGAAAATGAAGTTGAAGGAAGACGACGACGTCGCATACTATAACGTGTCCTGTAGCTTAATTGTTATGCTTTGCACCTTGCACTTTCACAGCCACAACCACACCATGTCACTGGTTGGCGCAGTGACAGTGATGCCGGTTCAGGATCCTGTGATCGTGGGTTCGACTCCCGAACCTAGCGAAAGAACAACTTTATATTTAAAACAAAAGGGTTTGGGTAGCTCCTCCCCTGACTCCTCCCATTGCACGCAGTAGTCCAATGGAGGGGGAGAGGAAAAGGAAAACATTTTTAAAAAAAGGCAAATTAGAGCTTGAATTCTCATTTATTGTGATGTGTAATGTATCATGAATCCATCCACTAGTTTAATTTGTGTTGTTTAGGTCACGGGGTTCATTTCATGCAAATTAAAAATATATAAAGTTTGCACCTGAAACATTTCACGTTAATTACATTTACGTCATTTCCTCTAGTTTGCGGATGCGTAGCCAGAGACTATAAATAACACCGGAAAGCTGCGCTCTTCCTTTTCAGACAAACATTTGGTTGTCGTCGTGTGTGGTACGCACGCACGCACACGACGACAAGCAAATGTTTGTTACGAGGGCTAAGCCAACTTGACACGAACAAACGTTTTAACTTTGTTCGTGTCAAGTTAGCTTGAGGGCTAAGCTAACTTGACACGAACAAACGTTTTAACTTTGTTCGTGTCAAGTTAGCTTGAGGGCTAAGCTAACTTGACACGAACAAACGTTTTAACTTTGTTCGTGTCAAGTTAGCTTGAGGGCTAAGCTAACTTGACACGAACAAACGTTTTAACTTTGTTCGTGTCAAGTTAGCTTGAGGGCTAAGCTAACTTGACACGAACAAACGTTTTAACTTTGTTCGTGTCAAGTTAGCTTGAGGGCTAAGCTAACTTGACACGAACAAACGTTTTACGTTTTAACGACTTAATGGAGCAGTTTTATTAGGTCGATAGTTTGCTATCGATAGATAGCTATTGCTGTCGTTTATCAAACATTTAGTCGCCCTCTAGTGTGTATGTTTGTGTTAAATTGCTGTTCTTCTATTCTGCAGGTTCTTCCAAGCTGTGGACGTGTGAGGTGTTTGGCTTTCCACCGTGACGGCATGCAGAGACCAACACAAGCTTTGATTGTGTTGTT
>NC_024313.1:7460795-7485935 GCF_000523025.1 Cynoglossus semilaevis | reverse complement strand
TTTTTTTTTTTTTGCTTCAGTTTTTCTATTTAGGTTTTTTTATTTAGCTAAAGAAGTAGTAAAATGGAAGCTTAAAATAAATGAAAACCACAAATCTTACAAAGTTGTAGAATACTTCCACAATAAACACAATAACAACAACTTTTTACTCTTTTATTGGCAAAAGACTTCACATTTACAAAACATGCATTCAATCATAAAGTCCATAGATACACATTTAAAAACAATGTCAATCTTGTCTGTACTGGATTTGTCCAGTTGATGTGCCACTCACTTTTTAGTCAATACCTGTGAAAGGCTTAAATCCGTTTCTTTTCATACCTTTAATAGTGACGTTGAATCGGCTCCACACTGAAGGACCACTGCGCTCGGCTGATACATCTCTATTACATGTTGGCCCGGGGAGTCTCTGTGCTTCCTCCCCACCTAGACCCCATAGATGCTGTACTGGGTCCAGGACCCCCTCCATACTCCTGCCTCCACCTTTGCTGCTATTATCTGTATATTAAAACTGGAACTGGAAATCATGTTTGAGTCACATCTAATCACCTCTAATTAGTTCTTGATTAGCAGCTACAAGGTAATGTGCAAGCATCATTCACTGAAAGTGTGTTCAGTTACCTCAAAAATGTCACAGATGTGTTCATGTTATCTATCTTTTCAACGACGAGTGCGTGGAGAGGGTCCAAACATTCAGGTTTCTAGGTGTCTACATCTCCGCCGACATCTCCTGGTCAGAAAACATCACCTCCATCACCAAGAAGCTTCTTCCCTAACACTGTAACCATCCTGAACTCCCATATGCACTGACCAGACTCTCTCTGGCTACTAATGTATCACTGTTACAATAATCTGTACATTACCCTGTCATATGTGCAATTTCAATCACGTGCAATAGTCCATTCCGCTGGACAACATACATGTGCAACATATATCAACACTACACCTACCTCCATGTATATTTTTTACCTAGACTCTATTGTCTAGGTAAAAAATCATGTCTGTCTATCTGTCTACATTTTTTCTTCCTTTTTTTATTAGGGTTACGGCACGTGTAACCAGGCATTTTCAAGGCGTGTAAAGGGGAGCCTTAATGCAAGCGGGACATAGTCTTACTTCCGCCGGAACGCAATTGTGATGGGACCCAATCGCCACAGTCACAACTTCACATTATTCAGCAGTTAACACGGATGCGCCTGGGTAGCGGCGGTCAGGATTAAAACGGCAGACAAGTAAAGAGAAACCTGGTGACCCCGGCCACGTCGACGCCATTGTTTTTACACGCGAGTCAGGATCTAAAAACTAAAACTGTGACTGAAACTGTGGCGGAGCATAACTGTCATTAGGACTAGCCTTCGTCTGTGTTTACATAGCGGCGTTACCTGTTGTGGATGATACACTTAAGTGTTTTATTTATATTAATTACCACAACATATATATAAATGACGTCGACTCATTACGGTGGGCTTGCGCTCTGGCAAGTTCTCATATATGTGTGCTTTTTCAGGCAATTTTATCGTACATCCACATGTCTTACCGGCAATGTACCGAACCGTCATTTTCCTGTACCGCTACAGCCATAGTGTGTGTGTATACAATTAGAACAAGTCAAGTAAAATACCTGCAGCAACGTGTGTGTCAAGTGCAAATCGCTCAATGGGAATCGAACGACTGCAATTACCCATTTGTTGGCGTTCATCATCAACACACGGCAAAGTCTTTGAAGCACAGCAGAGAGGAAGTCACGTCACTCTGTTGTTGATACGCTTCTGCAACTTAATTTCTCTGATTAGCCTCATTTCACATACAAAGATTATCCCCTTGTACAGTCTGCACACACAGAAGGGAAAATATCCATAGAGTACTGCCCCACTGCAGACACGGTAGCTGATGTTCTTACCAAGCCACTGTCAAAGGCTGAGTTTGACAGATTCATGGGATATTTGTTTGGAGTAATGTGAAATGGCAGATGAAACTGAACTCTGAACATTCTAACTAGAACAGGTTGCAAATACATCACATCCACCAAAGAGTAAAATCCATCAATAAATTCAATACTAAAGTTGTGTTCAGCTCGAACTGAACAATGCCAAGAAAAAGAATCCCAAGAACCATAAGTTTCCCCAAAAAGGCAATTTCCCCAAAACTATTTGTAGCAGATCATGTGTTGTTTGCTGGGCTTGTGAGTGTTTTACCAAGTTGTGTAATTCCAGCTCATTTCATTCATTGTGCCTTAATGCTATTGTCAGATAGCATTAAGATCACTTTTTGGCAATAGTTTATTTTAGCATTTGCACTTATTCCATTCATTGGACTTTTATTGTGAACTCTGTGACTGAAAACTGTTGTAAATGTTCCAGAATAAAAAAAATTAATTGGACCATTGTGTGGCTTCATTTCAAGATATTTGAGGAAATGAATGAGGTTTCTCATTGTTTTAAGACATGCAGTTTAAGGGTATAGGTAAGGTAAAGAAAATCAATTTAAAAGTTTATAAGTCTCCATTTTTAAGTTTCCTTTTTTAAGTTTCCTTTAAGTTTCCATTTTTAAGTTTCCTTTTTAGATCCTATTTAAAATGTAAGCTAAAATAAATACTTCCACAATGAACAGAACAATAATAACTTTAGTCTTTTATTAGAAAAACACTTAATTTACAAAACATGCATTCAATCACAATCCATAAATACATGCAACATTACGTACAACACTGTGAACCACACATGCTCACAGGATTCAACAATGGCCCCATCATCAGGAGTGCAACAACTTGGTTAACTCTTCTTTTGGCCTGAAACAAGATGAAATAAGGACAATGTTACAAAACACTTAAATTAACCACTACTTAGTACCCTCCTCATAGGCTATTCTTTGGTCATGGGCTCTGACTTCCTGTGACCTTAAAGAAGTCAAGACAATACCATGTTAAAACTCAAACAAAAGCATTGAAGTTCACTAAGGAACGCCACCTGATGGGGAACATGAATATTTCTCAACATAAAAATGCTAGTTTTAACAAAACGGTAAAATTCTTCAGCTTGATCATTTACTGAAACTGCACTCAAATATTCTTGGGGAAAACAACTAAATCGCACTCACAGTAAAACAGAAACCAGATGCTTCGGACTTCTTGGCGTAGTTGAGTCCATCGGTCTGCTGCTACACCTGAAAAGATTTACTTAATTCCATACGTGCACGAGTGCTAAATAATAAAAACGTGTAAATTCGTACCCTCGATAATACTCTGCCGCCTTCTTCGTGCATGTCTCATCGTTACTATGCACTACAAGTGCAAGACCCACTCTGAAAGGAACGTTCCCCACAGAACAAGCCGCTTCTTCACTAACACGTGGCTAAAGTCGCAACAGCCAAATTGTTTGGATCACTCAAACTAAACGGTTTCTTGCACATATTTAGAAGTAACAAATAACAAAGCGCTATATCGTAAAATTCAATAACACGCTGCCTGAAGCGATACGTGCAGTCAGAATTAGTTTGAATTTGCAAATCGTGCGGCTCAAACAGGCTACTGTTTAGCACGCTAACCGGCTACCCAGCAGCGTCCAGACGGTTTAAAACAAACCGTTCGCACGCTCTGAGGAATACTGGTCCTTCACATGAAGCGTTAATCGCCAAGGTGATGAGAACCAGAAATAGAACTACGTACCGTCGTAATTCTAGCAACCATTTAGCAACCATTTTGCAACCATCGCCAGGCCGGAAATATTGCCAATTCCTTCCGCTTTTAAAGGGCACATATGTGCGCCTCGTTATCCAATCACAAGCGCCCTGCACGACATCTACAATCCACCAGGTGGTAGTGCAGGCTCATTCGTTTGTCAATGAGTAGGTACATACGATCACTGCACACTATTCAGTGATCTAGCACTAGTCAGTGCAGCTAAAGAAAAAAATTCCAGCAACTCTTATAATTAATTATGTTGTAAATACTGATCTCATTAAATGTGTGAAAATTTTACAAAAATGGCCAAGAAACTAGTATATGAATTCATTATAAAATAGAATACATTATACATGAAATGCCTTCTTTCATCCCCCCACCCTCTATTCCCCCTTTCCTACCACTTCTATTGTCTCAGTGTAAGCCAGTTATTTTGGAGAATGTTGCTATTGATATTACCTCTTTTTTTAACACATTATTGTACGCAACATTCTCGTCTTCTCAGCTACCTTTGCTCTCCCATCAGCCTTGTTGTAATTTTTTTTTTTTACCCTATTAAGGGTTTTTTCTTGGTAGTTGTTTCTCAGCCGATGTGAGGGTCTGTAGGGGCAGGGGATGTTTACCACTGTTTTTTTCTTTTTATCTGTTTGAACCACTGAAAAGCACATTGAGTTTGCTTTCTGCATAAATGCACTCTATTAATAAAAATTGAATTGAACTGCATATTAAAGAGTATATGTCGCCTTTTAGGGACAACACTTATCTCATTAATTCCATTCTGAAACATCATTTTGGTTATTTTCTAAGAAACATGGGCACACATTTGGCAATAAACCTCCATCTTGGAAAAGTTGGTAATGCGGTCGGTTGGACAGACGGATGGACGGACGGACAGACAGAGAGACAGGTAGATCTTTATGAATCCCTTGGGAGTTCTATGTAGGATTTAGTAAAAATATCAGCAACAATAGAGTATGTGATTGGTACATAAATAACTACAGCAAGAAAGAAAATCTTTAGATGTTAAAAAGAAAATGAATGCTGCACAGAGAGGACTGAAAATATCTCATTAGGCAGACAATAGACAATAAACAGCTTCTCTTACTCTATCTGCAAAGTCTAGGGAATTATTTCTGAAGCTTAAGATTGAAAATTGTGTATAAAAAAGTGTATCAGGGAAAACCTAAACAAAAATTGAGACTTTTACGCAAACAGGTGGATTCATCCAGTTTCAATCCAGTTTTTTGTTTCTGAGTGTTACCAAAATATAAATCATAATGAATAACTTCATTACGGTATACAGTGATACTGATACCAAACCAAAACCAAAATGTTATACCTAGAAAACAGTTAACTAGAGTTATCCTAGCAGTTGGTACAGCCTGGAATATGAATAGGACATTTGGTTGCAAACAAAAATGATTCTTGTAAAAACTACTTGTCTGAAAATGACACATTATTTGATTTTTATATATTATTTAGTGTTTTACTGAGTAATCTGTGCTGGGATATGTCTAGGCTTGAAGCTGTTACTAAGCAACCAGGAGAATGACTTGTAACCAGCTGGTGGCTGTCGCCTTATATTTACCAGATAAGGGCGTCACATCAGTCTCCTTATCAAACGTGTGTCTGAGATGATTCTATCTCAAACCAACAACCCTTTGTGCTGCTGTGAATCCACTGAAGACACCCCGAGGATGTGTTGACACATCTGGAGGTGGTAAAGGTTACTTTTGAGCTTATTCTTAAAAGAGCGTGTTCATCTGGGGCCATGCACAACTACCACCTAGAAAGTATGTCCATCAGAACCGGGTGTGAATTGGATTTACAAGCATAAACAGTGATTCTGTGTGCCACCCATACTGGTGTATGCCAGTATGCGTTAGGGACAAGGTTGACTGGTGGGATCATAACGACCTATAATAATACTATATATATATATGTATATATATATATATATATATATATGTGTGTGTGTGTGTGTGTGTGTGTGTGATATGGTGTGTGTGTGTGAGTGTGTTTTGGTTTGGTTTTTATCTGGTGTTGCAGTCAAACTAGCTCTACAACTTCAAAATACTCCAAATAACGTACTTCTCTAGTCATGTAAATTGTAAATTTTTAAATTTTAAAATTAAATTAAATTTTTAATTTGTAAATCAGTCTCCTTATCAAACGGGTGTCTGAGACGCACACCCACCCACCCAACCCCAACATGGACTGTTCACTCTCCTCGCTTCAGGACGGAGATACAGGAGTCTGAAATGCAAAACATCCCGGCTCAAGAACTCTTTCTTTCCTTCTGCCATCAGACTCCTGAACGGGAATGGACAATAATATTGTATTATTTGCACATCCACAAGTGTCAACTACTGCACATTGTAAATACTGAAAATCTTTCTGTTGATTCCTGTGTATATTTTGTTATTTTATTCATGTGTATATTTTGTTATTTTATTTCTTGATTTCTTTGGCATTCAGTGTGGACAGCAATGTAAAATTTTCATTTTACAGGGACACACAAGACAATAAACACTTTGAATTGAATTGAATGTACGGTAACTCTGTTTTTCTACATGCAGATGTAAAATTGTATAATTGTGTTTCCTGGGTTTCACCATGGATTAGTAACGTGTGACAGAGCCAAGTCTACAATAGCCACAGTAAACACGTGTGTGCCATTTCCTTGTGCAAAAAACTGCTGGGAATAATTAAGGTTATTCCTGCACATTGTGTGTCCACCTGTTCATGTTGACCATCATCTATTTCTTACTACACTGTGTGATACAATCAAAGCCCTTTTGCCACACAAACCCTGGCATCTGGCCTGACACAAGATGACTAAGAATTCAGTTTTGCCCCGTAGGTCTATTTTAATGGTTATTTTGAATTTTTTTTTCAGTAGTTCTTTTTTTCATATATTATCATGCTTTAATTGGTTACTTAAAATAAAAAAAAACAGTATTTGTAATAGCTGTTGGCACTGTGTCATATACAGTATTTATATATAAAAACAAATTTTGTGTATTGAAAATACACACTGAAATAATGGCAGCAGTGGCTCAGAAGTTCTGCCCAAGAAATTGTTCTTGGCTGAAGTCATTGAAAAGTAAATCATAGTTGATTTTTGGGAGGATTACCACTACATCATAATTAATTTACAGTAGGAGTGCTTTTATGTCATAAAGCTACTGGTAGAGATTAGAAAGTGGACTAAATGTCCTTGGTGGACGTACAAAAATACATTTTAGTTGCAGCAGCTGTGCTGTGGGATCATCTGCATTGCCATTAAAAAAAAAAAAAAAATTTAGTGAATGCCAGCAAATGCCTGCGCCATAAAAGATTAAAACTGTCTAACACTGCAGTCAGATGTTGCCATAATGTTCACTCAAATTCTCTTGTTGAGTCTATGAGGGGCGGGAAGCCGAACATCCTATAGCGGCTATGCTAATTGAGTACTTGAGTAAAAGCTAGTCAGTGTGACATTCTGCTCCTGAGATGCTTGTTTCCTGTGTACATTCAGTTCTCCTGGGCATGAAATGCTTCCACGCTTCCTGAGAGCTTCAGCCAGCAGTGCTGTTCAGCTGGTGACACCATTACAGTGAGTGATGGTCTGTCTGACAGCGGCTTCTGTCACCACTCGCAAGAGAAGTCAACCAACTGTGTAGTCTCTCAGCCACAGAGGAGCTTTGCCTGTGTTGCCAGAGGGATAAACACTGTCAGTGGCTGGTTTTAATTTTACTCTGTCTGGCTGAGCATTCGTCATCCCTACCTTTTGATAGTGGCCTCTAAAGCACCATAATCTACTAGTGACAAATAATCACACGCTGTATCTAACTGTAGAGGCCTTTGTGGCCATTTCTACGGTATTAAGCGGCAGTGTTGGACCAATCTGGGATGCCTGTTGATTTTAGCCTCGAGACTCGATAAACACATCTCCTCTGACAGTCTAATTGCGTTCAATGGACATTTAATAAAGCCTCCTGCGCATGAATAGTGAGTTTGCACGTCTTGCCGCAGTGACAAACCTGGAGCTCACCTGGAGCACCTTGAACTTATACCTTTAGATACTTGGCAAATAAGATCAGAGCAGTTAAATTAGGCAGAAAGCTGCAGTAATAAAGCCATTAAATTAGTCACTGGTGCAGGGCAACGGTGGCAAGGAATCCCACTAATTAACCTGTGTCTCGAAAACTGCAAGAGCTGAGCTTGTCGTAATGATGAAGACTTGATGCTGCGATGACCCACATGTTCTGACCTTGTCCAAAACACTTATATTCTCATTTAGTTGCAAAAAGTGGCACAGTTGAATTAGTATAAACATACGTTTGTGTTTGAACACATGCCCATTTCCCCCCACAAATATAAAGCATGGTTTGAGCTTTTAAAACTAAATATAATTTCATGCTGGTTTTAGGGTTTGTACATACACTTTTACATGTGTGGTTCTCTTACCAGTGTTTTAATCCATCCGTGAGTAGAAGCATTATCTTATGCAGAAATGCAGTCTGTAGAATGTCCGTTAATACCATGAATAACTGCCTGACTCACCGCCGTTGCTGAATAAACTCAGTTACAGTATATAGACAAGACTGACATGTGACTTAAGCAGGAGATCCGTCATCTACAAGTCCCGACGGTTTCAATCCTACTAATATCTTCACCTGTCAATACTTTTCCTTACACTGCAGCTAGAGGGCAAGGCAACACAGACAACCATTTCACTCTCCCAGTGGGAGGAGAGCTCGGCTGTTTTCAGTCATGTGACAGCTGTTTTTGTGATCGTATCAGCCTCATATGTAATGCAAGCTGTTCTAAACGTCTTTTTTTTTTTACACTGCCTTAAAGAGAACTCTGCACATGTATTTTTAATGAGGGATGCATCTTTGAGATTATTTGACGACTCATCCTCACATCTTTCCTCCAGGGGCGACGGTTATCAGAGACATAGTTATAACATGACCGCATGGATGTAACATGCAGATCTAAGATGGGCTCTGTGTTAATATTGGGCTTTGACATGGAATCGGTTTTAGGTTGGCAGAGTTTGTTGCATGCACCGGGTGACTGCAGCCCCGGTGGGACTGTGCCTCGCCCCTGGCACTGTCATTCCTCACTGATCAGAGGGGAGAGGCTAACAAGGTCTCCCGGCTACATGCAGCTCTCTGCTTGATGCTCAGATTGCTCCAGTCCAGGCTTGACTTCAATGCTGAAAGTTGCACTCTGTTAGGTCCTGAATTTACATAAAAGAAATTGAATCATATTATTTTTTACAGAACTTGGTTTTTATTGTGATAAAGGATCAAAATAATCACCGTATTGATATTGAAAATAAGCCTCAGGTTTGTATAAAAACAAATCAAAAATTTTATGTCTGACTTTTAACAACATCACTGGTTTTCAGTGTTTTTTCAGAGAAGTTCGTTGACTGTTCCATTCACCTTGGCACTGAACGTGAAAAAAGGTAGAACTCCCCTGATTCAGGCGTGCATCTCTATTTCTGCACAAACAAGAACTTTAGAGTTTTCTCCCACAATTTTGAAGAACGATTGTCGACAGTGAAAGCAACTCGTGTTCCTCTTTTCAGCAGACGCACTTAACAGAGACATTTGTACAAGAGGCATGTTTACTGCAGTCTCCAGTCCATCACAATGGACGGAATAACATAAATAGTCGCATGTTCAGTAAACTGACGCTAAAGACTCCTTCCTCTGCTTGTCTCACAAAACTGAATGAGAGAATATAAATAATGCTGCCATGCTAGGCTGGCAGGAGTCACTAAATCATTGATGTGACAAGTCAAAATGGAAGTAACTGGGAGGAAGCTCTGCAAAAGTAAGTTGATAAACAACTACCATTTTAAACGACAAAAAAAAAAATCTAAAGTTGGACAGTGTTACAAAATATCTGCAATTATACATCCTCTTGCCAATGTGTTACTTCAGTGCAGCGCTGCCCTTTTGCTCTCTCTCCGTTAAATGACCATTAGCAGGAATACATTGCTGTTATAGATTTAAGTGAAGTTATGTACAGAGCATAGCTCATTAGATTGGCTCTGCACCATCAAATCCTGTGAGGTGATCCTGGACTTGCTACTTGCAAGCAGCATAGCAATCATCCCTCTCCGTGACCTACAATAGTGACCCCTCTGCTTGCCCTCTCTACCTGACTCCTCATTAGTGGCTGGTTCTCAATACAGCAAATCCATTAGTAATCCCACTATCCCACACAGCATGATTTGGAATTTTGCACTTTCTCAATCATTTCTACCTTCTACACTCTCTAATTTACATAAAGCCAAGGCAGTCATTTTACCCTAAAATGTTTTAATTTTGGCTTTTACTATTCCTAATGCCTGCCATCTGCTTTTCTCCTTCCAGTGCTTCACATGATTCATCCTACTTTTCCTCTGCATGTCTGTAAAATATCCAGAGAGCACACACACACACACACTCCCTCCCACACATTCCTCCTCTGGCACAAGGTGCATCTGATCTGGGTGAAGTCATGGTAGGAAGAGTCTCTGCCACTTGGATCTTAATTGGCCAGTTGTGAACTGTGAGCGTCAGTGGATGGCCAATGGTAACGGGTGGGAGGAGGTGAAGCCCCCCCCCCCTCCCCCCAACAATATGCAGTCTCTCATTAAGTGGTTCAGGTGGATTCAGAACGAAGCGGAGGACTGCATAATCAGGCGAGTTGTAAATATTCAAATGTGCGTATGTCACATGTGAATATTTATGTCATCCATCCACCCAACAATATCAGAGAACACAGATGGCTAACCGACATTAGCGCAGAAGGCCAGGTAATGCATTATTTCTTATTTATATATTGCAAACAACGTCTGTCTTTGCACTCATTTTTGTGAGTTATATTTATTAGTTTCCCCAACTTTGAAAAAAACAAACTATAGAAAAATGACCCCTTAACCATCAGATGACTTATTCAAACATCGTACAGTTGCATAGGTGAGAAAAAAACAGCAAGACCATAAGAGAGACCAGCTGACGTTAGCACTTCCAGCCCAGCAGGACCTTGAAGACGGCAGGAAGGCAGGTTTCCACTCATTTGTTTGGCTATTAAAGGGAAATGATCTGGAGCATCAGAGTGTATATGTTTTATAAAAGGAACAAGGTTTAACAGCAGACTCTAAATAACTTGGAAAACACTTAATATGGATCCACAACAGTTGAACAGCTTAGGGCATAACTTAAATGGTTTATTAAAGGGACCATCTGAAGGCTCTGTTTTTGGAAATACTTTCTCCAGTGTAGCCTTTGATTCAGGGGCTTCACCTTGAACTTAATAAGATGATTCATCTTTCTAAGACCAGAGGTTTTTTTTCCCTTCTGGCAGATGTGGTTAACGCTCTTTCCTTACAGCAAGACAAAATCACTGGTTCTAAACTAGCGTGTGTGTGGGATTTCTCCTGTACTGCTTCTCCCAAACATGAACACTTGGAATCTACTATTCAAATGACCAGGTCAAAGTTAACAACCTATACTCAACGTTGAATATATACTGTACATATATATACCGGCCCTTTTACCTGTCTACTGAAGCTAAGTGATACAAATCAGACTAAATTATTCCATTCATTTATTTCTGTGCTGTAATATTATATTCCTAATCGTAAATGTCAAGAAATGTATTTAGCACATACGCAGCATGGCTAATTGGGCTGTCAAACAAAAGCCAACCAGAGAAATGAAGAGAGTGTGTGCAAACAGGGTGAATGTGACTGTGGAATATTTGGATGTGATCACATGGAAACATGATTTGGTTTCAACTGTCTTGATTGTCGTTGCTGGCAAGATTGGTTCTGTTGTTATTTTTATATTAAATCTGGTCTTTAATTTATAAAATCCATTAATTCATTCAGTTGTGGTTTGGGTTTTTTTTTTACATCAAAGGCTTCCATTAAAAGACTGATTAGCTTGTTTTGCTCATTAACATGTTTATGTACTTCTTTCTTCATTGGTCACCATTTAGAAATCATTCTACATATGCCTTATACCGACAGAGGAAACGTCACTCTCTTGCCTGGAAGTACAGTCAGCACATACAAAGACAACTGCCATTAATTTCCATATTACCTTATCAATAGTAAACATTCAAAACAGAGCCACAGTTTGTCTCTGTGAAAGCTACGCTCATCTCAGAGGAAACAAACTCATCCATATGTTGTGCACTAATGTGGTCTAGTCTAAGAGGACAAAAGTGGATTTTTTTCCAGTGGTTAGCTGTCCAACAAGGTCAAAATGTTTCAAAGGACACGAGCTGGTGTAGCAGTAGTAAATGTATACATGCATGTATACAGTACAGTACAGAACTAGAGCAACGTTGAAGGAGACCTTTCTGGATGCTATCCAAGAATGGGAGACATCGATTGGCTAAAGACAATGACTGATCTTTTTAAAGCACAACTAACCTTACACTGAACTGACGTTCGTCACGGAGGTCTGGTTTATTATACCGTGGAGGGAAACATGTCTGTTCAAGAAGCACACAAACAGAGATGAAACATGAAAACTAGACGGAGGAGGTAAAACCATATGGCTGGGCTCGGAATGTATGCCTGGTAGAGGGCGCTGTAAAGGCTTTTATAGCCACTTCAGCATCAAGGCTTTTGTAGAGGATGGGACTTGAACAGGAATGTCAGAGTCATTATTGTTCAGAAGCCATACTCGGCCCAATTCAATCTCAGCTGGATTTTTCCAGTGAAATAAGCATAATACCAATATAAACAACACACCTGTAGCATTGGATTTTATTATGTTTTATATAGTATTACACAGTATACTGAAAGGAGAAACCAAAAGGTGTCACAATCCAATAGTCCCATCAATCATTGGAATTTTTTTTCAAACAACTGAAGACACGGAAATGAGATATTTTAGCGATGACAACTGAGTGTGACAGTGTCACCGAGCACAGAAGCACGAGCAATTGGACTTTAATTTAACTATTTTCAAATATAACAAGGCAATAAATAATAATACCTCTTCCAATTGAAATAACTTAATTAGCTTAGCCCCATGTAGCGCTCCATTTAATGATTAAATCAAATCCTTTTTTCTTTCCTGTGACTCTGTTTGCAAATGATGTTTTCCTGCTTTGTGCGCTCAAGGACATCCTTAAATGCACTGCTAACTGCAGCGTGACTGTGTGACGCTTCAGACGCTACATATAAATAAAAACAAAAACACAAATGTAATATCCCCAGTGAGAAAACGCTTTGTTTGATGACTTTTCTGTTCTCTTGTGTTTTATGCACTTTTCTTCACATTAGAATAAATGGAGCAAATATCGTCTTAAACCCACAGGGCTACTGTTGTAATTTTAGTCTAAGAACAACAAAAAGGAACACATTTTGGAAAACATATTTGTTAAATGAACGGTATTGCGTATTAGTGAATATTGTTTTCATTCCATGAAGGCCATACAGTATGAAGCAGCATGGAGGTTAATTGAAGCCTTCACTTTGGCCGTTCAAGGATGTCACGCATGCTTCAACATAACCCCGTCCTTCCCCCTGTCGCTTCGGTGCCAGTCGGCCCGCCTCCTTTTTTTAAATCTCTCAGGGGGTTGTGTGACCCCGTGGCCTTTGTCTGTCCTTACCCTTGATCATTCATGTAATGACTTCAGAGAGCTATTAAGGCCAAGGGACACGAGGATGCTGGGTTTGCATGACAGCCCGCAGACAGGCCGAGGAGACGTTTGACCCTGACAGTCTAACACACTGGTGTTCATATTTGACAGACAACGCCGCTTTCAATTTGTGGGCTGTGCCTTTGCACAACTGTATGGATTTATTGTCAAATAAACTCAGTGAAACAGAAGCTGCAGTGAGGACATTTTCACCGGACTCTAATTGTGTTACGTGCAATATTCACAAACACTGCCACAGTCAAGGTCCAGCCTCCTTTGTGTGTCATAAAAAAGCAGCCACATTTACATAAACTCTGAAGTACAGTAGTTCTGCTGCTGGTGTCCCTGACTCTGCAAACTGCACTGGTGTTTGGTCGATTTAGAGCATGAATAACAATGGAGGTCGTCTTCTGAAAATCCACAAGCCGGCAGAACAGTTGTGACACGCACTCTACTGTATGTTAACTCTAGTTTTCCTTTTCTTTCCTGCCCTCCTTCTTTTCACTGCCGGCCCTGTGTTTGCATTGAGTTTTTTAGCACAAAGCTAATTCTCCAGAGTTGCCACAATGTCTGTTGGCATAAAAAAAATGTCTCCTTCTACCCCATGCAAAGGCATGATAACAGTTTTCAATCATGTTGAGGGTGAGTGGCTGCCAAGTGTGGTGCAACTGAAGCCCTTATTTCTAGTCAAGTGGTTACAACAACACTCTTAACCTGGAATCGAGTGAAAAAAAAACACTTCCATTGTTAAATCAATCTGGGACTTCCCACTTTTAAGACAAAAGCCTGAGATCATATTGTGTGTGACACTGCAGCCTCTGCAGGCCATTATTGATTCTCCAAACACTGGTTTTTACATTCATTCTTATTCCGAGGCATCACATTAGGAGGTGTATTAGTGGTGATCTCCTCCACATACATCCTCTGACCTGCAGTTCAGTTCCACATCGACACATCCTCAGCTTTGAACTCAAATCTGAACTTTTGTTTCAAACACTGCATAATCGATATCTTTAAATAGTTGAAATAAAAATACAAATGGTCACAATTTTCCATTTCTAAACTATTTTGGGTGACATGAACACATTTAGTACACAAATACATTTAGTTATGATTTTGCCACCTAAAACACACACAGATATTTATTATTAATATGAGTGTTTTTTTGGGTCACTGACAATTTTGCCTTGGCTCAAGGGTTCTTTAGACCTCCTTTAACTGACTTTCTATAAATATTTGAAAACATTTCATAACAACATTCAGTTGTCAGAACATTTGTACAACCTTACAGAAAGAAACCACATTCCATTTTACTGAGATTATGTGGAGACATCTTGATTCTCCTCAACTCATCAGAGAATCAAGGGCCTTTTGAAACTGAACTGAACGGATGACAAAATAAGTCACCATCCCTATCACATTACTACTCTCCTGACAACTGCTAAGTACACCGAAGGAGTGTATTTGACTACTATTAAAAAACACATGATGCGGTCCTGCATGGTTGACACAGTTACAGCTGGTCCCATGTGGCCAGCAAAGGACAGCCACTGTTTCCAGCAAAAAAAAAAAAAAAGAGTCCAGTTTGCTGCAGAGATTGGCCACAGATGTAGTTCAGTTGTCTGTTCTCATTCCACTGTGGCTGACCCTCCCCTGTGCCGGCCAGAGTAAACACAGCAGCTATGATGAACCCTCTTCCACATTCTTCTACTTAGTCTCACAGTTAATCTATCTCTGACTCACTGTCGCACTCACACACCCAGGAGCAAACATGCTTTCAGTCCGTGGGGTAGTATTTCTGCATTTTCAAATTCACGACCAAAACAAACCTTCATCAGAAGGCAACATATGGTCCTGTTCTAAATGAACACATCTCCCATGCTCCCTCTGACACAGAATCACAGAGAACTTCTGGCCTGAATGTTTTATGCTCGCAGTGAAATTATTTACAGGATATACCCAGGACTGTTAGTGCACAGCTTTCATTATTGAATTGTAGTAATTTAATTAGGATATGATGGCCTTTGTCTTGCCAGTGCTGAATCCAAGGACAATTGAAGATGCATTTCAGTGGCAGAAATAATCACAAACTCTTTCTTTATGCATGTGGGTCAGTGAATAAAAAACTCTTATTCACTGGCATAACCTTGCAAGAGTGATTTTCCCTCCTGGGTAAAAAGGGGAGGAGATAAAAAATGGAATTCAGGCAAACGCTGGGCAAACGGGGACAATATTAGAAGGAAGAAAACAACTGCATAAACATGAAAAAAAAAGTCGAAGAATAAGTCACAAAATAAATTGCAAATATGAGCAATGATGAAAATGGATCACGTAATAAAAATAATCATAAGCATGAAGAGAAGCAACAATAACAACAACAGAACACAGCAGAGACCAGGAATAGGTAAGCTGGGGAAAGAAACATTGCCACAGGGGAAAGTGAGCCACACGCTGCAATGGACCCAATGAAATGTGCAAATAAGTCTCAACAGGAATCAGCTGTCAACATTTCAAACAGCAAATTAGTTTGTCTGAAACCACAGCTGTTGCTTCACATCCACACATCAATTCTAGGACATACATTTATGACCAAGACTTTTTCTTCCTAAAGTAGAAGTACTGAAGGGTGCATATGAATGAACGTCCTGTAACCTGAACAAAGTAAGTCTGTCATTGTTGATTCACTTCACAGTGTTTAGCAGGCATTCCTCTACGTTAGGAAACAGTGCTATAGTGTGAACAGCAACGTGGCCTCTGAAATACTGGAGAAAAGCATTGCTGATTGACATAGTCACTTAGTGCATCAAGAAGTGTTCCATAAGACCGTATATAAGGCAAAGTGGAATCCATTCATCCATTGTCAGCAGTAATGTCTTAGGTTTCCTGAAAAAAAAAACAGCTGTAACAGCTTAGGAGAGTCCACTGATACTAACGGCCACAAATGAGCTGAGTTTCACAACGCTCATCTCCTATCATCAAAAATCAACCATAGCCATAACCATCAAGCCACAGCTGCAATCATATATGAATGAGCAGGAAATGGTACAGGACGTCTGAAGCTGTAACTCTTGATCGGGGAGAGGAGGGAGTACTGTAATACAGGAGCACAGAAAACTGCGTCAGTCCACGGATGAGAGCACCGCTCAACAAAATGTTGCACAAAATTCTAACTTTACGGCTCGGTCATGTGGTTACGAGGCAACAGCTGTTAAAGGTACATTTCATAGTTTCCTCTGCTCCACTGTGCAGTGGCCTGAAAGGTCATTTAAATCTGGGATCTGTGGTAGAAGAGTCCAGGTCTGCGTGGGATGTTGGAAAAACAAAATTTGAATCTGCATGACAACAAAGAAAAAAGACAGTACTCACACTAAAGCAGATGGCTGTGTTTAAAGAGACATATCTTTTCTATGACAATTGACATCCTTATTGTCACACAATTAAAAGGTTGTAACTAAATAACAAGACAGTGGTTAATCCAGTTGTAAACATATCTGTTTGTCCTTTCTCTGTGTTGCAGAACATGTATCTAGCTTCTGTTGGTCGTTGTTTCAGTTTTCATGGCAGTTCAGATAAGATTTGTATTTTCTGTGTAAATACAGTGCTGTTTAAGTGCCATTAGGGTCACATAAGCATGCACTTCACTTTAACATTCTTGCTCACATGGATTTCTCCCCCTGTTCCCATAAAGTCGACACAAGCTACGCCGTAACCTTCAGGTGAGATTTACTGCCGGTTACGGCTTTAATCAATACTTTTCAAACGCCTCTCAATCTAAAGGGACCTGAAGAAACACTGAAGAATAATTCAAGTTAATAGACAGGCTTTGTGTAACACAGGGGTGTGACAGAGGACAGCGTGCAGGAAGTGAAAGCAGCACAGTTTTTGCCATGGAAACAAGCTGTTTTCAAAGCAGCACAGTTGCATGTAGCCTACATAGCGCGTTTCATCTGGTATGAAAAATTTAGAACGTGAGTTATATCACCAACACACCCAGGGAGACATGAACATCAAAGCACATTCTCTTGGTTTTGTTTCATAACACTCATCCGATTCTCTTTCTACCTCTCCCTCTCTACTTACTGATGCAACATACGAGCCTGTGTACTGTATGTGTGTCCAGCATTTCCGCAGAACACACAGAATAATGAATGTTGAAACTGCGGTGTCCGACTAAACTTGTGCTTTCCCCTCATTTCCACTACTGTTCTCGTTCCCTCTTTTTTGTCAACTCTTCTCTGCTCCCAAATGAACACAGACACTTTGGATCCTGCTAACTCAAAGGCCATCTCTTTTGCTGGAAAGACAACACGGCTGATGATATATTCCCTCCTGATATTAAAAAGTGAGCAGGAGGAGTGGAGGGATTTTCTGCGCTCTCTTATCTGACTTCTTAGAGCTTTCACCTACCCACTCTCACCCCGTTTTCCTCCCTTTTCCCCGGTTCCATCTTGTGTTTCTTGCTGTCAAAGTGATAACAAGAAAAGATGAGAAAGCAAGGTATGCATTCTGTAGGGATAACAATAAAGGACACTGTCTCACCCCCCCTCCCCCTCACCCCCTCCTCCTATGTTCACAGTCCCCTGATTCTCTTCTCAGATCAGCCTATTTGTTATACATACAGACTTTTTTTTCATGTTCGTGGCAGAGGAACAAAAAAGTCTTTGCCGGAGAAATGCCAGTGTTGACATGTCTCTCTAGTTGCACAACGACAGTCTGCAGGGTGTGTGTGTGTGTGTTTTGTACCAGATTGTGTCAAGTCTTTTGAAATGTGTGTGTTAATGTGTTTTACACACACACTCCCTCTCTCTTTCTCTCACTCTCTCTCTCTAAATATACAGGTATGTGCAAATTGGAAATGTCAACACATTATGTGTCAACTTCATTTGCTTGTCAAAACTACCACAGAAGGGACAAAAAAAGAACAATGGGCAGCTAAGTGTAATGTTAAGTTTAGAAAAGTGTCTGGAGAGCTAGATGCTTTAATGGGATTCTGTGATGATCTGATAGACACCATACACATGACCCAACTTTGAAAGAAAATGCAGAGATTAACATAGAATGTGATAAAATCATAGCTGTGTGAGTTACAGGAGTTTGGGCTTCAGAAGATTTGATCAACAACTAATAAAAATAGGCCGTGGCTGCAGGAACCAGGAAGGGGTTAGTGTTTGTTCATTTATTCTCTTCAGGACCATGGACAGTTCCCCAGTGCTTTGTAAGGACACAGAAAAGACAGCACTCACATCCACACCTGTGGGCAAGTCTGAGTGTCCAGTTACTCCGATAGCATGGAGGATTTTCAATCAATTAATCTTATATATATATTAAAATCTTACCATGTTATCAGGAATGATGAATCATGGAATGACTTTCTCAAAATGTAACAAACAGTGAAAATAATTTGTCAGCCCGCAGCTCGACACACGGCAAACAGTACACGTCTTGATTGCGTCCTTCAAAACATGATGGAAATGGGTTCCAGAGAGAAAGACTCGAAATGACAAAATCATTTGTCTTGTTTTATCTTTGTACTCTCACAACCACCACAAACATCTGCCGTGTTCAGAACATGGATGCATTTACCACTCAGTCAATTTGATAAGGAACGTTACTTTCAGTAAATCCAGCTCCTTCGCACTCCTGCCATTTATTATTTCACACTGGCGACATTTTATGCTGAAATTGATATATGACGTGTCGAGTTACTTCCTGCTCCAAGGTTTTATGTCATTGCATGTGTTTCTTTTTTAGTCATCTTGTCAACACTTGTCAGCAACATTGAGCCCAAATTACCAGATTGATGTGCACTAAAATGTAATCATGGAGCACTGACCAAAGAATATATATTTAATTCCTAATGAACCTCAGCTGGATCTAAAAAAGCCGGGTGTAAAGTTTTGGTCTATGTGGTTTGTTAGGAATAAAACCATTCCTTGTTCCCTTTTTATAAAATTTTCATACGTAGGATTGTTTGGCCTTGGTAGAGCTGTGCGGTTTACCGAGTCTCTGTCCTGTTAAGGTGTACAGTAGCAACACTAAGAAAAGCTGGTATGTTAATGGTTTAAAAAAAAAAAAATAAAATAAAAAACCTGTGTGGTTTAGAAATGCTACTCCATTGTTATTTCCTTTTCTTTTCTGTTTCTTTGGTATTCTATTATCATTGCAGGTGTACAGGCCCTGGTGTGTTGACATGCTTTGGTGTTTTTATAACACACTGTTGTTCATGAAAAGAAAGTGTCAAAAAACATCACAACACAAAGGAGTTCACCACAGCTTTCTACAGCCATCAGTACTGACTCCATCCTCTGAGAAAACAACGGAGGAAACACACAGTCAACAAAGACTCTTTAGACTTCACTCGTGATCACAGGTGTGCAGCTATGTGTTTTTGTCTTGGCAGCACAAAAATAAATAAATACACACGTATATATATATATATATATATATTATTTATATATATTTATATAAGAGGGAATAAATCAATCCAACACAGGCCATAATTCATTGCATGTCTGTACTAGTAGCTTATTTTAAGTCACCAAAAATGTAAAGTATATCAGTATTGGTATAAAACCTTACTATAAGACTATAATAGATGTCACCTATCTGCAGTCAACATTCTGCTACCCTATTTAATTTGTCCATATAGCAACAGAGAAACATCTGTCTTTAAATAAAAAGTCCTGAAAGGTTACAAAAACATAACCACAAAAACATTTATTGAGGTTAGAGGCAAAAGAAAATAGACTTGTTTGCACAGAATTTGATATATAAAAAAGACATGACTCGCTGCAGTTACCAAAGTGATGAATGTTGTGGTTCCAATGGTGGTACAATGGGAAAAAGAGAAACAAAAGTTCAAAGTTCAAACCAATTGCTGATAAGAAAAAAAGGAAACACTGGAAACACAGTCAGACAGAGGCTGCAGTAATAATTGGACAGCGTGGACGTGAGCTGGGTCACAGTACTGTTAAAGGTCATCTGCAAGTCAATATCAACTGCTTCATCACACAGGCCGACCGCTGGTTATGTTAAAATGAAACAATTGCATTCGGAAAGCAACACTTTTCAAACAATGTTTCATTTTAGCTGCAGTTATTACCGTCCCTTTGTCCCAACGACAGCAGCGACAGCAGGACACTGAACCTGAACCTGAAGCTGCTCTAATCATGACTCACAATTTTTATCAGATAATATTTAGGTCACTTAGATATCTCTGTTACACAGGCACAATTTTCAGAGTGAACTTGTGCAGAATATTGTGTCCTCACTCACAACCATCCACCATAACCACCATCATCACTCTCCTGTATGAAGCTGCAGCCGTACATTCTGTAGATACAGCTAGCTGTAGTAGAGCAGTACTGAGACCAGATAAAAAGGTAAGGGTTTTTACTGAACTGAGTGACGAAGGAAAATGAAATGCTCCGATGATGAAATATGTATGAAGTTAATGCCATTAAACAATTTTTTCGTCCTCAAAAAAGGTAAGTATGTTGTCATGTTCCTGCATAAAAATTCAAAACTGCACACTTCAACGGGCAAATTCGAGATCAATAAAAGATTACTACATTTTTAAAAACGTTTTCCCAAAAAGAATTTCCCAAAAGTCAGCCTTTCATTTAACACTGCAGTGTTGTAATCACATGCTCGCCGCTTTAACAAAACAGACGACATCACAACAATCCCAATCTACAGCAATAAACAAACACAGCAGGTAGAATGGATCTGGGAATATAAATCCCATTTGCTCAACAATATGTATAAACTACACTAATAAAAACACTCAGAAGAAGCCTCTACCTTCCTCTCCCTCTCAGTCGGACAGAAACAACAACAGCACACAACATGGATCCCAGCAGTCGGCTGTTCCCTACTTTGCATAAACCAATAATGTAATAGGGAGAAAACCATTCCCTGATGAACACTGGAATGAATATTTAAAAACATTACAGCGGACAACTACCTCGAACCTTTAACCTCGCCACAGTCACACAATCAAAAAGTTCATAAAGAATTTAAACCTTGGTCAATAGTCATTGTAGAAAACATAGGTTTCTTACTCACAATTCATATTCAATTAAACTCATACTTAAGCTGCTTTGATTTCTAAAGAGAAGGGTTGAGTTTAAGCTGGTCACTGAGGGCACGGCATCCCTCCGCACTGTGGGCCCTGACCCTGGGAATAAATTGGTCTTAAGGATGAGGTGACCACAGCGTAAAATACCAAGGTAGAGATAAAAGGATTGCAATTTTGTACAGCGAATGTGGAAACGCTGGGAACACGTTCAGATTAGTGATATGTAGATAAGAGTTTATGCAGGGTCAGAAACTCAAGTTTGGCACCACTAATGTAGTAAACAGTCAGTTTTAGTGTGGGATGTTTGCTCGAAACCAGGTCAGAACATTGCTCTAGTTTTTTTTTATTGTTAATAAAACTGTCAGCAAGATTTATGTTCAAATAACTGTGGTATAAAATAGGCTATCTTTGGTTCACATGTAGGCAATCAGCACTGTTTGGGTACATGTGGCAGGCCTGAAAGTTTGAAAATATATTTTTAAGAAATAGATTTTCAATTAATTTATTTCTTATATGTATATAGATAGATAGATAGCTAGATAGATAGATAGATAGCTAGATAGATAGATAGATAGATAGATAGATAGATAGATCTCATCAGTTCTATGTGGTGCTGTTACTTCAACAACAACGAGCTGAAATGATTAAATACTTACAGTGAGGCAGTGAGTCTTCCCTGCTTTTGTTCTTTGTGATGTTGGTTCAGCTCCTCATCTTTCAAGCTGCATCACCGGCTCCTTTTGGCTTCATTTTTGTACCTAGAAATTTCCCAAGTACCTGTTAAAAAAAAATAGAAAGACAGAGGGAATCATCCTAGTGAGGAGCACGGCTTCATGAACTTTCTGGGAACCATTAAAATGACAGATAGGACTCATTTATGGGATTTTCTAAATACTCTTCATTTAGGTTTGTGTTCAAAGAAGAGCTGAAGTTTTACTGGACCCCAAAGTCAAATCTGTTGGTGGAAAGGTTTTACCCCCACAAGATACATCAGTACATTTATCCACATCCTTCCAAAGCACCATTAAACTGTACCCTGACTGGCCATCCTGCAGCACTGTGGGCTGGTGTGACAGGACACAATGGAGGTTGTATCTGGTAGGGGACAGTACATCAGCTGGACGCTAATCGGCTGACTCACCTTCACAATGCTTCCCTCCAGGATGGGCCAGAGGACTGAGTGAAGGGGAAATCAGACTGTGAGCGATTAGGTTAATGAAAGAGGAAAATGGAGTGAAAGGACAGGAAAAGGTGGCCCTGAGGCAAATAAGTTTAGAGGAGAGCTGAATCAATTGCCTTGGCAGCTTCAAAGCACAGCATTGAGACACTGATTGGCAGAGTGGAAATGGGAGCCAAGATATACTGTCAGTGGGTGAAAGAATTACTTTAAACGTCCCATTTTTAGAGCCTCCAATTTCTATCAACCGCTGGAAGGTCAATGAAAGCAGGGCTATCGCGCAAAAAGTCATCTTTGTACAGCTGCCAAAAAACTGACAAATAAATGACTCATCTGTGAGACAGACTTTTAAACAAACACAGCTAAATATGGTGCTGAAAAAGCTAAAAAACATTCCCTAGTAATCAGTGGTTTTGACCAGGCTGTAAAATATTATTTCATTACTAAAGATTATTTCCATAGCTATGATTAACTGAAAGCTGAAATTAAACTTGAGAAAATATGTTTTTCAAATGTCATTAAAATCCTGCATTTATTCTATGCTGCAAAATGAATGAATTCACCCTGGCTGTTGAGGGAAGCACAGTCTTGTTGGAGTTCAGCCATGGCGATAGGCTCCACTTGATTGCCGAAGCTGTCACCTTTGCTGAAGCCTCAGAGCGTTCTCGGGATTGGACCTGCCACTGAGCTGTTGTTGGAGAAGCATCTATTTTAGTGATATACACCGGGCATGGCTCTGTTTGTGCCAATTCATTTCAAGGACCGGGCCCTTGATTAGACTGGGCTCCTCAGGACATCCCATAATTCAAGCGTGACAACAAACAAAACTAAACAAGGTCTCCATTTCCCTCTGTTGATAATGTGTTCTACAGTGGAATAAAAGGACAAGAATAGACTCCTGGATATAACAGTGGTTTTACTCTAGCAAATGTTCATATTGATTTTAGGAAAACTTCCCGCAGGATGAGAAGCCTTTAAAGCACCTACAGGAACACAAACTTCTGAAAATTCTTCTCTCCACCCACCAACATCTTCTTTTTCAGCACAGTGTGAAAACTAAACCAAAAAAGAAGCTCTCTAAAAAAACAGCCCACAGGGTGTCAAACCATCTGGACAACAAATGTGTACAAGCTGTAAACAAACAGCAAAGGAACAAACCTCTGATTCTCACTAAGCTCATCAAATTCTAAAGAATTCCCATCACATTGCAGAGCTGACCTGGCCCTCACCCAATATTCCCAACCCCTCGTCTACAGCACTCAGAAATATTCCCCCTGATGTCCAAGAGACAGCCAAGTGTCGCAGCTGGAAGAAAAACTCAGGTGTTCACAGCTTGGACCAAAGACATCGATGTTGACCCACAATTCAAAGGGTGAGGCCACAAGAGAGTATCTTACTGCTGAATGCCAGGTGAAATGAGAAAGGATCTTTATTTTTATTATTTATTTAAAAAAAATGAAGCCATGGCCAAATTAGTTACAGTTTGTCTGTCAGTTTTTTACCCTTACTTTTCTAATGGCCCCTGGCTCCACTAAGGGGCAGGAAAGTGAGGTAGAGCCACTGCACCCACAGCACCCTCTCAGAGGACCACCAGAAGAGTGTGAAATATAATTGGACACCTGCAACCACGGAGGACCCGAAAATAGCTGATGTTTACAGCATAGTTTGGAGCAGGAGGAGCAGCTCCAGTACATAATACAAATCCACCTTAGTTCCTGATTGGAAAATAAAAAAATCAAGGGCTTGATGAAGCTTTAAAGAAATTCTTACATGTTCTCCAATGTCGAAACAAGTCTCTGAATTCTAAATCCAGGAGTTTGACATTCTGAGTTCCCCTCCTTTGTGAACCATTGTTTTAGAACACCAGCTTCATTAAAGCACGGTAAGGGAAAGAAAACAAATAGAAACCCAACTTTAAGGAAGTGTGGCAGTGGATGCTGGAAGCAGCCGGGTTAGGGGAGGATACACTTCTGTCCACAGGCCCCAGTTACCAGTCCTCTCCTGATCAATAGGTGCTGCAGGCAGAAGAAACCTCGGTGAGCCAGTCCTACTCCTCCACCTCTCTCCCCGGGGAGCCGGAGCTGGATCTTAGCATACAATTAAAATTTCACACTTGACTGCATCCCACAGACGGTCAATATTAGAAAAGTTAATGAAAGCAAAGTGTGAAGGATGCATAAAGGTGAAGAGAACTAATGGCTTTTAGAAGAAACCGATATAAGAGCAATAACAGCGTTCAGTGAATAATCTGGCTCTGTCCTGGTGAAATAAACAGCCTTAAAATAGTTTGAATTTGTGATTAAAATTATTTTGTTATTTTGGTTATTAGAGAGAAAATTGCTTTCATAGATAAATAATGAATTATAAAATAATTCTAAATAATTCCAAATAACATTAGGACCGACAGTTTCACTGCAAAAAAGGTAAACATGAGAAATAAATTTGAGAAGTGAACATACTTTCACACATACTTACAATATGGTTTTAACTCTTCAAAAGGCTCGGTGTATTTTTCATCTGTGACAGTTACAGATAATTAAAAATAAACATGTGAAT
>NC_024313.1:7415633-7460765 GCF_000523025.1 Cynoglossus semilaevis | reverse complement strand
CAGTAGATACCCTCAGATACTCACAGTAACTTAACCCCACTGCTCTTTGCCCTGTGGGAGCAAACTGCAGTAACTTCAGGGCATCACTATCAATGTTCAGCTTCTTTCTCTGAGAACAGTGAACTGTCCAACCGAGAACCAGACACTCAGTGCTACGGAGCCACATTGCTGTGGAAAAGTCTGATATTCTGTGACAACTTTGGATCAACACACTGTCATACTCGGTCATGTAACAGGCAGAGGAGTGACAACATGCATGGGTGAGTCATACAATATTCTGTTTCGAGCCGGTTTCCTTCAGTCCCACAGAAGTTGTACTCCTCTGAGGGAGAAGCAGACACACGACGGCTGCTTTGTTTCCCATAAGACACGACGCAATGAAACTCTGCAGCTGCTGTAAGGGGAGCCTTTTTGACACTATAAAACAAGGATGATGTAAAAAGGGGATGGTTTTGGTAAATAAAAGAAAATTCAAAAATGAGGAATCTGAGTTACTGAAAAGGGAGCGAAACGACATATTTTCTGAAGCCGACCACAGCTCTCTGTCATGCCTGTTAGAATCTGCATATTTACCAGAGGTATAAAATGGAAATTTGCATTAAACACTCATTCTAAAATTTCAGCAGAACTTCACAGTATCCATGAAAAATCAAACCGGAATAAAACAATTTGAAATTCACCGTGCCGTCTGACTTTTCTTGAAGTAAAGTCTACATTACAATGCTGTGGGGTGAAATGAATCTAAGAAGAACAACCTGTTAAGCGGAACCGGGGATCAGCAAAACTTGTCAGAGTCTCGGCAATTCTACGTTTTCAAATGATTCCCAGGCAACTCACATACAGATGAGGGCTTAGGCCCAGAGTGAAATATGTGTTTGCTGTAAAGGCGTCGTCTTTGTGACAGACTGAGGATTTTCTTAGATGTTTGTCTGTCACTCCGTGTTGTGGCAGATGTTCAAACAGAAGGAGATAATTGCCTGGTCTGAGTCGTCACTGTCGTGCTGTGAGGTACTGTGTCATGTCCTTCAAACCACATTAGTGTCTTCATCAGCCACACAAGTGGCGAGTGGAGATGAAAAGGAAATGAAAATAATAAACCAAAGATGCAGACACTCTTCACATGCAGCGTTTTCTTTCTTATTTAGTGCTGTATTTTTTTGTTTTTTTTAATCGTCCTGTTTGGGAAGATTGTCATTGCTTTGTAAACGCTCAGCTTTAAATAGATCAAAAAATAAATGTGTGTGAAACTGGAGGACATTTTCAATCTCTCTCACAGCAAAGGCCACTTTTTTTCTGAAGCAAAGACTGTCGACATATTTTAAAGTTGATCAATATTTTTATATTAACAACACGCAAATACATATGCATTGTTTGTCTGTCATTCAATAAAAAGGCTGTTAATTAGCTGTGGACTCAGCCGCTCGTGTCAGGTGATTAATTTAAGAAAATCTTTCAGCTCACTGTTTTACTTCACTCTTCACTCCCGACTAGTATTGTGTACAGATGCTGCAGGCGGGTATTTAAGATAAAATACTTGGATAAATCCTCCATGAATTATGCATGAAAAAAAAGCCACACATGCTCATGTATGTGATTCCCAGAATCCAGATGAGTTGTTGTTCATAAAATATGGACGTCTTGAAATTATTTTGTAAAAGCACAACAACAATCCCCAGCGTCTTCTCAAGTAAACCTCAGCATCAATTGACATGAAGGGCATACATTGACGTTCCCTAAGAAGAGCTGAAACGTTTCTACCTTACGCTGATATTTTATGGAACCAACAGTCATCATAATTTCATAAAATGTGTGGTAACGTTACAAATTACACAAGAAGACACCAAGTCAACAATCACTGACGACAGACACACTGAAGGAAAAGCAGTCCAGTTGCACATCATACCAAAACAACTTCAAAGTGACTGTGCAGTCGATAATGATCAGAGGATCTCTGTTCACTCGGTCCTGGAGGATGAAACCGTGACAAAGCAGAGAGTAAAAAAAAGGGACATTCCACTGGGAGCTGATAGAACAACTGACTGCTGTGTTATCTCCATTAGCAAAAGCTACAGAAGTAACATATGGAGAGTAACATCCTCACTGCTGAACATGTGTCTGTGTGGTTCGTCCTCTGTCAATGTGATGATGTCATCATTGATTCATGTTAGTGCTCTTGCTTAACACCAGCAACCTGGAAAAGATTCAGCTTGAGAAAAAAATGAACACAGTCCTTGGCAGGAAAGACGAGCTGCAGAAAAGAACAAATAAAGCACAAGGAGGAGATGTGTGGTCTGACTAGAACATGCAGCAGAGGCAGGGACCATGAAGTGGAGACAAAAGAATAAGAGAAGACGCGCAGGACACTTTTATAATTAAGACATTAATCAACTGCAGCTCTGGACTAATTTTGATCCACCGCAAATGTCAAAGCGTGCACATGACCAGGCACAAACAGAACCACACACTTCACACATTTGCTGTTTAGTTGTAGTTGAAACTAATAATTAAGTAAGACGGTAATTACGCTGAACCATTGTGATTTTCTGATGGAAGAAATAAAAAAAACCACCCCATGATTATTCATTATTCATTGAATAAAAAGTCACAGTTCACTGTAGGTGCAAAATGTGCTAATGTTAAGGAGTGTTTTCCACGGAGGACATTTTGACAGGTCCCAGTAGGAAGCGCTGGTGCAACACACCAAGCTAATGATGGCTGAGATGTGTGAGGCTTCCTCAGTTTCAAGGCACACACTGACTCACTGTCAATCTGTCCTGACTCGCATAAAAGTTAGTGTTATCAGAAAAAGTCCTGCTAAAAATGTCAGAAAAAGTAGGATTTCATTAGCTGTTCTCACCACCACAATGAAACCTGATTAAGAAAAACACACAATATAAGACAAATAATAAGTTAAAGTTTCATAGTTTCTCATTTTGACACAAGAGGTTTCTGCTTCATTTGCTTCAACCTACACCTCTGTAAAGGTCACAGGACTTCATCACGCGGTGAAATAATTCCTCCTGGGGTAGAGCGCTACAAAATAAAATAAAAAATAAATCTTAATACAATTCCCTTCCTCGTGGCCAAATTAAATTTGTTGTGTCTAACCTGTAATTTTTGGGGCTCGGCTCGCCTTCTCACAGAACTGCTGGGGGCGGATCCACGCAGCACTGGGCAATCAGGCGGTGGTGATAAGAAAAGGTCATTCATGCTAATGCAACATTTTTTATTCTACGAGGAAGACGTCAGCGCTGATGGATGATCCAAAGGTCATCCGTGTCATCACGCCCATTCTGTCCTATGGGGTTGATGCAGAACAAATCTGATGACTGCCCTCTGTGCTCCCCACATCATCAGAGAACAAGACAGAGCTAACAGCTCAATTGGTGGGTGGATAAGAGCCTGGGTGGAGCTCACGCACACACACCATGAACCGCAACGCCACCAAACTTCCTTGTAATGTTGACTCTGATAGAGTGACTGCTACGATTTTTAATTAGTGTTGTCTAATGGTTATAATTTTAAATCAGATTAATCACAGGGTAAATTAGTCGAGATTAATTACGACTGAATTTAGTTTGATAGCCCTCTTTTATATAAATAAATATCCCACGTTTCTGTGTGGAAAGAAGTACAGCTGAGTAGGCCGTAACGCAATGTCCAAGGAATCAACGTTGAGACCAGGCCAAAGTTGGCTAATTGTCCTTATATGCAACATTAAATCCACTTGTACCTATTCCTCCTCCTGTCCAACTCCAGCCTAATGAAATGAAAAAAGCCAGAAAATAAATACAGTACGTATGGTTTTCTAGGCTACGTCCCAAAGTCCTTTGCATTAGAGAGACAGTTCAGTTTTAGGTCAGGTATTTAGTCCAGCAACTTTCCTAGGGTTGGCAGTGTCCACCCCCTGGGGGCGCCATGTATCAGCAACCTGGTGACACAAAAGCATCAATTTATGCCACTTGAACAGGTTTACAAATTACACAAAGCCAATGACTCACCCACTTGACACACACCACACCAACAGCCATTATCTCACTGACATCACACCTGAACGCAGGGCTGAAGACATGAATTTATTTTTCAATTAGATCCCTGAATGAAGAGCCAGAAATAAACACTGCAAATGTGATAAGTGGAAAATAAGTGTGTGAAGCGCAGTACGGAATTCATTCTTTTTCTTTACTCAAAGCCCTGCTGAATCACTTAATGTATGGGATCCGACAGAAGCAGCGACCGCATTATGTCACCGGGGGATGTTTGTGGGAGGATACACAATTAGATGCTTCATATGAAATAACTAAAATCAACAATATCAAAATAGATTAAATGGGCAATTTATCTTTCCTCAGAAGAAACTTTAACCATCTTGGAAAAACTTTTTGTTCTTGAGAAACAGGTCACATCGTAGCCACCAGGGAACTCCATGTGAAACCACCCAAGGAGGTAATCCATCTTATATATGAGACAGTGCTACAGTACAGAGATACACTGTGGAAGTGGTAATAAAGGCTGCCGTTTGCCGTCATTAAAACTGAATTAGACGAAAAATAATCAGCAGAACTCTTGGGTCTGTCCTGCGTTACAGAGCAGAACTCCTGCTGCAGCACAGCAGCAAATAAATACACTGGAACTGGCCGCTGCCCACAAGCAGAGCTTTCCTCTTGTCTGCTGCTCTTTAGTGGCCGCAGCATATCTTTGTCTCCTGTTGTGGCCTCTTATCAGGCTACACAGATGGGTGAGTGTTTGCCAGCAGGCACAGGTCTGTGATGAGAACTTCTTGTTTATGGCACCTGAGTGCGGGAGCTGGTTTCCGAAGGGCATACAGATAAATTATTCATCCTGAAGTTTTGCATCAACACATCTCAGATGGCAGCACATGAGAGGGATTAATTTATGCAACACCCACAAGAGGACATGTCGATGTCCCCGAGCCTTGGGTTGAGTGAGAGGAGCTCATATCTACACGGAGAGACAAATCACTCATGCTCATCATGTAGAGATGGCCAGTTGCCGAGTGACTAAAGATGCAGATAGTTTTACATTTAACAGGTGCAAGGGATGGAAATCACACAGAAACTCCTCTTTGTTCTGTTTTTGTAGTTTTTTTGTTGTTGTTGTTCATCAGACAACTTTAATCTGGAGCGAAAACTTTTTTTTTATAGTTTAAAACAATCATTTTCAAAGCTCTGAGGCAACAGGACGTGTTGCAGCTAATAACTTAAACTGCCTGCAGCCACACGCCTTGATATATTTATTATTGTATTTTTTGAAGGTTTTCATTTGACACACAATCTGTTTAAAATCTGATCCCAGCAAAAACAAGTCCACATTTCAGAACAAACAATCTACAAAAATAAGGTGTGGTATTATATAGATGTGTGTGAATGCTGCAGCGGCCCACAGATGTGATTATGGGATGTTTGCCTTAATGGCGATGCACGCAGCACTGCCACGGGAGCATTAGCGTATTATTAGCATTCCATGACATTTTAGCAGCCGACAAGAAAGCTGTGAGCGGCCCTGTAAACAAAGTGCTGGTGCAGTGCATGGCAAGGAGAAATGGGAATAGAATTTAATGTAAAATGGCATTGTTAAGTGGCTGGAATACCAGGAGTGCATTCTAATGTGGTTTTACAGGGCAACCTCTGACTGGGTGAGACAGAGGAGAGAGGAGATAAGGGAGTGGACGAGTGGGACATGCAGCAGGGGTAATTGAATGTGCTAAGGATTTTAAAGGCCAACAGCTACCAGGGGTTATCAGCTGCTGAAACAATCTGAATTTTTTATGGGACTAACTTATTATCCGGACTAAAAGGAGGCTGGTCACACTTCACAGGGGGCGCTCTGGATAAAGTAAGATCATAAAGGCCAGAAGCAAACTTTAGACTGGTTTTAAAGCACTGCAACGTTACTTTTAGCACACTATTTGCAGTTTTAAGGTTTGTGTACTGAAAATGCTCCCATTCCAATTATACATAATATAAAATATATGCATCATTTTCCTTACTTTCCCAGCTGGTAAATAGAGAACATATCGTTTCTCTGTAGGTTAAAGATGCAACAGCCTTTAGTTGATTTAAATATTCCATCTCAATGTCTCAGTTTCATTCAAATTATTTAGCAACTTTTTTTTGACATTAATCATAAGCAGCCTTAAAAAAGTAAAAACAGGTTTTCATTTTTTTTTTAAATCAAACTGCACTCTGTATTACAGTTTAACAACACACCAGTTTAACCTCACAGTTTCCATCCTGTGGTCCTCTCTACACTTGGCCTTCTCAGGTTTAATCACAAGTGGACAGCCTCTGTTTATGTCTGGGATTAGAATACGTGTCTCAACAGAACACTTGAGACTGAAGAAGAGAAGAGAAGAAGAAAAGATGATGGCAGCCAACAAAAAACATCTGACAAACCAGTAAAGACAAGATGTGAATGAATCAGTGACCATGGCTCGGTTTTCAAATTTCAAGATTTAAAAAGGCGCTTATTATTTTCTTAACTATATCTATTTATGAAAATTGAGTCCTTGTACATTTACATATGAGTAAATATGTCCTTTTATATTCTATTGTACCCCTGACATGCAATAATACAGAACCCAAAACATCCTCTTAACCTGTACTTTGTCTAAACAACCCTTCCTTGCAGTGAATAAAAGCAGCAACTCAGAAAAAAAAGACAAAAAAACAAGTTAAACGGTGCAACACAAAGCTGGAAAAAATCTAATTATTCTAAAGGTAAGAACACTGGTTTACCTCAACCAACAGAACAAAAACACATGTTTATTCACAGTAGTTTGACTAGCAGTAAAGTAAACAACGTATCAGTGCAGGGCAAATATTCTTCAGGTCAACTGGGATTAGATCAGCCCAGTGGTTCACACCTCCTTGTTGTGCTGGTCTTTTTAATGAACACTGTTGAAATGTTTATAATACTTATATTAATAATAGTAATTAGTTGAAAAAATATTATCAGTTAGCGTTTTTTCAATTACTAGACATTTTAGGCAACCCAATTTGTATCCCAGGTGATCCCATAAGGGGTCGTGACCCCAAGGTTGTAAAACACTGGATTAGCTTCAGCTAATCATTTGCTCATTTTAAGGAACGTTGATTAGTCACAGATAGCGTGTAATTAAACTGATCAAAACTTCAAACACTTTCAGCAGAAATAGTAATAGATTTTTTTGTGATTAATAACAGGAAATTGATTTTCAAGATCATTGTTCCGTACTGATGTTTAGGAAAACAAAAAGGAAGCCATTATTGCTGTGTCCTGTGTTTACACCGACACTTTTTCATGAGGGGATTTCGTGACCTACAAGTGACTGCTGGGTAAACACGTTAATGAGGCCTGAGAAGCAATTTACCTCGAACTGCAATGTGGAAAAAAGTTGTTTCGGGCTCCAGTATAACTTGGGCACAGTTTGACACCCTGTGTGTCTGTCTTAGTTAGAGGCTGCTTCTTGCTCACCTTTGAATGACTTTCAAGTCCCTGTGCACACCACTGTCATTCTGCCTCTCCCTCACAAGTCCTTTTCTGGCCACAGTCATTTCGCCGCTCTTATACACCTGAGAGGAAAGAAGAGAGAGCGAGCCAGTGCTACAGAAGAAGCACAATCTAGGGAGTACTGTCAAAAGAACACTTTGCACAACACTAAGGCTTTTGTTTTCTGGCCTTTGAGTCAGAGCTGTGTGACTGCTGTGGGAATACACTGAATTTCCTTTTGAAAAACTGAGGGACGAAAAGTGTCAAGTACAAGCAGAGCACAGACACCAGAAGAGCACGGGGAAGATGAAATGTGATAGGATACTCTGTTCCCACATTGATTATCTTGTAGTCCAAGCGAAGTAGAGCATGCACTTGACTCAGCTTATAAAATATTCCTTTTCTTTATTTTTTCATTAGTTGCAGGTATGGCACAAAAATGGGCGACAAATTCAAAGAAATACAGTAAAAAAAAAAAGAAAGAAAAAGAAGAAGAAGAAGAAGAAGCCTGATCATACGGTATATAAATATAAAGCACAGAACAGAGAAGAGTGGCAGGTCATCATTACAGGGAGTCAGCACAGAACAAGATAAATAACATTACCGACACACTGCGTGCTCTCCCCCAGCTTCACTTTCTCAGAATATCCACAGGTCTTTACAGGAGGGTGAGGTGGTCGGGTGAGGGTGAAGGTGAGGGTGGATCATCTTCATTTTTATGATGCTGCAAACCGCCAGCTGCACTGATGGTAATTAAGTAGACATGGACAATGGGAGCTAAAGTCTCCTGGCCTGGCCTGTGGTGGCGTATCACAGCAGGTGAATGAAGAAAAAGGGCAGAAGGAGGGGGAAGGGGACGGGGGAGAGAATGCCATGGAGAAGTAGTCAGATTCAGTCCAACAGCAGAGAGAGTGGAGAGCAGGAGGTGGCAGTTCTCCCTGTGGTAAAGTTGTCAGACTGAGCAGCCAGGGTATCAAATTGTGACATACTGCTTCTTACCTGACAGAGTAAAATGAGATCTCTGAAATGTGTCTGCCTTTCCCAGTTATTTAGTGAGACCCCCCGTCAGCCTCCTGCCGACAAGTCACTCACTATACTGCCTAGTCATGTGGGAGGGGAAAAATAGGCTGCAAGAGAAAAATACTAAGGATGAATGAAAAAAAAAATTAAAAAAATTTTAAATTCCAGGGTTAATGTGACAGTTTGATTCATTTATGCCTAACCTTTTAAAACAGGTGGAATACAACTGCAGAGCTTTCTCCAACCTGGGGCCTCAGCTTTGCCTGGTGTGTATGCTAACAGCTGCAGCTACCAGCTGGAATTATAACACATTAGTAGAAAAGGTGGATTATTTTTGTGACAAATGGCACCGAGTGACAGAGCCCTTTTAGGTTGAAAACCAAAGATGAGAATGTTTCAGAGAACTGTTAGGACTGTTCATTTCAGTAGGAAATGAGTGAGTGCAGAAAATAAAAGAAGAAGGAGAGAAATGTACAGTTATTTCCAAACTCCTAATCACTGAAAAGACTGTTTGCTACATCACGGGAGGTAACTGCCTGTGTTTAAACGCACAAACCATAAAAGACCTTCACATTCTTGCAGGAATATTTTTGACAGCTAAATATTACAATGATTGAACTTGCTGATTTTAAGGCAAGCAGCTGTTTAGAGTACCTTTTTTTCTAATACTGGCCTAGGATCATTTTAATTAAATTAAACATCTGAGATGCAGCTTACAGCAATGAAATCTGGTCTGTAGCCAATAAACTAAATCTCACACCAACTCCAGGTTAACGGCACATCATGTACTGTACACTGGGTAAACCCGCCACAATAATAAATCCATGCAGCAATGCAGAAACAATATGTGAAAATGCACCATGTGCATACATTTGTTTTCTTTACCATTCTAGTACTTACACTATATTTATATGTATAGTATGCAAGTTCCTCTTCAGTTTAAATCATATTAATATATGTACTATTAAAAGAGTATTTTTCAAATGCATCATAGACTCAGGAAGCAAAAAACAAACAAACAAACAAACAAACATTATTTAGTCTGCCTTGATCCTGGATCCCTCCTTGCAGAAATGTAATAGTTATTGCATCTCTGGTGCAATAAAACTGACTGTTGTTTATGTTCACACGCTTAAGAAGAAAACAATTCTATTTTCTAAGTATTACTCAGAGCCCTAAAATGTATGGCAATTATATTGCTTTAACTCTTCATGACTCTGCAGTATTAGGACGCACTCTGTTGGCTTCAGTTGCATCACATCGAAAGCTGTCAACGCGTTGCTCACCTCATGTATACGTACTTTATGGATGGGTATAAACATGACGCAAGCCAATACAACACCATCTCAATATAGAGCCCCTAGAAATGACTGGAGGATTAAAACAACAACTGTCAGACATGACGTCAACGCTGTGTTTCGTTCGGGCAGACGAACCTTATGGGAGGTGCAACAGAAAGAGTGAGTCTGTTTTTGTTTGTTTTTTTTTGATTAAAGACGGCACTGCACACCAGAGTGAGTGGATGCTGTTATTGAGTCACAAAACCAATGACTGTGGGCTGATGCTGACCTATTAACCTATGACCTGAACACCCTAACCCTAACCATCCATCCACTGTATCATCTACAACTTATTCATACGCAGGACCATGGGGGCTGGAGCCGATCCCAGGGCGGGGTTCTACCAGGATCAGTACTCTCTTATACTAGTTTGCTAGTTGTTACTCTCATAATGAGTTTGTCTTTTTTGAGTTTGTTGAAAAAGTTAACTTCTAAATGTGTTTGTGTTTGATTAAAAACCATTTTTGTACTCGTGCATGGTTAATGGTAATGTTTTGCTAAATTACTCCAACAACAATAAGTTGTTAGACTTGGAAACTTCTCAAACCTTTTCGAAAAGCACATAACGGTTTTTGCAGAGATGTACCCAGCATCATAGCCTTCTATGGTCGAACATAAAACTGTTTAAAGAGAGTTTACAACATTTCAGGAGGATTTGAATATAAAGTAAATGACAAAATACTGTAGTGATTTACTTTGTACTTTAGAAAGAATATAGCTTAGAGTTGGTTTGTACGCTTTAAACTCAGGCAGTTATAATAAAGCAACAATTTGATACTTGTTTAGGAAAAAGAAATCTTGCAAGAAGAATAGTTGAGGACGATTCTTTTTAGGTCTGAAATTTGCCTTTGGAAGAAAAACCAAAAAAACATTATTTTCATGAACGAATGTCAGTATTTTCTTGTCATTCTTTATGCTCATATGTTACAAATTTCCACAATGGATGTTTAGGGAAAAAAAGCACGAGTCATACTGTTGTACTGTACGCTAACTGTCACAGTTAAGACCACTTTGGCTCTTTGTTATGATTTCCTGTACAACTGAAGGATACAGCAACATGATTGATGCCCATAATGTCGGGGAAGTCAATTCTCACCAAGACTCCACTTACGTTCAACCCAATCCTGCTGTTACTGATAACAAACAATGGAGAAATGTCTGAATGATACTGAACATAAAGACGCCCTGAAATGTCTATCGCTCTGCTCTGTCTATCGCTTTGCTCCACATATTTATCCTCTTGTACACGTGACGGCTTCTTCTCACACCTATTGTACACAACATATGCATACACATGTACACGGCCCACTCACACAAACCCAGGCTTCTGCTGAAGAGGCTGCGTACAGTATGCTGAACAACAGCAACACCAGGAGATAAGCCGACACTGACGACTGGCTTCGATGTGTGTCTTTGTCTGTTTCAGTATGATTCAACAGGATTCTAACATGTAACTGAAATGAACACGGTGGATTTGTTTTGGAGCGAAGATAAGCCTGAATTTGTAGGAGTAGGTCAGACATGTGGAAAAGTATAAAATGAGCTTCATATTGAACTGTACGGTGTGTTGTGCTTCCTGTACGTCCACGAAAAAACATTAATCATAAACCTTTGTATAGAGCTTCTTTAACATTTACAAGCTATACATTGACCAAATTGTTTTACGTCGTATGCTTCCGTCAGCTTTGATACTTCAGCGATGCAAAGGGAGACAACAAGAAGAGAAAGGAATCAAAGTCTTCTCCAACAGAAAAGATAAGAAACAAGACACAAGTCCTCAAAACATCTGTCATAACCAACAATGTACGGAATCTTCTTATTTTCTCTTTTTTACAATACATTTTTAAAAACCCCGCTGGTTAAGATTATGGTCTCAGGTAGATTTTTCCACAGTCAATCTTCACAGTTTGTGTAAAAGCAGAGAAACATTCTCGCTAGAATAATAAAATATCATGACTATTATTGTGGTCATTATTATCTTTTATTCTGGAATTGTTCCTTATAAATGGTAGAGCACGGAGGGTGAGGCGAGTCACCCGAATGAAGAGCCTGCAGTCCAAAAATTGCTACTCTCCTCCCTGTACATCACAACGTTTGATTCAGCAGTCCTTCCTTTTTCTTTTTCATTTTCCTAAAAAAATGAACATCCAAGTTTGGGAATCGAGTCAAACGAAGCATCTTAATCCTCCTGCATGATCTTTAGCAACAAACGCTCCGGAGCCACACCGTCACTGTTGCCACTGTTCGTAAATCCACACCGTTTCCAAACCTGTGCTTGGGGTCAGCTGCCCTCTCACTGATGTACACAAAGGCATAGGCTTAGGTGCATGCACACACACAGGCACCCACCCACACACACTCTCACACACTCACACAATTACAATACCTTATTCGTACACACTCACACTTACACTCAAACGCACACACACACAGGCAACTGTTCCACCAGGAGGCAACTCCACGAGTTGTACAATCCCGATACTCCCTCTGAGCAGGCATGTCCTCCCATCAGCACTTGTGGGGCAAAAGAAACGTAGAAAATAGCCCATCAGAGGAAACATGAAGAAAGATGTGTTCGATGTCGATTAACGCCCAGGCTCACGATTAGGTTTATATTCTGAAGGCACTTCTTTTCATGGCAGAAAGTAAAGTGGCTTCGGTTCCACAGGTGGACCGCTGACCGGATGTTTGAGTCAGGCCTTACTGATCTCAACCTTCTCTTCCCTCTGCCTGTTTTTCCTCTCCCTCCATTCTACTTTTCTTTGCCCTTGTTCCCAAAACTTTCATTCATTCCAGCTCTTCACTTTGAACTCCTTTTCTGCCCTCCAGTCCAGCTGTCTACACCTGAACTGATTCTTGTTCTGCCGCCATACTGTCGTTTGGCCACTTGGACTCGTGAGCACAGTGTTAAGAGATACATTGGCAGCTACAGAGGGAGTAAGCAGACAGAACTAAAAGTTGCCAGGGTCAATGATTTTTACAGTAAAGCACCAAGCAGAGAAAAATAGGAACACCAAGTGTGACGAGGGCTGCAGTGAAAACCGTGTATCGGGGATTTGCATCTGGTGCAAGAAAATTGGGATCAAAACACACAGAGAAAGGTCTGACTCAGATTGAGTTTAAAAGCAGGGAAAAAAGTCGGCTGTGTCTGTGTTTTACCACCTCCCAAATGAATTTTCTTAACTTCATAAATGAGTTCTTGTGCTTTACAAACTTCTACTCCGTCGGTGCTTGTAAACTCTTTCACTGAAGTCCAGTTTACTCACTGCCCCGCTGTCTTTGTGCTCGTGAAGACGTCCCAAGTCCTGCACCACGGAGTTTTTTTTCTGTAAAAGAGGTCTCTTTAAAAAATTAGCACATCTTCTTTATTACTTTAAGTGTCATACTTTTTTTTATCACAATTGTTTTCTCTTTATTTATTCCGATCCCTCCGTGGTCTGTCAGAGGACTCTGCTGCTTTCAGGATGCATGAATCTTTGGTGATTGGATGCCGAGGATAGCTCACAGACGGTGTGGTCTGAATATTCGCCTCTGTGATGATGAGAGAAGGGTCACCTTTGACCTTCTAGAAGAGTCATCACCAAGGTGATGCATAGCAGCCATATATGGAAGGCAGTTGATGATGCCTTAGACCCGGGATCTGTGGCGGATAAAAATAAAAAATTCAATTCTATATTAATACTAGAATTCAATATAATAGAAATACATCATCCACACACAAACAGAGAGTGGAGTGTGTGTGCAGCTTTGGTAAGTATGTAATGTTTTACTGTGGCCAGACTTAAGTGTGGTCCCTTAGAAACTGAGGCAACGTCCTACATAGTCTGAGACACCATAATACTCTGTTAATGTAATCACATCCTTCCCCTCTAGAGCACCATGTTTCATTAGTAAAATACTGTATGATTCCACCTGGTTGAAAAATAAATATTGTATTTATGTATCTATCTTCAAGAAACTGGAAACTGCTCTTTGTGTTCAGCAAACCTTTATCAAAAACATATTAGTATATATATTTTTGGATTTGATAAAAAGTTCATATGAGTAAATTTATTTTTAGCCTTTTTTATTGTAGGTAGATCACTTTAGCCTGGTCATTTGAACAACAGCTCTCAAGCCAAAACTACAGTATCATACAGAACAGCTCTCAAGCCAAAACTACAGTATGTCATTTTTTATAGTCAAGACTCATGTCTCATCAGAACTGTCTAAATGTCCTTCTCATCATGGTAAGGCCATCAAAATTCAATTGTAGAATTCCTAACATTACGGTCTGTCTCTACCAGTCAGAGGACATTTTCATAACTCAAAAATAATAAATGCTGTGGTGTTGAATCGCAGCCAGTCCTAATGGAAAATACCTGAAGTAATAACCTTGCAGTAATATAAATAATTCATTATTCATATTGGGTTCATTGACAATGACTCTCTTTAAAAGGCCTTCTTATTCTCAACTAATTACAAGGCAAATGAAAGACTAAGTCACCTGGAGTGAGTTACACTGCAAAAAAAAGTTGAAAAAGGATCCAGAAATAATGTTTTCCAGTCAGAGGTGATGGGAAATAAATCACTCAATAATGTTTGTCTGCCAAACATTATTGGGAGATTTCTGTCCTGTTTTCTCTTTTTCCTTTTGTTCACTCTAAAAGTGCAATTACACTGCTCCGCTCTGCCAGCATGACTATCATTCATGTGATGTGTTTACATTGTTGCTATGACGACCACTCTTTTTTTCCCCCAAAACAGAGATTAGAATCCTGTAAAAGTTGGCCATGTACAGAAAGGCTAAATGAGAGGGAAGGGTGGAAAGATCAGGTGAGAAACGTGGCACGAGTGGTCCTACTCACTGGGTGGTGGATCTCGACATTCCCCTTCCTCGAGTGTGACATCATCAACAGCGATGTCTCCTTCGATGCCTGGTCCCCTGACACCTTCCAGTACCACCTACAGAAACAAAAAAATGTTTTGGGTACAGCCCGCATGGATCAGGAAATAAAAATGATCTCTCCTGCAAGAGAAAAGTAAGCACTGAGGGTTTAACTAATTACCCATAATAAAAAGTAACAGCTGGTGTCAAGTGTTTGTTTCAGTTTTTAATAAAATGAAATTCAAAAATAAAATACTTGAGGAGAAACAGTTAGATGCCAAACATGCGAGTGGCTGAGAACAAATAAAAGGAGTGCAGCTGAAGCTACAAGTACTTCACTGCAGCAGTAAAAAGGATGGAAAATATTGCACTCCTATATTTGACACTTATAAAGATTAGACGTTCCGATGTCTAAGCCAGAGAGATATTGCTTTTTTTTTTTTTTTTTTTACAGCAAACACTGCGTATAGATGCCATCTATTTCTTCATATAGGAACTTTTGATTGCAGTCCCTAAAGAAACTCATTCTGTGCTTCATATATCAGCAGATACTGTAAACTCCTGCATATACTCTCTACTGCTTAATTCTGTTCAGGGTCACTGCGGCCAATCCACTGGGCTACGGTGGGGGTCTGCACAATGGACATTCAGGGACAAACAGCTACTCAAACCTGTGGTGAATTTATAGTGTCCAGTAATCTGGGGCATCAAGGGTGTGTGTGCGTGAAGGAAAGGAACGCCCAAAACACACTTATTAATGCATGTAGAATGTAATATATATGTAAATAAGGAAATACATATATGTCGATATATTGCTTTCTGATAAAAGACCAGACCAGTACTGAAAAAGCTAGCTGACCTCTTTGTTCTTGGTCTTACCTGAAAAGATGATGTTGGATGAATGCTGACCTTGGCCTGTTTCCATCGGTCACCTTGGTTCCCAGTTAGAGACCACACCGGTCCATCAGAGGTCGTTTGACCTTTTTGTTTCAGAAACGCATTTAGTGTTCCTGAAATAAAAAAATAAATAAATGAAAAAAAAAAAAACCTGAATCTAACATTTACAGTAAAGAAAAGCTTCATAAAACAACAACAACAATAATAATCATAATCATTGACACCTAAGATCTGCTAACCAAAGTAGGTCTTGGTAACATTTTTTGACTCTGTTTCGGTGGAGATTTCTGCAGCGACACTGATGTGTAGATTCTATAGCGTTAGCAGTTTGGCCTCCAGCCAGTTCTCAATGTACGGTAACACCTTTGAAATGTTGACTTACAGCTTACTCCTCGGCTGCCTCCATATAATATGTGATGCTCTGGAAAGGTTCCAAGGTGGGTGTGTGTGTGTGGGGGGGTGGGGGGGATGGGGGGGGTGAAATGTTGCTTCTAAGCACTATGTTAACATTGCAGTGCAGTGCAATGACTTTGGTCATGTAGGTTCATCAGCAGACATATTGATGGGAGGCTTTTTTCTCAGCTGTCTGCATGTAAATGTATTGTTCCTTATCTTGTACATCATGTTCATTTTATAATGACCCACAATTGGTCGAAACTCTGACTCTATTTTAAACTCTCCTGCAATGACACATCGCGGCTCTGATAAAGTAACATTGCTTCAGATGAAGCACAGTGGGACCTGAGCTCTAAAGTCCAGAGATTTCTGTTGCGAGAGAAACAAAACTTGACACAGGCGAAGACAGTAACCTTGGTTTCTGATAGGCTCCTTAAACACATCTTTGAAAGGCACCGTGCCACAAGTCACCTTTCCATCAGCACAGTGCACACTCTCCTCAACAATGGCCCAGCCTCCGGTGAGCGATGAGCTCCTGCACAGAACATGACCTGCGGTTTCATGGAGCGATCAAGTGTTGAGGATTCAGGTGGAACTGGCTGGTTATGTCGGGACGTGGGTGGTTCCGTCACTTTCATCACATTCTTATCATGGCGTACAATTTCATTTGTAGTACATTTTTGAAATGAAGTGGAATCAAAAAATGATTTGAGTGCACGTCTATTAAAAATCAACGAGTGGCTCCTGGAAAATTCAATTATGTAGCAGGACTGGACTGAGGAGCAGCGGTGCTCTCGTTTCTAATGAAAGGAAGGCTTTATTGCTTCTTAGAAGGTCGGACTTAAAACAGACTTGGTTGGCGCGCTCTGCTGGAGACGTAATCCTATAAACAAATGCGACACGGCCTCTGAAGGCAAACTTTGATGTGTGCTCCAGTAATTAAGTGTGACCTTGTCTCAGGTATTCCCCCCGCTACGTCAAACACCCAGGAGTCCGACTGAGGCTGAGCCACTGTGTGGAAGGCAAAACTCCTTATCGACAGATTCTGGCCTTTAGCGCTGCTCTGCCATAACTTGGCTGTGACTTCAACAGCAGAATCCCATAGAGCATCACACTTTTAGAATTTAAGAAAAGGCCCTCGTTTATTATGCCTGAATATGAAATAGTATTTAAATACTTAAAGCAATTAAAAAGAAACTCCTATGATGAATAAAACAGGAAGAAGAAAAAAAACAAAAACGCACAATTTGGATACAGAACATCACAAACCAGCACTGCTCAGCTCAGGGGTAAATATCCGTCTTGGCTGGATTGACAGAATACTAAATGGAGCAGAGCTTTAGAGGATCTGAGCTGGGTTTCAAGCCCTTGACTTTTAGCCTATTCATCATAACACTCCACAGTCTGGGCCGGGGCTTCACCACGGAGGGGGAGGGCAGCGGAGAGAGGGTCTGGCTGGCGATCAATTTGAACAAATTGGAAATGTCATGGCCTACTCAACCTCAGCAGGGAGCCGGAGGAGCTCTCATCTCCCCGCTGCGTTGTCCTCCAACACCTACACAGATACATTTTCTCCATCACTCCAGATGTTTAGATCCTCTCCCCCACCTGGTGAAATCCACTCATGACGCTCTCTGCTAAGGGCGACTGAAAAGTACTTCAATAAAGTTCTGCTTTAGATTTTAAACTACTGAACACAGTAAACATTCATTTCAATATAATAGACACAAATCTTAAAAGATTTTCAAATTTTTGAAGAGAGATAGGGAGACAAACAGAGAGAGAGAGAGAGAGAGAGAGAAGCTCGGTGGCCACTGAGTGAACAGCAGGTCCAGCAGAAGTTTAGAGTGGAGCAGGTGGAGGGCTGAGGCAGAGCTGATACACTCCAAAGTCTCACCAGAAAACCGGGCTAAATGAAGCCAAATGCTCATCGTAAAACATTTCATCAAGGGAGATGAGTAGAGTTTACCAGGCTGCTGCGACTCCACTGCCGTACAGTTCAACGTTACCGTTTAATGAGCTTTAAACCACAGGCACGCGTCGTCACATAGTCCATTTACAATGTCTGCTTTTATATTTGAATTCTGTGTGCGTTTTATTGTCCAGCTTAAGTCATTATTTATTTTCCTTTTACCCTGGTGCCACTGTGACTGGGTTTTGTAACTGAGGAAACAGTGAGAAAACAATGATCCTGTCAATAAAGTGACTGCTTTACTGTTCAGTTCTTCTTTTCCTTGTTCTGACTCACTGCTTTAGAGCAAATGAGTTTTACAGAGACTTCCTCTTGTGGTTTTTGCACTGAACCACAATAAAGTAGTTCTTAAATAGTTCATCTATTAGAACAAAGTAAAAAAAGATATCCAGAGAAAATGGATGGTAACGATGCTCCTAAATTTCTCTCCTACATATATATTCTTTTTTTTTTTTTTTTTTTTTTTTACAAAATCAACTGCTGCCTCTGACTTATCTAAAAGTACATTCTCCCACATACAGTAGTGGACTCCCTGTGTGGCCAGTAATCTGTGTTTGTGCCTTTTGGGTGTGTGAGATGAACCCAAATAATGGCTAAATGGGATTGGACTGTGGTAACTAACAGGAAATCCAGAAGACAATACAACAGTGCCTAATGATTCAGAGCCTGCAGATACATCGACAGTTGATGAGCAGCAGTGAAGACGTGAGTGCGAGAGCTGCACTGGTCTACCAGGAGCCTGAGTGCATTAAACTGAGCAGATTTTCTAATATCTGCAGATGAATTCCTCCATTAGACTGGAAGCAAAACCAATCAGCATGATTTTTTTCCTGTCCCTCTCCTATTCACACACATTTTCATCCATCTTGAAACATATTCATCCACTTTGCTTTCATCCACGAATGCAGCGGAGGATACATTCAGCTCTCAATTGGTGCTCAGTTGAAACAACTCAGATCTGCAGGAGACCACGATAAATAAAAACAGAGGTATGCTATTTTTTATTTTTGCTCAAATGAAGAAACTTCAGGGTACAATCTTTCACAATATTATGTGTTTTTGGATCTGAAATGGTTGCTACATTTCTAAAAAAAACCAAAAACATTTTAAAGCATGCATTTAACAAAACGGCCCATCCTTTCCAAGCCCTTTCATCGATCCAGAAATAGCTATTTTCAAAAGAATTGTTGGAGCGTATGAATTCACTTACTTTCAGCCCAGCAAATCAGCTACAGTGTGGAATCTTAATTTGTTTTTTGGCACTGTGAGTTTTTAATCACGCTACTGTTCCTAAAACAGGATTAAAGGCTTTATTCCACACAGATCAAGAAATAATAAAGGGAAATGTCAACACGTTGTGTACAGTACAGGGATTCATCATTGAACACTTTGCTATCATGTAGTTACTGGAGCAAAATAAATAAAATGTCCCTATTTTGTTGAACTTAAGGTTATCAAACTGATATAAATTAAGGGGAAATTTAGATTTGATCAGAAAGCAATTTATAGCTTTTTTATTGTAGAGTTAGTTTACTTTCAGGGAAAAATGATGAAAATTTTAATTAATTTTTTTCAGGAACAAATAAAAAAGGGAGTGTAATCTCAAGACTGTCACAAGTGTCAGTTGTACTATTTGCATGTGTCAATCATAGGTTCAGATCAACTCTCTCGGTTCACTTTGTGACCTCATACAGCAGAGTATTTCAATAAAAAGCAGATTTTTATTTTGTTTTTCTGTGTTTAGTTAATGACTACTGACTACAGAAGTCTTCAGAGCCTTAAAGCCTTATGGACCTGCTCAGCAGCAGAGCAGTCACTAATAAAAGGCGATCACCACGCTCACGTTGTGCCTCACTCTCTTCTAGCTCTTCTTAACAAACAAGAATAAAATCCAGTCATTGTTCACAGAATGAACTGCCTGTAATGACTTGTTTAGACCAGGCATCAGTTAACTACTGTACATCCCTCTGCAGACTCCAAACAGCCAAAGATCACGATCATTTGCACCAGTTTGTGCTTGATTTTTTTCTGTGCATTTCACAACATTTCTGCATTAAATTTAACAATGTGTCAATTTACATAGACATTATCTGGATAAAATATAATAAATGTTCCTTGTAAAAATTAGTGCCATTGATTTTTTTTTTTTTTTTTAATTGTCCCTGGGCTGGCTGCTTTTAACACGCGCCCACCAAAAAAAAAAAAAAAAACCCAATGGGTCACGGACACTGTGGGACCTGAATTTCCAGAATCTCATTTGTGCGTTTTTATTGACAGGGACTGTGAAGTTCCAGCAGACAAAGACAGCGGGGCTTTTCTAGTTGCTTTAAATTTGTCATAGTTTTTACCTAATTGACTGTTTAGATGCACACATATTGAAATGCACTTCCTTTATTTAGGAAAGAATTGCCAAGACGACATCAGCTTTATTTAAATTCTCTTAAATATGTATTAGCTGCTTGACTAAGCAAATGCAGAACAACAGAGGCAGATTCTAGAAATAATGAGAGCAATTTTTCATCTATTCATCTACTACACCACACTAATTAGGGGAAATCTATTTCACCACACATCACAGACATTCATCAAAGGATCATTGAGGTGTGTTCCTCACCTATGTGTTTTCCATACATGTGGTAGAAGAATCCAAAGCAGTAGGCAGGTGGGTTGGTGATGCCGTAAGGGTTTTTTGGTGCAACGTTGAAAAATGGACTGATGAGCCGAGCCTGGTCTCCTTCCTTCCGCGGCCGCGATGTCTCAATGTACATGTAGAAACCTGGAAACACAGAGTACAGTCAGGGATACTGAACACAACCCAGATGATGCTGTAAAAAAGAATTAATGCAAACCCATGTCAAGACTGAGCTTCATAGTTTCACAGACGGGGAATGAAATTAACCAACATTACAGTTTAGCCAAGCCGTTTTCTGTTCCAGTCCGACTCTGATCCAGTCTTGCATGAAGTGAGGACAAATATATCACAGTTCAGAGAAAATATATTTTGGTTCCGAGGGTTTTAAGGGTCAGAAATTAAAATTGTGAAAAAAATTGACTAAAAATGTATCACAGGGGCTCTACCATGAAAAAAGAAAAGTTCAATGAAATTAAAGTAGAATTCCCAATCCACAGGTTAGGATTGGGAACTGCTAATGTCTCTAAAGAGAAGGCCACAGTGCAGAGAAGGGATAGTAAACACAGTACTGTAGATGAAGTTTTAATTAGAGTAGATTTTTTCGCCCACTTTTCTGATGACAATCGTTAGAACAATGCAGTGCTCTTGAGATCGTCCAAAGTCTTCCAAGACTGATTCAGACTTATTTGATTTGGTCCGACTCTTTGTTTACACAAAGTGCTCATCAATATTGGTGTCACAAGGACGCAGCTGTATTAAGGAATGATTTGAACTTGTGGCTCCAGCAAATTACTAAATTAAACAATGACTCATGCAAGGAATTAATCAGCTGACCTTCACTCGGTCCCGGATGTGTCTTGTTTGGAGACTTCAGATCTAAACTCTTTCACTGCACTGGTTTTACATAACTGAACAATAGTTTCCTACGAAAAAAAAGTGTTTCCGTGGAAAAACATGGCAATAAATTCTCTATTATAAACAGCGAAGTAAGTTTAAAATCATCCTTATGAAAGAGATAAAGGCTAATTTAACTTAGCGGGATGCTAATTCATTATAAAAAACAGTTCAGGCCAATTATAATTATCAATAAAAAGGGGCTTGGGTTGATATGATTACTGACAGAGAAGCTTCCACTGGGAGCTCAGCTCAGGCAGGAACGCTGTTAGCGCTGTGCAGAGGTCTGGTGAATGTATCATAAATATAATTATTGCATTAAACAGTGGGGAAGTAAATGTGGTAATGTTTCCTCCTTAAATTATTGTGGGCTGAATTTATAACACAAACAACAGTGTATTATTGAATAAATGTTGCAACTGTGTAACAATTTTGTGACTTTGACCTAAATTAAAACAAACTTGAAAATACAGGGGTTTATTTGGATGATAAATATTATACTAATACTACTACTAATAATAATCTCAAATTTCTAGAATCTCTTAATTGTTACTGTACAATGAATTTCAATATATATATATGTGTGTGTGTGTTCAAGTTTTTACATGTACATGATAAAAACTGAACACAGCTGTTCAAGATAAATTGGCGTTAGATAATGAATGACCTCCTTTAAAACAAGCAGCCAAGCACTTAGCAGCACAGCAGCTAAATGAATGCTCACCCTGCTTCGAACCGCTGCGATCGCCGCTCGGCCCTGTGTTTGGTGTGTACTTGGTGTCACGGGTCGCGGCGCTGTGCCGAGTCCAATCAAAATCATCGTTCTTGTCCTGGGTGAACATACAGATGGGCTCCTCTTCGAAGCTGCAGTGGAACTCTCCTGTTCAGTAACAGTGCACAAATGGGATTTTAAGTTCACGACCACAGCCTAACCTTTCCTGTCATGGCTGGCCCCATATTCACTCCCCCTTCTCCTCTGTTGCTCTGAACGCCCCCTTGAGAATCAGTTATTTTTTAACTACTGTACAGTAGTATGCAGAGAGGAAGGGACGTGCTGTCATTGCACACGCCTCGTGAAAAAAGGAGTAATTGTTACTTCAGTGTGAGGTTATGATGGGTCACATGCAGGGGGATGTCTGAAAGTGAACATACTAATGAATGGTGTGAAGCAGCACACTTTGGGAGCCAACCCTCTCACTTTAATGAAGGGGTTGAGGGAGGATCAACAGTGTCAGAAAGCTGCATTTAGAACAGGAACAACAAAGAAAAACTCCTGACCAGAGGACGTGATGCTGCTGTGCTTTGTCCTCAAAACACTGAATTCAGATTCAAGATTTGGGCGTGTTTTATGATAAATATTTATTGATTTATTCAAATGGAGCTGGGATCAGTTTGGAGGAGTGACCTTGAGAGGAGTATCGTTCTCTCAGGTAACGGAGGTAACGGAGACAGAGGTGAAGTGTGGGTGGATGGACCGAGGGATGGAAGAAGGCAGTGAATGAGAGAAAAAGGAGTTGGTGGAGAGGTAAAGAGGAGTGAGGGGCCAGGTTACAAACACTTGACTCGTCTCTGCACAGGGAAGCAGATTTAAATAGAGGTCTAGCTCCTGGTGCTGATGTCCCATCTACTGTGAGTTAAGTTAAATGTTTTCACATCCTGTGCCCGGGGGAGATGGGAGCAAAGGGAAGGAAAGGTAAGTAAAAGGAGACTTGAATAAAAAGCTTGTATTTTAAATGGTTTCCTCTGGGGCTTTGAATAAAAATGATGATGATAAGTATCTATTTAAGATGTAGGTCGTGTTTGGAGGAACCAAAGTATCCACAGTACAAAGCTTCACACCTGATAAGGTGTACATTTGTTTCTGGCAAAAATGTGTTATTGAAATTTAAGTAATTAAATGTGTGATTAATGGGAGGAAAAGACACAGCATGCACATTTACCCACACAGGCACAGTGACTGGCAGGCAGAGAATCAACAGTTTAAGACCTCTGCGGCATGAACTGCTGCTGTGAGTCTTCCTGTTCTTCTCACACACAAAAACTAACAGAAATATTAAATACTACTTACTGAGATGAGGGTTGATGGGAGCTGTGAAAGAGAAAGAGCAGAGACGGCCGTTAGTACAGAAAAGTCAAGCTGCAGCACGATAAAAGAGGATTTTTTTTAAAGATCTGCAGCTGTCTTAATTAAATGTATACACATTTTTCCCACATGGTTCGGTGTTTTCTAATTGTTCATTTAGCAGGACAGTGCTGCAGAAAACACAGGAAGGTCAAGGGTAGCAACAAGTCAGTTAGCCCTCGCTTCACTTTTTGCAGAGTAAATACCATTTAACCTGCCAAGAAGATTCATGGGCATTTTCATGATCGATTGCCGACCGGCTGAATAGATGCAATACGTCAGCCTAACCACAAAACTATGTTGCTCTGTGATTTATGAAACCTTGTTGTTCATAGAGGGAATTGATTTTAATCCAACCAATTAAAGTGAGTAATAAGAAATCATTCCACCAACAGAGAACATGTAGTGAAAAGCGGGGGAAGGAAACTGTCCCTTTTATAAAAAAGGCTGAAGTCCGACCGGTGTTTGTTTGCATTGTTGTGTGCCTGTTGGAAATTCGTGTCCAGAGACTGTGCACTCAGGTTGATGAGGAAAGATAGACAAACACAAAGAACGACACAAAGGGGGAGCAGACTATTGCTTTTTCAATTAATTTGTGCAAAACATCCAGTGAACTGCAACACTGCAGCCGAACCCTCGCTGTGGCTGAGAGGCACCAGTGTGGAAAAAAAACAGGATGTGTGTCCTCATTGTGTGAGCCCTTTGAATAATCTCTTTTATGTTGCTGTGATTTTCAAACATCTGAATCTTTCAATGTCTCCTCACTAATCCACACTGCCTGACACTGTTGCATTGTAGGAGCCAGCAGAGGGAGAGAGTCATCTGGGTTAGTGCACAGAAAAATGTGTCACTTGTGATAAGGATGCTGACTTTTCTGACTAAACATCGTTCTATTACTCAAGACCACCTCGGTGGCCGTTCCCCTCTCGCCCCTTTGCTTCCACTTTCTGAACCTCACCACCTCCCCTGACCTCTGCTCCCAGTCTTTCAGTCTTCACTTTGATTGGTTAAACATGTATATTTATCTATTTGTACCTGTAGCTTTCTGAGGCTAATTCACTGAGTCTCAGTCCAGATGGATGTGTCTCTCTCTTAAAGAACTCTCTCGACGCCGGCCGAGAAATCAAGTGGAGCACAGAGGAGGCCCATAGGCTACTAAACCACTGCTGTGCATCCTTCACACATTGATATTCTAGATCTATTCCTAATTTGCATGGCTGCTATGATACAAGGGTAAGTCAAAAAGTTTTAGACAAATGAAAACACATTTTATCTTTGTGGAGGTTTAGTTTCAGATCAATAAATCTGATCAAATCATCGTGATAGCCTCAAAATGACTAGAGTGAGGTTGGCATGGAAACAAGGGAACTAATATTTTGTGACAAGACATAATATGATTATATATCAGCAACAAAAGTGATTCTAAGGATGAGTGTGGTCAGTAATCAGCAGTGTGTTGGTCAGTCATTTACCTTAACCTGTGATTTTTGTTAAATAACACTGGGGGCTACAATTATGTCAGACCAAGAGACTCTCTGACAGACCCTGGGAAATCATTGTCATCTAAGACACACCCTGATACTAGAATCTTTGACCAAGCCTCGTGTGGAGTATATGGATTGAAGACAAATGAAGACAAAGGCCCTCTTCTCAATTGAGAGTACAATCTCCTGAGAGCCATTTTGAAATAAAAAAAAAAAATCAGGTATGAATCAGACATAATCAGATCCAGCACTGCCTTAAAACATCATTAATCATGCTTTTTGAAATCTAGTGATATTACTGCAGAGACTGAGAATGTTCCAGCAAGCTCTGAAGCCTTTAAAAACATCTCTCTTTTTTTTCTTCCAAATACTGCACTACACATTTTCACCCTTTCAGAACAGAGAAAAAAATTTCAACTTAGACTTGGGATGAAACGGAGTACAACCGATCCCAAAGCGATTAGAGATCTCTGAGAAATTGCACTTGTGTTAGGTGCCTGTCTGTCAGGCTCCTGGCTTCTACTTTTACAGCTGACAGTACAAAACCAACAGCCAGTCAATGCAAGTCATTGTCCTAATTGTGATCCCTATGAACAAGGTGACGCCCGTGACCATCACAGAAACACTTCTTTCAAGGTCTGAATATCAGGTATAAGACTGTTTTTTTTTCTGATGTTGGAACAGTTAACTTTCACTTGTCTTCAACAGCTAAATGCTATTCAGAATCCCAGGGGATTTGGATCCAAGTCAACAGATATCACTCTTAAAATTCTAGGTCAATATATATATATATATATAAAATAAATCTATTTAACCAGAATATATGGTGTTCATTATTTATTCCCTGAGATTTAAGTCAATTTATTCTTTGCATCACATGTTCTTTCCTTTAGGTGACAAATTACACTGAATCACCAGTGACTCAATGATAACACTCTCATCTCTTTCCTGTTAAATGCAGAAAAAACATTAGGGGGGGAAACGTCTAATTAATGTGAGACTAAGTGAGACTTGACAGAGAGGTGGGTGTCTTATTGCATTGTTTCACTGTGTGTTATTATCCCGAGCTTTAAACATCCAAAACATCCTGCCAGGAGGAATCCAGGGGAAGGAGTGTTATGAGAAACAGTGAACAGATGCCAGGTTTGTCACTGCAGCAAAATTTTAAAGGGTCTGTGGGATTTTGGGAGACACAGCATCCTTTATCCTACAGCTGGGGACATTGTAAACTGCTTTTGTGTCAACTTGGCAACTCAGAAAAAAAAGCTGCATTTTTATGTGCGTCACAATTATCTCTTGATCTATTGGCATTCTGGTGAGATTGAGTCCCTTCTGTTTGGACAGAGTGGGAAGGTAATGTTTACCCCAACAGCTAATCCAGCTTCATTGTCCTAATTATGAAGTTTTTACAAACATTATCTTTCATGGACAGGGTAAACAGAGACAGCGAGCACTGGCAAGAGACAGGACGCAGCATGTCTATAAATGTGCAGTTTACAAACAAAAAGCGAACTCAATGAACGGACACAGACTCCAATCCACACCTGAGGATTAAATGGATTATGGAGACTTTTAACCTGCTGGCCAGAGCAGTGCTAGAGTTTAATTCACACTGACATCCTCCATTCTGTAAGGCAGTAGTGCTAAACAGTAACACTAAAAACTCATGCAGTGGTACACGTGCTTCCTGCACTTTTAGGTAAGTGGAATATGGGCATTTTTCACACACTAGTCAAAGAAAAACACCACTTGAATCTAAATACTTGATTTGAGAAAAAAAAAACACACACACACACGAATACGGGTCACACAGAGTCAACATTGTTCAGCTCGTACCCTTTTGCATTTTCTCCAGACACCATAAAAGCTGGTCTCAGTATGTGGCCCAGAGATGCACTGGTGAACTGTCCAGAGTGTACCACACACTGACCCACTGCCTGCTGGGATTGAGCTCCCACCAGGACACTGAAAAGGATTAAGCCATTGAAGATGAGGCCGTGCAGCACAGTACAGGTGGATCTATTTATTGATGGCAAAGCCACCTGGAAGGCACACGTGGACTCACACAGACTGGAATTGATCCCACAACCTCACTGGTGTCCGTCGGTGCTAAAGAGCTTTGGTTTGATGTCACTCATAAAGCCTTAACAATGCACATAAAGATTTCTTTATGGATTTGGAGTCAAGTGAAGACGCTGAATTATGTATTTCACCAATAACTCATAAACCCTGGCTCCGCTCATTTGTTTTCAATGTTTTATGTGTGTTTTGAGACCATTGGACCATTTACCGACTGCTTGACCACACTAGCCAAGTGCTACACCTAATTCAGCCATGTTTTGAGACCAGTTTTCAAAACCTACCCTGAAAGCAGACAGCAGTTGCTGCTGCTGAGACTGTTATCACAACCATATTTCACAACCATATTTCTCTCTCACACTGAAATCCTTTTTGACATTGCTGGGATGTAAGGAAACACTTTTTCCGCCTTCAAAATATTTTTTGCTATTTGGTTGACGTTATGTTTTGAGCCTTGTTTACTTGTAAACAGCAGAATACTTAAGGCAGAGGAATGTGGTGGAAATATTATGGTGAGGTTGCGAATAAAAGTTGTTATTTAATCACGTACAAGTGCAGGAGGTGAAACAACGCAGAGAGAAGGACACTCCAACACAGTAATGGTCAATCAGCACACAGTGGACAACAGTAAATACAGTTATTCTGTCACCTCACTGCTCGTGCACTGATGCTGCCAAAGTGCAGTTTTGACGAAGATTGTCAAACTATGACTGTATTTTGTGTCGCTCATGACGCCCTACAGGACACAGTGGATTTGGCTCACACTTGCATTAGCCTGCTGCAGTGACACGGTGCAGTGATGGGGAGAATACAGCAGCCCTAGAGTGATAATTAGTCCAATCTCTTGTTGGGCAGGAGATTCACACTTCACCGCTGCCTTTTCTTTATCCTTTGTTTTTCTCTCTCTTTTTTTTTTTCGTCGTTCTTCATGAGAATTTCCGCTCTTCACTCAGAATGTTGCTGCCCCCAATCTCTGTCTCTCTGTGCGTCACTGTCCTAATTAACCTAAATTCTCCTCACCGTGGTTTGCTTTGATTCATTTCATCTTCATCACCTAAGCGCAAAGGGAACACAAACCAATAGTAATTATGTCAGCCGACCCCCCCCCCACCTCTTATTTTCCCCAAAATGTTTTCCCAGCAGCCATGATGAGCTGCAGTGAGTGTGAATTATTCACAACTGCAGCAGCACTGCTCAGGAAGAGCTCAGCAGGCAGTGACAGACAGGAAAATGTCAAGCAGTTTGTTTCTCCGACTGCACAACTCACGTACGTGTGCACCGCTCACTGCAGGGCCACCTGAGGACTGAGCTGCAGTTTATCAGCAGCTCCACGACCCAGAGTCTGTAAACATCCTCTTTCATTTTCAGTTGTTATTTTCTTTGGTGATACTGTGTGCCCTGGTGTATTCACACTACTACGAAATGTGTCGGACATTGTATTCAGGCTGTTATCTAACAATGAGCATGAATAATGCGGACGAAAAAAAGAACGTTGATTGAGGTTTACATTCTGATGACATAAACATAATAAAAGCCACTGGATCATATGGAGTTTAACATCTTTTCTGACACCTATTTAGAAAATAATTGGCCCATGCCAATCATCATCTACATAACTGCGAACACGTCAGTCTAATGAATCCATGGCTTGAGTACAAAAAAAAAAAAAAAAAAAAAAATGCAGAATGCAACAGAATTCTCTGAACTAGTGAATCGTTTCTGACCTTTTGACTTTCAATAGTCTGAGATGGCCAATAAAATTGTAAACAAGAATCTGATACTTCCACATCATTCAAAAAGACATCATATTTTCATTTTCTTGCAGTAGTAACTAATACTAGGGTTGATTAGATTGGACTCGATTCATAATCCAGATGTTACCCTGTCAAAATTAGCTGACATCAGACAACAACACCAGCGCCAATCAAATGTACGGAGCTGAAGTTGAGCTGAAAGTGATGACAGAGGAGAGAGTTTACAGCCACAGAATGTTCGACTCACCGCTGTAGGTGACGATACGGATGGTGGAGTCCCCCTCGCCGAACCGTGTGATGGGGGTGAGGCGCATTTCGTAGGATTCGGGCTTTATCAGCTCCGTCAGGTTGTGCGTCATGAGCTCTCCTTTGTTGATAGTTCCATCCACAGGGATTTCCTGCTCCCACCAGCGCTGTAAGCCCATCTGGATAATAGCAGGAAAAAGCAGGAAGGATCATTAAAAGTCACCAGACACTCAATACTGTGACATACTGTGCATATAGAAACACAAAGACACTTTAAACTGACCTTCAGCATTATTTATTGTAGATCAAACATTTTTTGTGGTGGAGCGTTACCGACTTATTTAAATGCTAACACCGTATAACTGGAACTTTCAAGGATTTTCAGGCCAAAGAGCCTATAACTGTGATGGAGTAGACAGACCCTGTTATACTATATTTACTGTATATATTGTATGAAAATTGTGATTTACATTAAACTGGACCTTGTGGCAAATATTAACATATTTTTTATTCTATATTTCACTTTTGAAATAACACACAGATTTGTGTTTTCATGGTTATTAAATACACCCTCACATATTCTGACAGAAATGCAATACCTATTAGATTATATAGATTTTGTGCTTCCTATTTAAATCTTTACTACAGTTATGATGGCTGTTTGGCCAACTCTTCATTAATCGGCTGAACGTTCACTGTCATCAGCTCCTCACAATCACCTGCAGTGTGTCTCAAATCTGCACAGATCATTGGCAGTTTACACCTCAGGATTTACTGTCCATCTATTGGGCCACAGCTGCTGTGTGTTTATATTGGTAAAGATCTGCCTGGCAATCTTCCAGTCATGTGACACGGTGCTGAATTAGATGTGACACTTGGCGTTGCACCCAAAACCCATCCAAGAACCATTAACGTCTGATCAGAGCTTCCTTTAGAAAGATGCTTCATATTAACAACAAACTAAATCACGTGCGTTGAGATGATGTGATGCTGTAAAAGACAACTGGTCTATCAGTGCATATAGAAATAACATTAGTACAAATATCACGACACGCCGCATAGAAAAGCACACAGAACAAGGAGTGTTGTGATTGTTTGAGCAGAGGATCAGGACTTTTCATTTCACCACCGCAGTCGATGTTCCCGCTCATCTGTCAAACCGTGATCAGAGGTATATCAGTGGCATCCAGAGAAAAACTAGAGGAAAAACAGAAGTCGGTGCACACACACAACCACACTCACACCTCTTTCAACTGTTCGCAACTATCTGCTCATTAGACACACTCACTTTTAAAGCGGCGCTCAGCCTCTCAATTCAAAAGGATGTTATTAACATGCAGCAAAGTGCTTTTCATATTTGCAGAGAAAAGCCTTGATTAATTGTCCTCCATTCAATAAGCTTCGGTCTGCAATTTAAAAAAAACCTTCCCGGGGAGTACATTAAGGACAACACAGTTGGATCACTCTCTTCAGATTTGACTTGAACTGAAAGATAATGTATGTCCATTTATTCAACAATCCATAGGACAAAGACACGAGTGTCAACACAGTGACACGGCTCTCATGTTTTTAATGCCAATGCTTGATACACTACCGTACGTCCAAGATTCTAATGGACAGAAACGGCCCCTCGTTGCTGCAGCTGCTCAGAGAAAACTGCAGAAAAGTAGGCTACACTTATCCTTGAGAATTTAGTTTTAGGGGACGGGTTACAGTTTCTGCATCACAATTAGTGGCAACGTCTCTCCTTATTTGATAAAGAAGAAGAGGAAGTGCGTTACTACCAAAGACAGGCTGTGGGAGTGTGAAGGAAGGTGCGAAGCAGGTTGCATGACAACAATACCAATTATGTAATTACTTTCACGGACCAAATGTGGTACAATTACAGGGTACAGCCTTTTTTTTCATCGCATCAGGTAAACAGAATGCTTTATCTGCTGCTGCTCCTGATGGTATATGTGTCCCTGTCTATAGTTGGGCAAGTTCTTCTTTTGTTGAAAGAGGCTCGCAGTTAATCAACACATGTGTCAATTTATTGTTTGTTCACGCTGCGACACAAGTAAAGCAACAAGTAAAGCATTTTTGATTAGAAAAAAAAGAAGACATTTGTGACATATTCAGTAAGAATGATGCACAGATTTAAACTGTGACTTGCCATCCAGAAAATAAAGTGCAGCAGAGAATCTTCAGCACTGCAGCACTTTAACAGTGAGAACACACAGTGTTAGCTCATTTTTAAATATTTCTCTGGTGTAACCAGCCTACAGTCGAACGGCTGATGGGCCTGAAAACAAAACAGTCATTAAATGTTGAATAACTGTAATTGCACTGTGAGTGTTTATTATTTGTGAATGTAGACGGCCGAAGAGTAACGCACAGATAAATACATTTATATTCATACATAGTGCACATCTAGTAAATGATGGAAATCTTAATAAATCTTAAATCTTAATAAAAAACGTTGGTATTTGATAAAGAATGGAAATAATTATCCAGACAGCCTCTAATAAAGACGATTAAAAGAACTAATCACATTCAGTCACGTCACTAAATTAAATCCAGTTTTACTCGAAAACTGGATGAAACTGTACAAGCAGAAAATATCCAGTCTTATGGTCCATGTATGATGAACACCCCACAGTGAACGTACACACCAGATTGATGTATTGATACAGAGTTGATCAATGAGCAGTAAAGTTTGCAAAGAAAGCACCTTTGGTAGGTGCTCCTTGCAGACAAAATCTTGACACATTTTTTTTTTGTCTAACAAATTACATTTACAGTCAAAAGACTGATCAGCAGATTTTAAAGTCTTTTGTTAATTACCTTTTAATTAGAGGAAAATAAACTTCATTCATCTTGTTTCCGTGGTGCCGTTATAGTTTATTCAATTCAGGTTTTTCATAAATTAAACCTGCAATTTTATGTGAGCTTTTATAGCCTCTGTACTTCATAAAAATAAAAAAAAAAAAGATCTAATTTAAGGTCCAGACAGAGAACAGGACATAAACCAGGTGTTGGACACGCTTCACTGACATTTCTCATGTTTATGTATCTGCGTTCAGGGCACACCACACCATTTGTTTCAGCACACCTTTCTCTCAGCTCGGGCCTCTTTACAGGTGGGTGTCCGACACAGTCACTGCGACTTTTTGATTAGTTTTAAAACATAAGCAGTCAAGTGTGTTAGTGTGTTGAGCTCTGATTAAAAAATAATAATAAAAAGAAAAATTGTATTTTTGTACTTTACCATTAATTTAATCTGAGAGTTACTGCCTCGGAATTAATAAAATGCTTTTATTACTTGCTGCCATAAAAAACGAAAATGCTGTGGGTCTCGGAGGTAAAAGAAATATTTAATACTGAACAGATTTGATTTGAGTCTATATTGTAATGGGAGCGCCCTGTCAATTTACTTCAGGAATTGTCCTGGAGCATTGTATCTTAATGCATTACTCTTCACAATCCCCACTGCACATCTCTTCTTGTCCTTATGTTCTGATGGTGTTCTCCCACCACGGGCTCAGACAACAGGGTTTGTAGATGTATGTAGGGCTGTGAATCTATTTTGGAGACTTGTGTCAGATGGAGATACACTTAATGTGGGACACGTTTGTGTCGTTGTGCGCCTTTTTTTGTGTGACTGACTCTTGTGTGGGACTCCCAAAGCTCCGAGCAGATGGAGGCTGGAAGTGCTAGTCTTGGCAAGAGTCAAGTTGAACACAAATGGGTAGAATGTAGTTCAGTTTCTCTGCATCAGAGGGATAATTTTTCATAAAGTGAAATGAAATTAAACATGAAATCTCGATTAACGCTGCGAACCACTATGTGTTATATGTTTGTGTATTATGTACCATGCACTTTTGTTGTACTTTTAATTGTGATGTGACACAAAACCCTCAATTAGAGTTCCTGTTAACCCCCCACTACCTTACATTCTTCATGTTTTCCCAACAGAAACAGACTGATGTATTGATTTAATTCCACTTGAGTGCAGTGGCGGTTCGTAGCACTCTTACGGAAACCTCTGCAGGATTGATCAAAACGAGATCTAGATCAGAAGAAAATAGCGGGATGATCAAAGTCTAATGACAAAAAAGCATGCATTAACAGTAGACTGACTGCCTGTGGTTCGTACAGAACCAATTAATGCATGCTCGGAATTGACAGATCACTTTAAAAAGCTAAAAGAAAAAGAGGAGTGGGCGGAGGACACAAAAGACGCTGCGGTGAGATGGAGAGATGTGAAGCAGCCAGTCAGACTCCTGGAGACAAGTAGTAGGATACAGTATCAGAAAAATAAAGAGCGTGTGTGTGTGTGTGTGTGTGTGTCACTGCATTCTGCCACATCTGTGAGACGCAGAGATTTGTGTTTTGTGATTCCTGTCTGTGAAAAGGCTTTCAGCCAAAGCCCTTTTCCATTTCCCCTTCACGAGACTGTCTGTCATGAGGGCACTGGATGGTAACATGGAGCAATCCATTACAGTGACATAAGATCCACCAGCTCAACAACAGCCAGAAGAAACAAAACCATAACAATCCATCAGAGACCATGATGAGAGAGTTGGTCCTGGGCCTTTCAACCGTACGTTGCACCAACAAACAAAAATGTCATAAAAGTATACGTAAATATAATGATCCTCAGTTTTCAGACCAATTAAGAGAAATATAATTATTTTCCACGTGTAAAAAAAAGGTAAACACCAATAAACATACGGCAGCCAAAAATCTAAGTGGCTTTAGACTCCGGCATCCATCTTTTAACTGACGCTCTCTGCGTCCCACTCGTCTTGTTCTTCTTCTCTTGCTCACTGCCTTGACTGTTTATTTTTCCAGCAGTCATAATTTAAATGTAATATATTCAATGGTAAAATCTCAAACCTGATCAGTCATAGTGTGTATACAGTAGCCTCTGGCAAGAGCTTCCAAAAAGTTTGGATTTTTTTTTTTTTCTTTTTTACAACCTCAGAATAATAATAAATCCCTTTTATCTGAGACAATAGAAAATTGGTTGTTATGCCTTGCAGGTAGAAAATAATGGTCACACAGTGTACCCTCTTGAGATATTAAAGCAAGAAGGCAGAAATAAATTAATTTGCTCTAACATTGATCCCCCGTTAACTCACACTCGGGTAGTGACGTTTCTTGTTCAATACACAGATGTAGAAAAATGTAAATCTTACAGAAAACCAAGCTCTGATGCTCCTGCTCTGCACATACACACGTGTGGACAACGTGTTTAGAATGTTAGGTGCAGCTGAATAATGGAAATTCAGTACAGACATGCAGTATGTGTGGTCGTGGAGCACAACGTCATTTATTACCGAGCAGACCAAGTGAGATAGTTGACATGAAAATCATTGCAGAAACATGTTGTAGAAACATTCTGTGTTTAGGTCGTGTTTCCAGGCCTGAAATCCTTTGGGGTTGTGTGAAACAAACACAAAATTATATTCACTCACTGCAAACACACTGTCAAGCAGTGCTCTCTAATTCTGAGTCAAACTAAGACGGATCAGCCTCAGCGGCATGTGCTACATTAATACACACTTACAACAAACAGGCTCTTCAGTGATCGGTGGTCCAAACCATCTCCCCACCAACAGTAACTATTTTTTCTAGGCAACTGAAAAACATCTTTTTTACTTCTTACCAGGAGAAAGCCTGTGAACCTTGTAATATTAAAAGAAAGGTCAAATAAAGTCTTCCATGGATCTTAGTAAATACTGGTACCAATAGCACCAGAGTAGAGAGAGAAAAAAGTGAGGGTATGACTGTGCAACAGCAATAGAAAAAGTTTCCATTGATTACCAAAGAAAGCAAACATAACTATGACATCCATCAATACTGTGTGCCTGTCATCTGCTTTACTGGAAGTTATCAGACGAGAGGGGGAGCACAAGCTGTGCTTCCTCTTCCTCTCTGCAGGGTTTCCGTTCACTACGCCGGCTAAACATCTGGTGGAGAGCAGAATCAGGAGCAATTTGTGTAAACAACAAACCTCACCAAAAACCTACCGACCCTGACAGGTGATTAGTGATTCTCTTTGGCTCACAAGGGCCTCACTCAGGGTCTCGACAAACTGCAAACTGTGGACAGACAATGAATCAAAAGGCAGGCTTTGGCATTGTCAGAGAACAGGGAGCAACGCGCTGAGCACACATTTTCATCAAGGGCTCCGTTTTGGCAGGAGCAAAGGACTTAACTGTGAGATGGCACAAAGTCAACTTTGATTCTTCGGCTGACCAATATCAAAGACTGGACCGTTGTTCTGCCGTGTACCGAAAATTTGAGGTAACAGGGTCAGTCAATCTGTAGCTCTCCTCTAACAGACGTCTGTACAACGGAGTGAGTGATGGATCTAACAGCTGCATAGCACTAAGACAAATAAACCAGCAGGCAGGAGGGTGGTGCTCACTAAAAAGAACTCTTAATTCTACCTGTCTGATGCCCAGTCTGTAGGCAACGATGCGGTCCACAGCGTTGGGGTTCATCTGAGTCCACTGCAGCTTGAAGCCATAGACTCTGGGTCTGTTCTGCCACAGAGGACTGTAAGTATCGTAGTAGAACTCAGGAGGGTAGGCCTTTCCTGGGGAACAGAGAGAAGGCACTTCATTAAAAAACGGCTCCATGCTGTGTGTGTTAGAAGTCAAGAAAACTTCAAAGTTACTCTCTCTTCAGAGTTTAGCTCCATCTCGTGGTAATGACATCCCTCAACCTACCGTTGCCAGTGTAACCAATAGTGAGAGCGCAAGACACTTGATGCCTTTAATTAATTTATCATGTCTACAGTATATAAATATAATGTAACCATTAACAAACAGTGATGAGAGGTTTTGAATAAATAATTGTTTCATTAAAGGGTTCCCTGCATCCGATTGCAATGATGACAACAGGGTTGCACTTCGTTTCGCTGCAGAGCCTTCAGTGTTGTGCACGTTTCAGACCGTCTCTGGCAGACATGAATGTAAATTCAAGGGTGAGTGAATGTCAACATGTAAATGATTCATTTGTTAACAGTAGATTTTTCTATTTATATTCAGCCTCGGAAAATCCTGTTGCTTCTCTGACCCAGTTTTCCCACTAGCGTCATTAAAGTTTCATTTCATGTTATATGGCATAAAAGTAGTTTGTGGCATAGAATCAAAGCGTGTGCCATAGTCTGCTGTGTCTCCTGAATGTAAACACATCACACAGAACGTGTCCGTCTCCAGCCACGGTCGATCCTAATCCTATCTGTGCGCTGGATGTTCCTTCGCTTCAACTAACAAAAATCTCCTTTTAACTTATATACTTTGATGGGATCTTTGAAGATTTATTTGCTGGCAAAATGCAGTTTGAACTGAATAAATCTCTCAGTTCTTTGGTTTCCAGTCACAGCCTACGAGCTGATCTCTGACAGCTGGAAAAAGGAGCTGGAAAAATGTTGTACTTTAGAAATATCTGAGCTTACACGATAACCTTTCATGCAAAGAATAGTAATTCACCTCCATGACAGGTTGTTGAACTTGTGTCTGCAACACATGAGATTATGGGTGGACTAGAATAGTCAAAACTCAAGGCTTTTAAGCTATTACTATTTGTCAGGCATTAATAATAATGTAACCTCTGCCCTCATTAGGGACCGTACACAACTCACAAAACCCTTTCTCCTATTAAGGGACAGTAAACAAAAGTGCAACTGTTTGAATGACCAAATAATTAATTTGAATTAATATTAAATAATGTTTCATTTATATACTTTTTCCAGACTAAAACAAATGAATGAAAGATGAGAAAAATATAATATAGTGTAGAATTATGTTGTTGTTGTTGGTTTTTTAAATTCAGTATAAGAGGTTATATTTGAAGAGAATATTTTCTGGGTTCAGCAAGTCAACCATTCAACTGCTGCAGGTCAACACACCTACACGGAGGAAACACACAAATAAATAAATAAATGGAATATTTAAGTGGTACAGTACAGTTAAGTGGTATAACTGCTGTCTGGATTCCACTTGGTATTCTTTTTGTCCCAAACAGCCAGCTGTGCTAACATCATGTGGTACAGCAAAAGTTACATAAGGCGGACGTTTGGAGAGTGTCAGTTCTGTTCATGCAGAATATACTGCACAATGAGGCGGATAAGAAGAAGAAAATGCTTTTGGATGAAATACACCGAAGGCAAAACTAAATAAATCATTGAAAGGCAATAAATGAAAAGTAAATTATAAGGACTCCCGTTGTAAGCCCACACACCTACACATTAACAGATATATAAATAATAAAATGACCTTATATTCAACCTTTCCTGACTGGTCAAATTAACCTGGGTGTACTCTACCACGTCCTCACTGATAGCTCAACCCTGGAAATGATTAAATGACAATAGGTAAATAAATAAATACCACTTTTCTCTTATATTAGGGCATATGTGGTGAACAGCATTACCTAACCCACTCACAGTGCTTCAAAAAAGACAGCCCTCGAACAAGATATCAAACACAAGTTACAGAGAACTAAATCTTTTTTAGGAAGACTGTTTTTAACTGTGCGTCCATTGCAATGATTCATAACAGCTCACTGAAACCTCCTCAAGGCAGGAAGCTGACCTTGTTTGCAGAGTTCCTTTTCATATTTTAAGGCTCTAAGAACATTTTTTTTCTTCTTTAGGAAAATACTTTGTTTCACCATATGCCGAGCTTCGCTTTATTGCCACTGGGCTGATGTGTGATAGGGGGCTTTTGTTGCAGAAGTGACACCCACATATGGATGCACAGCTGGCAGAGACGAACTTAGTAGCACCACAAAAACAGCAGAGTGAGGATGAGGAGGAAACATTCAAGACAACGGCAGGCTCGGTGGTAATTGCGTGGTTATGTCCCTCTAGAATAGGGAGTGGAACCTTTGTTGTCATTTGATCTTTAACAGAAATGTTGAAGAGAAAACTTGCCTTAGCTCACATGAGCACATTATTAACTTAAAGTTGTAATTATATTGCATCCATGAATGTGTAAAAAAAATATTCACATGTACATCTTATATAAAAAGTAGTTTAGAAAACAATTTTTCATTTGATTTGAAAACAACTGCTAAACGTGCTTTGCTTGTTTCTCTCTTGTGATCTCTATTGTGATCTGTCAGGAGAATGTGAAGCAAGTGAAACAGGAGGTGAAGATATTCACAGTATGTAAAAGGAAAGGGAACGCATCAGGAGCAAGAAAAGACATGTGGTCGTGAATGACGCCGGTGGAAAAGTGGAGATTCAAGGAGACTAGCAGTAGGTTGATGGGCTGCAACGCCTGCGGTCTAATACCAGAGAAGAAGAAAACAGCAGACAGCAGAGTGAGTGAGTGTAGGCAGTGTGGAGTAGGTAAAAGGCTGATTGTTAGCTGTGATGTCCGACCTAAAGAAAAACCACAGCAGTAAAAGAGAAGGTTTACAAGACAGTAGTGAGACCAGCTCTGACACTAGGCTAGGAAGTCTGGATGGTGACCACAATGTACAGGATTAAACAGAGGTCAAACAATTCAGAGATAATGTTGTAGGCTGGGCTGAGATAGACTGGACAGAAGGCTAATGAGAGACAGTAGAGAAAATATTGGAAATGGCAGGAGGACAAGAGCTAAGATCAATGGACGGAGTAAGAAAAACCAAGGACAGAAGTAAGAAAAAGACAGATGATCTGTTAACCTGAGGTTCTTCTCCTCCATTTCTGACCAAACCATTGTAAGATGTGGTCATTTATTTGTCCTGACCCTCGGTGACTCCTGCATTTCATCCTTAGTACTGTGATAAACAACCTTAAAAACAGATGCTGTTCTTCATATCTGCCAGGCACTGAATGCTGTTGTGTATAACATTCTTTCTAACCTGTAGTTAAGTCCAGACACAGACCTTAGTTACTGACTTGGTCAATGAAACTCAGTTTCTTTGATAGAAGCGAAAAGGAGGAACATTGGTTTCTATTCAGGTGGGAGTAGACAATGCCGGTTTGTAGGCGGGATGCTTTAGTCCATTGAATTCAGGGCTGAAGTCACTGGTCATTGGTCATTGTTAATGAGGTTTATAACTCACTGGTGTTGAGAAAAAGGTTTTGCTGCAGCACTACCTTTTCTTGAGAACTACATTGTGGCTCCAAACAGTCCATAATTGTACCTTGGGTACTTAATGACACAGTTATGATGACAAAACTAATGTTTGTTTAGATTGCGGACGATATCGTGGCGTTCCATCATAACTAATGCAGCCTGGATGGCCAAGACAGCCAAAACATTTTTTCAGTTTGCAAAAAAAAAAAGAAAAAAAAAAAGGGTTTCCCATGACAGAACGTATTAGCCAAAGCTCAGCAGTAAACATTACAGCCCTATGCGGCCTCTCTCCTTGGGCACAATTTAATGGCTGAGTGCGCCAACTGTAGCCGAGTCACAGTTTTGCACAAATGTCCCACTGGGTCTGCACATGTTCATCCATGCACATGCACTCTTATTTACTGCTGGCACACATACTTTGAATCATCGGAATATAGTGACCCATTAACGGCCCATTGCTGCCTCTTAATGTACGCGTCGACACTGTAACATATATGGCTGCAAGATAAGTGAAAAGAGTGAGTGTGAGTTTAATTGAGCCACGGTGGCTTCAGGCCAGAATTCTCAACTAATGTGTTTATTATTCCCCCTCCACCCCCCCACCTCCAACACCCCGCTTTTCCTCATCTTCTCACTGTTTTCATTCTGCAGTTGCCTCCAGAGCTTCAGGAGATGCCCTGTGATTATTGACAATAACATTGTTATATGTAATTCTATTTGACAGTTTGTCATACATATCACACAGTAAGTTAATGTCTGACTGAATTTCTTTGTACTTCTTTGAAAGATTAATACAATGAAGATATCTTTTTTATACCTTTGGAAGAATCTTTACATCTTTATTAATGAATAATTTGAAATTACTCTAATCTATAATTTTGGTCTTGTATGTAACTTTGTTATCTAATATGTTGCATCAGGTCTAGTTATAACTTCAGGAGAGAGAAAGAGAAACAGAGGTAGGGAAATACCCTCTCGGACTCTCTAACATCTCCTTGCTTCATAATGTCACAAAAATAGATTGAAGTTGTGGGTAAAATTCCATGAGCTTTATTTTAAAGTTGGCCCACACATCAAAGAAAGGAGTTTAAATCTGCTTACTCCACACAAGATAATATATTTCTGCCACACGGAGTATTAGGTATGTCAGAGTGTTTGAGGGGCAAAAAACTCAAAAAAAAAAACATCTTGAAGAATATGAGCTGCAGTTGAGGGAAAAGGATGTGGCAGATTCCCTAGATGATGCGAGGAACCAAAGTAGATTTTCTGCACCATGCTCACGCACTCGCGGGATTACTAAAGGAGACTCCATACTGTAGCTTTGGCAACCACAGAGGCCAGATGGTGGAAGAGGAGAGGAATACAGCAATGGCAAGAGAGCAAGGAAAGGCAGGGTGGAAGATGAAAGGGTAGCCAGGGGAGCGGAGGGTGAGGAATAGTGGGAAAAACCCCAGACCGGTTCAGAAAAACAAATACCTTGCAGCTACTTTCTACTCCTGTTTCTATGCTGTACCTGTTACACCAGACAAGACAGATTTCTCACATACAGCAGAGGGTGAGGCGTGGTGGAATGTTTTTTAAAAAAAAAGAGAAAAAAAAATGATGAAGTTTCAGTTGCAGATAATGTGGGGAAAAAGGGAGAATATAGTACACAAAAAAAATGACGGCTAAGATATGTTCGATTATAGGACAACAACAAAAAAAGAGCGAAATGGACAGTTTCAAAAATGAGCGCTCTATAAGTGGCAGAGGATCAAAGTGACAAATGCTCCTCCTGTGACCCTGCAGCACCTGTCTGTAATGGAGGTCTGGGAGATTGAAACCGTGGCCAGAGTTCCTGTGGTCACTCGGTGTGGCCAAACTAATTTAAGGCTGTCATAACAGCCAAGAAGATGATGGACACTTGGTGTTCTTGATGGAAGAAGAAGCAGGAGTGAACCGGAAAGACGCAGCGACTGATGTGTGTCTTATTTTAGGTTGATTATTGTTTAGTCTGACGAGACGACACTGGTGCTTTCTTTTATGTGGAACTAATTGTGTAGAAAGGCAGTGAAATATGGAACCATAAAATATGATCTGACAAGGAGCGATGTTTGAAGAGATGATGTCAGCTGTTCACAACAGTAAATTACCAAGCAGAGCAAAGTAAAAAGGCCTCGAGACATGCACAGAGTTATTATGAAAACTGTAACGGTAATAAAAAACAGGCGTTTAATGTATATGAAGATGGTGTAGAAGCAAAGCAGAACTAAACAGGGTCACAGCATTTTTAGTGTTTCCTTAAATAGCAGGATAGAGCACCAAGAATGGCTATAAAGGAGCAGCCACCAGAGGCCAGTGTACAGTAGGTGTTTGCAAGAAAGAAGTATAGTAGCTCACCACGTAATATTGAACTTAGCAAGAAGTATTACAATAAAGTTAAACAAACTTGGGCCAGTAACCATCAGAAGGCTGAAGAAGGATTATTTTTAAGTTCAAATTCCAATTCTAAATGACACCTCACCTGTGACCTGGAATGTACATTTGCCTGCACCGGCCTCATTGATGACGTTGCAGGTGTACTCCCCCCAACCATCTCTGTTCAGGTTACGGATCGTGTACTCTGTCTCGTCTTTCTGTGCATCGAAGGCTCCCGCATGAAGCAACCGGTTGGAAAGAAGCCACTCGAATCTCAGCACACGGGAGGGGTGGGCTCGTAAAACCCGACAGGTCATCACCACGGGTCTGCCCAGGCCTTGACGCATCTCTGTGTAAACTGGTTCCACAGTCGGAGGGTCTGAAACAGAGAGGCGAAGGTTCAGTAAGGCAAAGTTATATTTCAGTTTCACTGAATTGTTTCAGAAGTCATTTCAACTGGAATGTGAAAGAACATGGGAGACAATGTTCAGAGACGACAGTCTACAGTTGGACTAGATTGTCTCTGACCTTCAGATATACTGTCTGCTCAAAGAGAATGTAGGAATCAAAAACACAGAAATACACTACATGACTGGAAATATGAACAAGATCCAAATGTAAATATGTGCCGTGGCTCAAAAACAAACCGAAACACGTGCTGAGGACCCTGAGAACAGTGGTGGATGGCACCTAAATTAGAGATGTTTGGATCCTGCAGAGCCTCTCATTAACATTAAAAGACATGGATAAACAGTAAAAAAATAGATTGAATTACTCATTCAGTGATAAAGCACGAATGACAGCTGAATACAAATGTAGTGACAGTGGAAAATATAGAAAAACTTCAGTCTTCAACAGTGGGAAAACAAATATTTTCACCTAGCCTTGGTAAAAGAAGAAGAGTTCTTTTTTCCAAGGCTACCTTGTGGTGAGTTTTGCCAGATGTGACTGTGATTCAAAGCTGCCGGCTGTGATATTCACACAAAACTGAGCAAATCAAATGACAATCAAATGGTGGAGAATATATTGTCACCAAAAGCAATGGTGGTTCAGAAGCTGCCTGAATAACGGGCACAGGGCCAAATTTGGTCTGCAGCTTCTGTGTCTTGAGAGCAAAATTAGCGCCTGTGTATACAAGCACAGAACTTGTCACAAATATTTTCCCCATCTTGAGCATCTTTGCTCTTGACATGCTCACACAGATGCTTGACAAGAGTGACGGCAAAGCTGGAAGCCAACAGAATCCTTGGGAGAAGAGAGAGAATGCCACTGAGCCACTTAATCACCTGGAATTTGCATAATTTCATTCAGACTAAAAACGAAGAGTGGGAAGATGAAACCAGGACTGGGGATGTTACTTTTCCAAGTGTAATCTGTTACAGATCAGTGATCACCTGACAGAAGCTGTAATCTACAACATAATCTCATACATTATTCACACCAGATAATTCAATTACAAAGCCTTCTGAATTTAAGAGGATGTGCAATTAAACAAACAGTTTAGACACAAAACCATAGAAATTGAATGGTAGATGAAATTGAATTAAACAAACAGTTTAGACACAAAACCACAGAAATTGAAATTGACGGTAGATAATTTGATGGCACATTTAATGTCACTGTCTACAAAATAATGAGCTGTTTCCAAAAAAAAAAAATTTTTAGCAGAGTCGGCGTGATTAATATACTGTCTGTGCAGCAGTTTTACTTACTCATTTTACTTAATTTCGATTTCCCAATTCTTATTACTACTCATCTTACAATGCAAAAAAGCTGCTATGATGAATGTTTGATTTCATCAAAAAACTTTCTTCTCACACTTCATTTTTGATGACATTTTTTTTACACCAGTAAATTTGGTTTGTTTTCTGACCGATGTGAAGATGGAGGTAAATTGGTCATTAATAATTCTTAAAAAACATTAATATTTGTATACTTCTTTAAACCTGTACAGCACCTGAACTTTGTCTGAAAAAATAAACAATAAATAAATAAATACTGTCATAATTGCCATGTTACTTCTGTTTGGTCAACAACATATAAAAATAAGATGATATCTCTTGCAACTGAAATTTTAAATTTTTTATTTTTACCTTAAAAAAACGACTAAGACTTATTTTAATAGAAACCTGTGCTTGGACCTCAGGCTTTACATAATTCCTGTTTCCAGGTCAAAATCTAAAGAATTAGTATCAGTATAGATTTTTAATGGATGTTAATTTTGCTTTCACTTTTTCTCATAAATATGTAACTGAATCCCTTGAAATTTTATTGCAATATTTTCTTTGACACTGTTCTCCACCTTGTTCATACCAAAATATTTATCTCTTATTGTGTGGTGGTGAGTCACTGCCCTGCTCGACAATGTCCCTGAGAGGTGAGACAATGTGAACATCTCCGTTGACACACAAGGACAAACGGAATCTCAGTTGTGGTCTCCAGCATATGAAGAAGTCTTTTGCAACTTAAACGTGCTTCAACCTAAGGGACAAGACTTCTCTCTCACTGTTCATCTTCCAGTTAACATAAGGCAAAAAATGCTTCTCTGTATGACTCCCTGAGCAGAGCTGGCTATGGTTGGTGCAGCAGATCGAACAGTGAGGGCTCAGAGTTGCTGTAAGTCACGCACTGAGGGAAAACCCTAAGCACCAGCTGAGGAGTAATCCATCATCAGTCAGCGGCGGATACCTCGACAGTAATGTGGAGAATAACAACATTTAGGTGCAGAGAGGCTTTTTTCCTCAAGGTCCATGTGGACAAGCAAAGAAAGGAAGACTCGGAAGAATGTGGGAGAAATGGGCTTGTGTTGAGCTGAGCTGAATATAAATGAAGGCGAGCGCCTTCTGAAATACCACTCGACAAACATCATCTTCAGTTAATTTCATTTTTTTCCCCACTTGCTTCAGGTGAGTGCGAGAAGAGGACGTGCCATACTGCAAAAGTAAACTCGACTATTGAGTCTATAAACGCCAGGTGAGCGGGCACGTGTGACTGCGTCTCCTCAGTGTTCAAAGTGTTGACGTCTTTCCTCGTGGCTCAATAGATGACTCTGACGTATTATTTTAGTAGAAAATGCAAATACAGCGGCATAAAACTCTACAAACACAAGTCGTAAATTGTTGCAAAAACGTTTGCAGTAATTCCAGCAAAATATAATCATAGTATGAAAAACAGAAGCACTTTGTTAAGTGCAGAGTAATGGCCCAATATATTATTCAGGTGATAAAAGTCAGAGTTTGAAAGAGTAGGAGACGCCGTGGCCATTACTAACAAGTTAAGTTGCTAAGAATTGGCTGGCTAAAGGTAATTTATAAAATAAATGCTTTTTTTTCCTTTGTTGTACCCTGATGAGTGGTAAGTTACTGTCAATAAAACACAATGCATTAAAAGGCTACTATAAAAAAGACCGCAAGGCTTTTAATGTGGAAACTTTGCAGCATTGTGCTGTGAGAATAATTAGAGCAGGGAGAA
>NC_024313.1:7399107-7415606 GCF_000523025.1 Cynoglossus semilaevis | reverse complement strand
AAGAGGAAAAAAAACACAGAGGAAGTTTTGAGTTTGCATTAACTGTTGAAAATAATTAGGAGTCTGCCACCAATAAGATTTTTCTGCCCCTGGGTTAAATACTGTAAATACCACTATTTATACAGCATTAGATTGTCAATACTGCTGCTACAACGTGTCAATAGTGTTTACTGCTGTGGCCAGTGAAGGTGAAGTGAGTGTGAACTGCTCTACAAACAGCAGAAAAGAGGTTTTTTTTTTTTTTTTTTGCAATGATAAAAGAACTGCTCTACAAACAGCAGAAAAGAGGAGAAAAAATCCTACAGTGCACCACAAACAAAAACGTCAAACAGAGAGAATTATTTTCTGTCTGTTTTCAGTAAATCAGTATCCACACATGCATATAGTGATATGGACTCAGTAACATTACATCATCCTGAAAGTGACGTCCTGGTTATAAAGTTGTTAACCCTTCACTGACAAATGTCTTACTATAACAGCTTAGCCTAAATCAGTGAGAGGCAGAAGTGGCCTCAATTCCATAAAATAACCTTTGTAGCTTATTTCCACACCATGTCTGCTTAAAGGATGGGACATTCATTAGAATGGCACAGTTTTTAAAGAGAAAATATGAAATAAAACTGCTGTATAATCAGGGCCTGTGATGAATTATGTAGAGAAACTCTGCTTCACATCAATGAGCCCTTCTTTAGCTGGTGCAATTAAACAGTAAACCGCACCACCATATTTTTTTTAATTAAAATGAGAGATAACTTATGAACATACATTTATGACACAATAGCCAGTGTACACTCAGGCTATCAGATAGAGCTCAGCCGCCGTCAAAGATACGAGCTCTCCCATCTATACTGCGCAGGCTCGTGTTTACCTACACGTACCTTCTCTGACCTTTTTCTGGTGTAGATTTCCAGCATCTGGTCCATACAATATTGTTTCATAAAAAAAGGTGATTAAAATTCAATTCCTAAATTGGTGTGTGAGCCCTGCTGTAATGCTAAAGATTAATTTGCCGGCGTTAGGCTGACGGGAATTGCTTTAATAGGATTCACATTAGAGAGGGCCTCAGGGGGGCAGCGTTGCAGCCCTACTTGATGCAGGAAGTAAAATTAATTAAAAACAATAATCATGTAATTCTGCTCATTACTGTCCTTCCCGATGGTAGCCCTTTATGCTGGTGTGTCTTTTTGATCTATGTCAGATAGCAAGGTTCTCGCTCAGGGCTGGGGAAGTGGCACGGTTGCATCAGAAAAGGTGTCGTGAACAATGTCGGATGGAAGTGAAGGATGCTGGGATTAAAGATTCCTCATCATCTGTGCTAAAGTGTAGCTTGAGTGTAACTCTCACTCTGACAAACAGTGGTATCTAGGACAGGAGGCTGCTGTGTACCTCTCTCCCTTTATTCTCCTTGTTTACTCTTCCCCTCATGCCCCTGCACCACGCCAAGTCACTTTGACTAAGAACATTAGGGTGTCACAGCTTGGGATTTGGCGTTTGCTATTCTATTAGTGTGACAATTCTGAATGCACACGTCTTCCGCTCCCTCCACCTCACCTCCTGGCGTAGCCCTGGCCAGTCAACAGATGCAGATTTTTACATATCAAAGCTGTTGACTTGCCAGAGTCTTTCTTCACGCCTCTAATACTCTTTGCTTCAGAGGACTGTACCTCAGTCCCCTGATCAAGTTACTAAACGCGGCACTGCACATGGCTCACCACCAAAGGCGGGTTGCTCACGCTGAGACCTGGAAGTGGAGGCGAGAAAAGCATCTCAGAGGGATTGGCTGATGCTTACACACTGCGAGATCGGCCAAGTGAAGAAATTGGAGGGGGGGCATTCCAACGGACGCACCGAGCACACAACAAATAGAAAGCTGAATTGTGTAAATGAAGTCGAGCCGAGTCAAGCTGAGGACGACGTGGAAAGGTCTCTGGATTTGGAAAGGGAACTACAGTGGTATGACGATGTGCACACGTCGTCATATTTGCCAAATATACTTCAATTGTGTCAAAGAAATTATGAGGAACTCCTGTGCTTTTTAAGTGGCTTTGGGTTCAACATTAATGGGTGAAAGTCGGATGGGAAAAATTGGCAGTGAAGCAAAAGCACTGTACAATGATTGATTTACCAATAGCTCAGCTCCAATAAGCCTCTTCGTTGTATGGTGTGTTTGCTAATGAACAGATGAAAGGGCTGTACCACATCACAAACTGTAATGCTTTATAAATAATATCCTACATTCATATTTGCATTATTCAAGTAAATGCTGCTTGAAACAGCTGAGCGTGTCCTTAAGTCACATGTCCTACTTTGATGATGCAATGACAAACCCGAATGCATGAACACTTTCTCAATACAGTAAACAGTTTTGATAATTTACTAAAAAAAAAACCAAAGGTGTGAAACACATTTCTCTCCCTGTTGAAATGTGTCTTTCTAATCCTGATATAGAGCGAAAAAAAATGTTTCTGTCACATTTTGGATACTGACTTTTTGGTAATAATTCACAGCTATCCTAGGATTAATCAGATTAAATAATTAATCGTTTGACAGCCCTGAGTGCTTTGCAAAATACTAAAAGGATGTGAGTGTTATCATACTCTTCTCTTTCTCAACCAGCAGCAAATCTACTTCAACCAAGTGTCACCAACAGCTATCGCTCCCTGTACTTGACCTCTGTCCTCTCTCTTGAAGAGACGTAGGGGAAGAGCGCGATAGAATGCGACCTTTCTTGCTGCATGACAGCAGAAAAAAAAAATCTTTCCCAGCAAATATGGATTTTGACCTCTGCTGTGAAAAGAGGTCGTTGAAAGGCTGTAGGCCCTCATTACAAATTATACCTTTACCGTTCCAAATGACAGCTTTTTTTTTAGCTTATTTGACTGTGTACGTTGACTGAGCTGAAAGCACCTAATGAATTTTAAACCCTGGACTTCAGGCTTTTAGTATTCACCGTCGCTATTAAAGGCTGGCTGGATTTATGGTCTCAGGGTCTCGTTCCACATCTCCTCCCCTGAGATCATCTGTCATACAAGACAAAGAGGCAGCTGCCGAAGAAGTCAAACAGTTTTTCTTTGCCATTCTTTGTTTTTCTTATGTGTTTCTGCCTTGTCATCTTTTATAGTGAGTCGTATTTCACATTTGTTTCAGATTGAGGCTGAAATGTTCCTAACCACTGATTTGAGCAGACTGCATTCAAGTTTTGTTTTCACTGTTTGAAAATGTTTCATCTTTTTTTACCTGATGTTCGTTTATGTGCTTTAACTGCAGATAATGGAGGGAAAGATGTTGCACTTAATTGCCAGCATTTTGACCCCATCTTCATTGAGATTTCCCAGTGCAGCACATAGTGTTTGGGCTCTTTTTTTCAACTAATTTTTATATCCGCAATACAGCAGTGTAGTGTTTTTGACATTTTCTTATTAATGATGTGTGTATCGTAGCAAAAGGATACCATTAAAATGTTCTTCTCTGTCACTGTGTTTTGGGAAGAAATGCTGCCATAAACATGACAAAGAAGGTTTGCTTCATCTGTGTGAAAAGACTTGGCAAATATGCAAAGAAACATAGGCTCTAACTTTAAAGATGCTGCTCTGGCAGGCAAACCTAATGCATCGGGATAATGATGTATGCAAGCAAAGAATAGCACGTCCGCAGAGAACGCAGAGCCTTAGCGGGGACTCGCACCTCACCATCGCGGCAACGTTAATCGTGACCTAAAGCATATATTTTATGCTTCAAATCTATTCTTATGCATGTAATTACAGGGACTGTGTGACCTACAACAGAGTGCTGTGTCTGAAAACAAACCTGTGAAGATGCAAATGGAGCCTCAGAGCTGCTGCGTATACTGAGTTCAGAAATTTCGTTTTACCATGTAAACACACGGGATTTTTTTTTTTTTGACAGTAGAAAAAAATATATCTTTTGTCATTTTGAATTGCAAATATTCCAGACTTTCTCATTTATTTGAATAGCACGCTGTGAGTTCAACTAAATGCTATTTCCTTCTTGGCAGGGCTTGCGTGAATTTGTGTCTTTTCTCCTGCTCTCTTATCTGCCGATGAATCTGTGATAGTGCATGCAAGAAAAAAACATTTCAGAAATAATGCAGATTTGTTGCTGCTAATCAAAACAGTTCGGACAGTAATGGTGTGTTTGCCTTTTACGCTGCTGTGTAACCGGCTGCTGCGATGAGGTCGATGATAATATAGTTTGTGTCCTGCTGCTCTCTAAACAACAGTAGCATCACGGTCACCTAAAGCTACTTGGGGCAGTGAAATGCTCAATTGAGGAGGAAGAGCAAAGGGCAAAAGGAGCAAATCTACTTCAATTTGTTTTAATGGTTAAAGTAGCGACGCATTTCAAATTTGCCAGTTAAACAAGGGTTAAATATGAGATTAAACTGGTGAGGAAGAGCCTCGTGACAGTGATAATAACAATAATAAGTTACAGCAAAAGTAGCTAATTAATGAAGTCGAATTAGAGCCACACTCTTAACTTTCAAAGTGTCAGCATTGGTGCAGAGCCAAACTAAAAACCTATGAAATTGGCTGTCATTACTACATAATAAAAAAAGTTGAATTTTTTGTATTTATTTAGTTCAGTCTTTATACAGTTTAATCTTCCCTTCTCCCACTCTCCTCCTTCTCTGTCATCAGACTGATGATTTGTGTTGAGAGGGCAAACAGCAGGTTTGTTCCCATGAGTCCTTTTTATAATACAATGGACTGTTCACTTTTTGATAGTTTTTGGCAGAATAATGGTGCGGACGTGTCAGTCAGCATTTACTGGGTTACACGCCACACATTTCACAGTTTCTTCCAAGATTATGGTAAACTGAGAGAGAAGAATGAGAGAATTACCAAAGTAGGCCATGAGGAAAAACAATGAAGCTCTGGCTTTTTTTTTTTTTTTTTTTCTTCAATTTCTTGTAGTCACATTCCAGAGAATGGTAAGTGGCCTACATGGATCACTTTAATTGTCCTTCATTCCATCATCCATTCCTATTTAGGGGAAAGAAACCTCCACAGCCTTTGCAATAGAGATGGTGCTTTAAATCTCTGACATTCAGTTGCAAATATCCCCGTTTTATCTCTAGGAACAGTTTTAAAACGAATTCTTGAGGGAATAAATTAGCTGCTTATTAATTAGCCGTTAAGCCACCTTGGAAATGTCACTTCATAAAAGACAACAGGTTTCGTAGTTAGTTACAGCAGCAGGCGGTCCAAACCCTGGAGATATCCACTCACACAAACACACCCACAGGTCCTCACACACACGGTCACATGGCATACATACACAAACATAGAGCTGGACTTGTATGTTTGTTAAGACATTGACTAACAGAGTCATTTCTTAGTGGTTTAAATGAATCTCAGCTTTAACTGCAGTTCTAAAACAACACAGAAAAAACTGCAGCCCTACTATAAATTAACTACAGGTGTGAATGCGAATTGTGACTCAACATGTGATCCTGTGATGGACTGGTGAACAGTCCATTTGGCTCGGCTCCGACTCACCCACTTGCCCGACAGATAAGGACTGAGTGGTAGAAGACAAAGGGAATTTTCCTCAGCTCACAAATATATGAAAACACATACAAACAAACAAGAGCGACATCACTATCTAGGGGTTTGCGCCTTATATTACTTCTGCTCCGTTCACTCAACTGAACAATATCTTCAGAGCTGAGACCAGTGTGGGACTGGGATCATATTACTGCGTTAGGTAAAACAATGAAAGGGAAGAATGGTAAGTGTTCAATGTAGTTCATACGGGACGAGAACCCATGACGAATATTTACACTGTGAACGCGGAAAATGCATCACTGGAGACGAAGCCTTTATCGCTGCACACACACACAAACAAACAAACTGGAGCTCTAGTTCTACTTACATTGAACGATCAGCTCCACCACAGCCTCTCGGGGCTTCACGTTGAAACCATTATACTGACTGGTCTGGCAGCGGTAGGAGCCCGTCATCTCCCTGGACACGTTAACGATGCGCAGCACGCCGTCGTAGCTCTCCATCTGCATGTTGCCGTCCGGCATTGGCGCCTCCTTATCTGCTCGGGACCACAGGATGATGGGCTTGGGCTTTCCTGAAACAAGGCACTCCAGCTCCACAGTGTCACCCTCTCGGGCCACCAGGGGGGACTTGCCCCGGGGTACTGTCAGGTTTGGGGGAACTAAGAAAGAGAAAAACAGAGGAGGGACTGATATGGGGCTCTAGAAAGTCAGCAGGCTGGACAAGAGTCAGTGGTCAACTGCAGGGAGAGGGATGGAGGCTACAGATGAACATCCAGGTTTCAATGGAAATGAATCTTGTATCTCTGACAATATTTTGTATGTGAAACGCATGCAAACATCGTAACTGTTAGTCTTGATGATGCTAGCGTTTACCCTTGGTGTATGGAGAGCGGCAGCGAAAAAAACAACAGCAAACAGTGAAGAGTGACATTAAGAGATGTGAAGCAAATGCACTCTGTTAGACTGAAAGATCATTTAACAGAAAACATCCAGGAAGAACCGCAAAAACTAAAAATGGAAAATAAATATCCTCTGCCTTGTTTGGGTTTCTGCAGCTAACACACATAAACAGCATTCATTTTATATCTAAAGACAATGCCACTGTGTTAGCCCCATTCTTCACAATAATGGAAAAACAATGCACACAGTACTGAGTTTTTCTTGTTTCATATTCCCCGGGTGTTCTACGGCTGTTTTTCAGTTGTTTTTCTGTTACCAGCTCTTTAAAAGTTTAAATAATGTATAATTAAAAAGTGATCTGACATTCTGGAAAGAAACGGTCAGAAACCACAGTCCCCAAGAATAAAAAAAAGAAAAGAAAAGCTGTATATTTTACATAAAAACACAGCTCTTTCAAAATATCAACTTTAATTTGTTTGACTTTCGCCATTGTCCCAGCACTTTTTGAAGACCAATACGACCACTCTGCAGCTCTTTACCTTCGTGCCCTCCTCCTCAGGGAACGACTCAGCCTCATCCCCTGCATCACCTAATTGAGAGCATTTACAACAGAACACTTCGGAGCAGGTATAGCATTAAGGCTGGCAACGTTACAAAATATGACCTAATAAATACTTTGTCCTTGTTTAACAGACATTTTAGAGCCTAGCTGTAAGTTAGGGATGAATAATAGAAGAGGTGCAAAGAGCCAAATTGCAAGATAGATCTCTCCCCTCCCTCACTTCTTCTCTTTCTCCCCATCTACCTCTCTCTCTGAGTGTAAGTGTGTATCCCCTAAGTTTGGAGAGTGGAAAAACTAACAGGTTGGATTGGGCAGTCTGGTTCCTCATCAACATGCTGGCCAAGTAAATTTGTTTAATTAGTAAACCTGGCAAATTGCATCAGCTCCTAGATTGCTGTGTGTATCTGTGTGTTCATGGATTTTATGTGTGTCCAAAACAATCAGTGCAGTCCAAGTCTATTTTGTACCACTGCTCCCAAAAATAGTTTACAGCCAGCGTTTCGAGGAGCGAAAAATCTCAGCAATGATGAAACCATGTCATGGTTCCCCGGATGGTTTTCGAATCACTGTCATTCTGCCCAAACAATGCTGCAGCTGGAATGAAGTCAATCCACGCTGACATTTTGTAGTGATGAAATCGCCGGCAATTTCTAGAAACAAAACCGAGTCCAGTTAAATTTCTTTTGACCCCATTTCTGTCTGGGTGAGAAGTAACAATCCTCCTGTCATCTCAGCTGTGTAGATGTTGTTCATTCCTTTTGAACCTGAAGTGACTCAGAGAAAGACTTCCTGCCAACAGTGCGCTGTACCTAAACAAGTATTTCTTTTAACCACAAACACTAGACAACTTCAACAAAGTGTTCAACAACACTGCCAGAGAAATGTAATATTTTTTTTCCCATTTACATCAACAAAGGTCTGTATCACATTTAGCTGTAGTGGGATCTAATATATAAAATCCTCTACTGTTGATTTAAGAAGCCTGATCTCCACAGCCAAACTGAAAGACAACAGAATTACTCATCCAATTTAGCAGTAATTAAACATTTTAAGAACAATGAATCAGGCAAACTGAGAATCAGCAGACGTCCAATTTCATTTTTTCAGTGCTATTCATTTTTAATCGACACTGTTAATGAATTAGAAACGGACACAATCACTGTAATCCCACACTGGAAGTTGCAGTGATTCATCTTTGCAAACATCCAAAAAAAAATCCACACTTCTTAGTGAGCTCACCCTCATCAGTAATATCAGTAAAGCAGCAGATTGAAATGTAATGAACGTAACTGAAACTGCTATTTCAAAACTGCTATTTTAAAGGAAACACTGTTATTATGGAGAAAATCCCAATCTGACTTCCCAGCCTTTGTTACCTGCGTGTTTGGCTGCTCACCAGTCGGTCCAACATCTGTCAAGACCATTTTAGGTAAATCCATACACCCTGGTGTCGTAGGCACTGGATGATGGAGCATGGTCATTCACAGATAAATCTTGGCAATGCTGTTTGGCAACAAAAATAATCTCCGCAGGGACGACAACAGTGGATACTCATTTCGTTGCTGATTGGTATTCAGACTGTGTGTTGAGCCAGCCAGCCAGGTGTCAAGAGCTGACATATTTCCTTCCACAGCATATTTTCTGTCTCTTTTTTATCCAACAACTCCTTGGGTCCAAACATTGAAATGGCAAATTGACAGCAGCAGGGTAGGTGGGGAGCAGCGAGCATCCATTAGTGAGTGGAGGAGAGGTGAATTCGCAGAGTTGCCGTCATTACCACCTGGAACTCTCCACTACCCAGATTGGACAGGCAGTTAAGGCTGTCTGCGTATGGAGTTTGGCAGCACAACACTAGCTATCAGCTGCCATTGTCACTCTTCGCAGCATCACGCAGAGGCAAACGTAAACAGACGTATAGTAGCTGCATACAGAGCTTCTCTCTCTGGCTCCGTCTCTCCATGTGAACACCCTTCCTCTGTGTGTTACACTGACCGCTGAGATTCTCTGAGTGGCACAGAGCCCGCAACTGGTCCTTACTGTGCGCATTGTGCCAAAGCCATCGGAATGCTAGAGATGCCTGCAGGGCACGCCTGCTGTGTGCGTATGGTTGTGTAGTGTGTGCTTCAAGGTTTTTATGTTTTTGTATGTGTGTGTGTTTAAAGCTGAGCGTTTCTCTCCTCACCCATGGGTGACAGCACGCTGTGATCCTCATTCTGTTTCTCCACAGGATTCTCTTCATTGTTGGTACTGACTGCAAACAGCATCTCTCTTTCTGTCTCTTCTCTTCTTCTTGTTTGTGCAGAATTTTTCTTCTCTATGTTTTTTTTTTCATGCCAAATTTAAGACTGGACTTCCCTGTTTAGCCTCAGCAGGACTTCACAACTCTGGGGTCCCAGCTGGAGTGTGTAGGCTGATTGCCGGGGGGTCTGACAGCAGGATCCATCAGCCATAGCGGTGTCTGCCTCGGTAGACACAGTGCAATGTGAGCTGACTGCAAAACATGGAAGTGCCTGTTTTTCCTTTTTTTTTATTTTACAGCAACATCAGCCAGGATGAGTGGTGCACGTAGACGTCTTTGAGAATAAACAACGTCCCTGCTGCTCCCTTTTCTGGTGAGTCCTGTGACATCATTCCCTATCACCATGGCAACAGCTCTCACCACTACTGCAACTCGAGCCGAGAGTGTGTGTCCATGTGTAAGAGTATGTTTGGACAGCTAGAGGCCAACGACTTGGTCATGAGGTGACAGGACACCGTGCTCCTCTGAGAGCTGGACCCCTGGAAACAGAAACATGAATGGTGCTGCTGCTGCTGCTGCTGCTGCTCCAGTGTGGGTTTGTTTGTGCTTCTGTATGTGTGGGACAGCTGTGGCTACACAACAATTTACTGTCAAGTAATAGATGTCAGCAGATGTGTGAAATTGTCTCAGTGCAGTGACTAGTGCGAGGAAGACGCTGACATATCACATTGTCCCAAAGGAATCCATAGGTCATCCTGTGATGAATAACATCAACATTGAACCCATGTGATTTTTTTCAGCCAAACTGAACTCCTGGGCTGTACTTGACCACTGAATTAAAATGATGCCTGACTGTTCCAGCTTGTTGTCTAATACAGGATTTGTCAGGACAGTGTTCCAGCTGTGGGGCAGCTGCTGTGGCTTCCTCTCCAAGTTCACAGCTTGCAAGTCAAACTGGCAAACACTTCTGGGATCCTAACGGTGACAGGGACTGTACTTTTTGTAATCCTATTGACACTAGTCTTCATCTAGACTTCACCTTTTTTCAGTACGTTGTGATGCTGCAGCTGATTATTTAGAAACTCTCTTCAACTAAACAGAAGTTCTGAACACGTGTGTCGCAAAATACTGCATTTAAAAAACACAAACTGAGCTTCAAAAAATGCACTCATGTTAATGAGCGAGACTGCAGTATGTTAACTACCTATTGTTGCTTTTCAACAAGGAGCACATTGATGTACTACACCAGCTTGTGGTAATTGTATGACGGTACAATGTCTGGCAGTGTCACCTCAAAAAAACCTCCTGTCTGAACATCTTCACATTATTTCTTTTTTATGATTTCTCAGTGCAATGATTATTAATCATTCACCATAATCTAGAAACTCTCCGTTGAACCTTTGAGGACATTTTTCTTTAGAAAATGTTTTTTTCTTTTTCAAACTGAGCTCAGTGTTTTAGCTATTCCATTGGATCTCGCTGCACACAACAAAGGGCAAAAGGAGACAACAAATATCAAACAACATCAAAAAATGAACAATGTTCAGGGAAAATCACTTGATTATTTGAACAGAACACAAAACTATTTGAACACAAAAATGGAAAAACAGGTTAAAGAAAATAAAGTTACTGTTGAACATGTCACTTTCTTACACGGAAGTTGCAGCCAGACTCCTACAGCAAAATAGCATTTGCGTGCAAATTATACGTACATTTCTTATTTAGTTAAAATATAAGCATCTGCATGAGTGGAGGTCTATAATAAAAATCAAGTCAGTCATTTAAATAACAAAGGAAAAATATGAAGATCAAATTAAAAACAAGAATTGATTTTAACTGCAAATTACATTTTGCAAATGACATCCTTATCATTACAGTAAAATCACACAACAATAGAAAGTTTCTGGACTTTTATCTTTGTTAGATACTGTGTGTCACAGTCACAGACGTGATGGCAGCTCACAGTGAATTCAAGTCAATGAGACAACAGCCAAAAGGCTGGACAGGCAGAGATGTGCACGTCTGAAAATACTGTAGCTTCAGATGACTCATTCCAGAAACACAAAAAGCCATTGTGTTTATCAAACTTCCTCATTTTTTATTCATACTGAGCGCTTAATTGATTTGTTTAATTCATTAACCGCAGCAATTCTTGAGAGTGACGACGACGCTGGGTGCTAATTGAGGGACTCATCGCGGAGGGATTTATTCGCCCCGAGAGATGAGAGAGGTGACTTTCACTCCTAATACGTACACCGCTGTCGTCAATCAGACTGGAAATGAGCTGCTGTCATATCTGGACGGAACAAAAAATGCTGCAGCAGCACTTCCTGTGCGAATGTACGTCTGGTGTCCCTCACTAGGACATGATCAAGGTCTCTTTTTTTGGACTCTTTTAAGATCACATGTAAAAATGTATTTAACCACAACAGGTCACAGGGGGCAAAAACAGTCCGGTGTCAGAGGAGCAAAGTTGAAGGTATTTGGGATGTTTCATGTTTTTTTTTTTTAACCCTCCTGGCGACCCCTCTCAGCTGCTCTTGTCCCTCATTAGTCTTAATCCTGACAGTATTTAAAAGGGAACACTGCATTCTCATCTTCAAAAAATCACTGATGATTAAGCATTACTGTAACGTTCGCTGAAAACCCTGACAAGCACAGAGAGTTGCATATTTAATCAGGGCGGCATGAAAGTAAATAAAATTGCTGTTATGTTAAAGGCAGAAATTATGAAAGCTGTGGGACTGTGTGTTCATCAAGACTTCAAAGAAAACACCATGGTAAATATTCTCTTTTATGGAGATGTTTTTTGTGGCAGGAGCTGAGCCCTGGTTTGGAATCTTGATGTGAAGATTAGGCGGCAGCGCCACTGAGCATCAGTTAGATGAGAAACACTTTCAGCTTAGTTGATTACCAACCACTTCTACAGCACTAAGGACCAGCAGACCTAAAGTGTAATCTCCTCCGAAGGCCTTTTAATTGCAGGTCAGACTTTTAACTTCAAGAGAACAGGTAGAGAAACGACAACTAACAACTGGGCTTTTCACTCCAAAGACACAGCAGGGCTGTGGCAAGGCCCAAAGACGGGGTGTTTTAGGACACAAACACAAACTACTCTACTTCTTTTTCAACAATGAATTCAACTGAATTAATAAAACAACCTGTTTTCGGCCACTGACAAACATACACACACACGTGTTATGGGAATAATCTTATCGTGAAAGACAATTATATTTGAACAGCTAAGCCTTTCACTCCATTAAATCAGTTTTTGCCTCTTCATTAAAACAGCAGCATTTACTTTACATTTTAATTCAGTGGCGTCGCCCAGAGACACCAAGATTAAAGACGGCACTAGTTTCAAGATAATGAGAAAAGAAAATTGGCATGTGCAAAAGATCCTAATGTTTTATGGTACAGGAATTATTAAGGGACTATCTACCAATATGTGTGTGCCCGAGGTGGCCACATTGATTTATTGATTATGTAAAGAACTGCAGAGAGGTGGATGTACGATAGGAAAATCAAGATTCAGAGAGCGGTGTATGCGAACGGTGAGGCATTAGACATGGAATCAAACGCAACTCCACACTCGTGACTTACAACAAATTCTTTCTGCAAGAAAAAAACAACTAAACTAGGGTTCTAGTTTAGCCAATAGGAGTTGGACTTACATAAAATACAGACTAGGCATCAGCAAACAGAAAACTCTCAACAATGCATCCACGAGTCAATTTCTGGCCCTCTAATAACACCATGTCACCAATGACAAACAGATTATTGTCATCAAAATGTCTCTGCACCATTTAAAATGTAACATCAATATTTAAGCAATTTGAGCCTGCCTTTTATAAATACAAGTTTTAATGAAAAGACAAGGACATGCCGCTGAGACATTGGACTCATTCTCATGGTTGAAATGACTATTGGTTGAAGTGACCTGCGTGAACAGGGTGGACGGATATGTAGCGTTAATAACATGCTGTGTTCATGTAAACAAATGTTAGTCAACGGTGGAAGCAGCCAGTTAGATGAAAGGACGATGCACGGTGAGTCTCTCATTAGCTGGACTGATGGAGTCAGCTCTGGTTCACGGGAATCCAATTAAACACACAATGCAAAACAACGGGATACCGTGAGATCAATTAAACACACAATGCAAAACAACGGCGTCAGTGCCGGGATACCGTGAGATGTGCGGCAACCGAATATTCAATAGCAAACGGTGTTCCATGATTCTCCTTCAGCCTGCAGTGTAATACTGACAGGTGATCAAAGTGAAAAAACAGTCGTCTAATGAGGAACGATACACGTTTTTAACCTGCTGACACTGTCCACCAGGAGCATTAAAATGTGGGGAAAGTTGGGTCAATTAAAGCTCAGTTAAGGTAAAATGGCTCTTAGAAAGTGGATAACGACAATTTTAACTTGAGAAGCCTAAATAATTTTAAATAGTAGTAAAATGACAGTTTCTTCCCTTGTTAGGGACGGTGTGTAAATGTTCCACTGACACCAGGGTACATGAGACTCACCAGTAGTGGAGGAGATGTTGACGTCAATGCTGATCTCAGGGATGCCTCCTCCCTTCAGTGCTGCCACACAGGTGTACGTGCCAAAGTCTGTGAATTTGAGGTCTATGATGTCCAGGTTGGTGGTCCCAGGGGAGATGTCGGGGTCCGTCTGGGTAATGACCATTCGCTCTGAGCTGCGGAGAGCACGGCCGTTCTTCAGCCAGCTGAACGTTAGCTCTTCTGGCGGTGTCGCCTCCACCTACAGCATGATACAAGATGATGAGTTTCTTTAACTTACATTATAGTTTACAGTTGACTCTAACATTGTTTTCTTTCTTCCATTTCACCTGACAAGATATCTTGACTTCTCTCCCAATCTGGATGTTGTCGTCATTGTGGTAGGGGTCAGGAGTGATCCAGAATCTGCCCTTCTTCAAAGCTGAAGAGAGACACATTTTATCAAAAAATGAAAAATGAAAAAACAGGTATTTATTACTTTGAAATAAACTGTCACCAGGATTTTCCTAAAGTACTGTTAGCACAGTTAGTTTAAATGTTTTAGTTCAGGGCTGAGGCCGTGAAAGCGTAAAAAGATTACGCCGTAGTTTAAACCAAAAAACGAAGGATTAGTCAGTGATATGACATCTGTTACTGTGCTCTAAAAAAGACAGCAACTCAAAGCACAGCTTTTGATGCAGCTGATACCCACAGTCAGAATCCAACAGCACTCCACCTGGCGCACACACACACGCGTGCTCACACACAGGCACACGTAGTAAAACTGGAAAGATACCTTACAAAACAGCCACCATTTCTAATCCAATTTATTTAGCAAACTCCATTTCCAAAGCCCTGCCTCTATAAACAGCCAGATGATTTCATCATAATGCACGCTGCATTGGTTCCAAACCCTGCGTCTATTGTGCGATTCATCTCCTCGGCAAAAAAAAAGCTGACGGCACCATGAAAATCTTTTCATCTAGCAATTCCCGAGTGACATTATCTTATTCAGTTTGGTAAAGGCAAAATGAAAACAAAACCTCCGTGTCAGATTTATACACAGGAAATTGAACGTGCAAAACATTGTGATGGCTGTCGAGCTGCAGATTCAGGGTCAAGACGAGCGACACCCGCCCCCTCTCCTCTCCTCCTCCCCCAGGGTGACGTGATGTTCCTTGTCACGTTGAAGTTAGTGTCGGCAGGTAGAGAATCCTGCTCCTGACATTTGTCAGAAAAACACAAGTCAGTCAGGTTTAATGAACCAACTCTCAATGCAAAAGTGCATTTGCATTTCTACTTGTGTGTAATATATACAAATATAAATTCCCATTCTCCTAGGTGCTGTCCAACCGTCATATCCTGTATAATTTAGCAGTACTGGGTTGGAGATTGTGGTAATTACCATAATACTGCATGCAGCATATGAGTGACCTTTATGAATATGAAGGTAATTCGGGGCATCGCAAGCAACCCATGTTTATTTCCCATTTGGGCCGTGTTTTTGCATCATTGTATTTCTTTACCATGGCCACAGCAACATTCAATTGACTAAAAGAGAGCATGCAAAGAATGAGGTTAATAAGAAGAAAATATTTCTATGGTGAAAGCTATTAAGTGAGTCAGTCTGACAGGAAACACTTATTTCCCTTCATTCATTCATGTCAGGCGGCAGAAACACCGGGAAACAGAGTTGTTCTTCAAAAGACTGTGACGGGTTGAAAAGGCTTTTCAAAGATAAGCAGCCACACTGGTAACTGTGAGTGACTGTGCTGTCACAAATGACAGCAGATAAACATGTGTGACAGGAAAAATAGTTAAAAAAATAAATAAAAACTGAATTTTTTTTTGTGTGACTGAAGATAAATGTTAAAAACAATAACTGCCACTGCATTTTAGTAGTTGGTTTTCATTGATTCAGTCCCAAAATGGACTTTGGGGCCAAATCAAATTATGAGGCTTTGAAGATAAACTTTAGGAACCACAAGATATGATTAATCAAACTTAGTTAGTTTATCGCCCTAACTGGATCACACCGCAGAGATGGTCATGGGCCACACTATATAATGAACTTACTCTTTTAACAAGATGAAAATGACATCGAATCTGTCACACAGCTATGACATAATTGAAACTCAACCCTCCTTAGTGATAGTCAATGAATATCTGTTTGAAACGAACAGATTCAGAAGTCACTGCATCATTGTTGACGACCCTGGTGATAATACTGTACGGTCACTCAGCTGTAAGGCCATACGGTGGCAGTAGTGGTTAGCATCCTTGCATCAAAATCAGTTGCCCACTGGTTCCATCCCCATTCGTTCTGTTTGGTTTGCATGTTCTTCCCGAGTGTGCATCGATTTCCTCGGCTAATTGGATGCTCTAAATTGACTCTGAGTATGAGTTTGAGTGTGCACGGCTGTTCGTCTCTGGATGTGACCCTGTGAGAGTTCACAGCAGTTGAGTTGAGTTAGAAATTATTAAGTTCCCCTTCACACTAAGTGCACAGAGACAAAAAAGTGCTGACACGGGATAAACACATTTGGAAAATGCACTGCTGATCAGCACAAAAACATATGTTTCCATTCATGTTGAGACAATAACTATATCCTACTGTGGTGGTCATTTCTTTTCCGCCTTACCCCTGCTTCCTCAGTGCATTCATGCAATACAGCCAGGACTGCACATGTGCACTCATGCATATTGCAGAATCGGTTCCCTTCGTGCCTCCTCCACATTCAAACCCTCTTTCCTGCCATT
>NC_024313.1:7393031-7399070 GCF_000523025.1 Cynoglossus semilaevis | reverse complement strand
AAATAGACTACATTTGTGTACAAGTCAGATAAGTGGGCATTACTGCTGCCGGTTGTAGGAAACTTTGCTGGACAGCAGCTGTGACTAAAACTGTTCCTGTTCCCTGCATGGGGGCGGGGGTGGGGGAAGTTTTCAAATCATATTTAAAAAAGGACTGTGGTGAGTGTAGGAGGTGAGAAGTTCAGGTTGGTGAGACTTTATTGCACAGTCACTCTGCTCTCTGCCTTACTGAAACCCTGTTCGTGGCAAAGACCACATGCATTTTTAATACAGGTAATGCATGGAGACAGAATTTTTCCATTTGCTCTGGAGATAAACTTTTTCTCTTTCCAAGTGATGTTTTCATTAACTAGGAAAGTGCTACTTGATGTATACACATATAAATACATATATACATATATACAAATCCCTAATGTGTTGCTCAATGTCAGTCTCTGTCGTTGTCACTGTAGGCTTCACAGTGCACTACATTTTTTTTAATATACTCAAAGAAAGGTGTGGACTGACTCCAGGTCAGTCTGGCATTAACACATTTTACCATGATGCCATGCACTGATAACCATGGAAACACATTGTTTAAACGGCAGCAGAAGTTGCTCCCACACCTGCGTGTACCTGTAAGCCTCAACAAATAGATGTCCAGAAAATCGCCTTGAGTTTTAACCTGCTCTTGTAGTAGACATTTAATTACCTTACAATGATTTTCCAACATGTCCCTGAGCCCACGTCATAATAACCTTTACAAAATGTCAATACATTACTGATTAAATAATCACTGAAGCTCTAGTATCAAGGTAACACAATAAACAAATTAGGTTTTAGTTTTTGCCCTTGGGTTTGTAACTGAACTGTGTAACTTCACATCTGTATAGTTTTATCTTTAACTGATACAAATCCAATGCTTTCTACTGTAAGTATTAAGTGCTTTACCCCTACCCCAAAATATTAGATAAAATGCAATGTGTCATTGTTGACAACTGACCAAAGAGTTACAAAGAATTTGCTCCAAGTTTTTTTTTCCCATTTGGAGTCATTATGCACTTCAGTGTTTTGATCCAATCTGTGTCCTTGTGTTCATTTGATAAACTGCAGTTATAAAGCTCCTATTTCCATGTGTCTACTGTGGGTTTTACTGCGTGTTGTTTATTATTTGGAATGACTGCTAGTGCTGCTTTCTTAACCCCTGATTACATGAGGCCAACATCAGCCCCATTCTAGATTATGGGTCCTCCTACTGAGTCTGTTTGTATCCGGCTGTTACAGTCAATTTATGAAAATTAATACTCTGTGTACAATGAGGCGTCTGAAAATAATGGAGTGAATCAATTTGATGAAATGTCTCAGTGCGTTTTCGAGGCGCGGCCGGTGTACTGAATCTCACTGAAGTTCACCGTTCTTTCTCGTCCCAGTTACTGTGTGATAACTCCTGGGCTTCTGATTTGTAGAATTTGTTAAATCTTAAGTTCGATGCACTTCTTTGGACAGTGAGGAACTTAAAATAAACCTTTTCACTGACATGGTTAATAATTAGGGCTGAAGATTTCTTTTATTAATGCCGCTGGATGTTAAGAAGATCTGTTCGTGCCTTTTCAGCCTAAAGTATCAGCAGCGTTCCAAATTAAATGTCCTGATGTTCGGTGTACCGCCGCAGTATCACGTGGTAAAACATGAAACAAGTCAACACACGCACAAACAAGCTCTGCATACAATATTAATGAAATGGGGAAGCTGTTTTTCCATTGAGTGTTTTATTATTAAACCCCAACTGTGGCGACCGGCCGAAGGGCTGGTCCTCTAGTTTTGTCGTAGTGGTAACGGAGGCGGTGGGAGGGTGGGGGAAATTACTCAGTAAAACAAAGAAGAAGAAGACTTCACAGTAGTAGTTTATGATCCCATGTTCCCACTATTCCACTCTCCTTTAAATTGCATGCTTCTCCTGGATATTCAGCATATTCTTTAAGCTCATTAACATACATATTTCATTGTTCTTATTTCACCACTGAAGTGCTGCTGCCTACTGGGAGCCTATAAGTAGGATTGTCCATGGCTTTAATAGCCTGCGATAATAATGTGTGGCTTGTAAGCCCATATAATTACACAAAAAGGAAAAAGCTCAGTTTGAGGTCTTCTACACAGAGTATCACAATAACACACACCGTGGGAGTTGCACTGTGAAGTACACGTGCACAGCCACACTGTGCTGGCTGCTCCACGCACGCGAGTCCACGTGTAATGACAAAGACCCAATGACATCAGCTTTGAGAGCACAAACCCCACGGAACACAAAGGCGACTGTACATTACGGGCTGTGGAGTGCTTTCCTCTGCCTTTCTGTGTCAGAGAAGAAAGATGCGTCTCATTATCCTCTTGTTTACCAGGTAGACCATCTCATTTTATTTCAGTCAGTCCAGTCTGTCCCTCTCTCAGCAGGCTAAGGCCTGTGCTGTCCATTCATTCTCACAGAGAACACCAGCATGTGAGGCTGAGCCCATCTCTCCCAGACAGATGGGAGTCACTTCATCTGCCACTCAGCCTCTGCTTCAACAGCTCCGCTCAAGGTTAAATGCAAAAAGGACAACAGGAATTAGCATGGGTCAGAACACATGGTATTCATTCACCAGGCAGGTTCCTTTTTTTTCTTTTTTTTTTACTAGCACCTCAAAACAAACCCCTGGGAAAACCTACTTTTTTTAAATCCATTCTGCAGCTTTGATTTAAATTACAAATAATTCTTGTGCACGTGCTTCGGTAGTAAATGAAGAAACAACACAGCACATGTTCAGGGACTTTAATACATATACCAAAAATTTACTGAGTCCTTGGAGCTGCAGCCTGAGTAGAAAAGCCTGCTGGTGCCAACGCTGGCCAACCAACCATTAAATCTGGCATTCATGAATGGAAATAGATTCGGCTTTCGAGCAGAATTTATTCCAGAGCAAATTTGATAAGGGTCATTCACATGTTGTCACACGCTGACAGCCAGGTCATTACAAGGGACATCATGGTTGTTTTCCCCCCAACTGAACAGTCTAAATATAAACAGGGTGCAAATATACTCACGCACGAGAATGCATTTTCTGTCTCTCACTCGTGGCGGTGCGTGAACTATTGTGTTCGACACTGTATTTATTTATTCATGTGCACATATCTACCCAAAAACAAAATGCTGGATTTTTTTAGCCTCATCTACAAACAGATCCATCTCTTTGTACTGTACTAAGGCTGCTCACATATCTGTAGTAGGGAAACTCCTAGTACACTTTAAATCATTACATGCATGGGCTCTTGGGCAGAATGGACTCAAGTGGCAATGAAAAGCCGGGTAGTGACCTGCGTTTGCAGACGTGTTGCAGATCCTTAATCCATAAAAAGAATCTTGTAAGGGGGTGACGCGATGCCAGTAGCCTGCTAGGCTTGCTGTGGATATGGATAAGCCCGGGAAGGCTGTCTGGCTAGTGGGACAGTATGGGCAGAAAAACTACCATCTGCTGGGAAGAGATGTGTGTTTTCATACACACGGCCCCCTTTGGCATCAACAGTTTGAGAGGGGTTCTTAAGGACCGGAGCGGAGGGTGACAGCTAGGCTGATGAGGCCTCGGGGTAGCCATGCAAAAATGCAAAAAAACAAACAAACAAAAAAAAAAACACTCATTGTAACAGAACTAGCTTTTTGGATATATTTCATATGCACGGGCACTACGATTATAACCTCATGTTCAGTGACTGACAGTCCGTGCTTATCATTTCCCACCGTTTCAATCAACCAATACATAATAAATAGCATATGTAAATGTGTAGTCTTTAGGTGAAAACATAAAAGAATGTTTTGTTGCTCAGAGAAACATCAATTCAATTAAATGCATGTGTACTTTGTGCAAATGCCAATGTAATTAAGTTATCTCCAACTTTTTTTTTTTTCATTTTTCTCTTTCAGGAGTAAAAAGCAAAAACAATAAACCTGATGAATCTGTGCCCTCATTTAAGTAAAACATGCATATATATGTATATATGAATGTATTTATGAATAGATACTACATCATTTTTTATAAAGTTTGTTTCCAGTGTCTTATGAATTGCCATCAATCTCCTACACTATATTCAGACTGTGTGCTCTGAAACTTTACTCTTTTAAAAAACTGCTATTCACAATGAACAAAAGGAGAGAAAAAGCATCATGGAACAAAAATAAAAAATTACATTTAAATTAACTTAAATTGAAAAACAATTTGCCTGGCTGTGTCCCCGCAGAAACACCCCCACGCACTTTGGGGGGCACGAGCCCCTCATATTGGAAGCCACTGTGATATGTTAAAAGAATGTCAATGTCTTTATTAGATTTCTATGAAGACACGCTCAAATCTAGAAAACATTATTTTTCCAATTTCATCCATTTATTTCTAAACACCAAACTCTGTGACAACGACCAGTTTGTTTTCCAAATAATCAAGCTCTGAATGAACAACTAATTGAGACAAACATCATTCCTGGTGTATACACAACCACCTCAGGACACGTCCTTGCTACTGTACTCGTCCTTGACAACTGGTGCACGTGGATCCAAAAATTGAGTTTGAATCACTGACAGCTCGTCAGTGTCAGGAGAACACCGCTGAGATGTGCGATAACATGCTGTACTCATTTCCTGTCAATTAGTGATATCAGACAGAGCCTTCTTCCCCTGCAGTCCTTGTTTTGTCTCCTTGTCATAGCCGTCTGGCATATACATGTAATGAAGATTTTTTTTATTGCTCTAATGCACAGCTCTGGTGCTCCGGTCGACTCCACCCACAGCGGTGATAGCTTCTCGTTCAATGCCGTCTCTCTTTGTAATTGGTTTTGCTTTGATCAGCGGCGTCTCAACGTCTCCGCCAAATTGAGACGCTATTTAGGTTTGTTGTCAAAAAATATATGCTCGGTGACAGTTTGACAGACTCTGGGTCAGTTTTGTCTAAATAAGATGCTGTTACAAAACCTTTAGCATATACTGTTAAAAAAAGAAAACAGTTCCATAACTTCTGATGTAGCAGCTGCTGTGACTGGCTGTGTCACTCAGTCTCACGAGAATACACAAATTTATCCTCTCCTTTTTGGAACTGAGCTTCCTCTCTTGTATATATTTACATCACATAGACAACTCAACTCTATTTGAAAGCACCTTGAAATCTTTGTTTTTTTTTTTTTTTTTTTTTTTTTTTTTTTTTTCCATACTTCACATAATTGCAGATAACACTTAGTGGAAGTGAAGAACTCCATCTCCCTCTTCAGAAGTGACTTTTGTTTAAATGTCTACAGAGATTAAGTGACAGACGTTAGTGATGGCCTCAAGGTAATGTAAAAGGCTACTGATCAATGTGCAGCTGTCTGCAGTGGTATATCATCATCTGCCCGAATGAAGGATGTGCTGAATCCCCACAGTATCCCCACAATGTGAATAAAATGTTATGAGCTCACAGCCGGCTGAGAATGAAGAGAGCGGGGTCAAGGCAGCAGGGCTGCTGGTTTGACAGCACCAATCGGCTGCAACTTTCACAAATTGAATGCTTGTTTTCCGTAAAGCCCCAGACTCTTAATCAATGGCTGTGTACCCTGCATGACGTGTGGTCCAGTGGAACCAAGTATGTGTCCTGATGAAGGACAACTTAGTGGCACCAGCAAGGTAGGGACGAATTTATCTAGAAAGTAATCCTACTCTAAATATACTGCGGGAGGCTGTGTTTGCGATGATCAGGGTCGATGGAGCTTCAGTCACATAACGATTCACTGCAGACATGAGATTTATCACGGCAGCTATCTCCAATGAGTAAATCCTCTGACTCATTCGTTTGAACTGGACACATGACAAGTCTCTGAAGTCAGACGCTCACTTTTAAGCCCAAAAAAGAGAAGTTTCACAACAGTCAGAAGGGATTCATCAGCAGTGATTGGATCTGACTGTTGAAAAAACGCCTCGAGTGCAAATCAGTAAAGAGCAAAACTAGTGACATGAAATACGATTGTGAAAACGAACTGTCAGTCGGGGAAGTTGCTTTCTGAAAACAG
>NC_024313.1:7382549-7392961 GCF_000523025.1 Cynoglossus semilaevis | reverse complement strand
TTTTCAACCCATAGTTTCTTTTTTTTCTTCATCATCTATCAGATGATTTAACGTCCAGTTTGTTTGGATCCTCCTTTCTGTCACACGTTTATTACAATCTCAAGCTTAAAGCAGTAATTTTGCAAGAGAGAAAGCTAATTTAGCATATTTCTGAACATAACTGCACTTATTCAGACCTTACTGCACTGAATGCCGTGCCCTGAACAATCACACACCCTATTGTTTCTTATCAGCGTCTTTATAGTTTCCCTCTGTCAACACTTTATAACAACTCTGTAATTATGTTATTGATTTGTCTGATTGCAAAACCAGTGTGTCCTAAATTATTTCAACACTTTCAACTGTAAGCGCTGCAGTGAGGCTGCAGTGTGTGATCACCACCGAATGATGAGGGAGGCTTCAGATAAAATATGGCCACTAATAAAATGAAAATGAAAACACATAAAAAAACTTGTAGTGACAAAATAAATAAAACAAACCCACAAACTTTGCCTCCAAAATATCCTTGAGGCTAACCGTCAGTCAATCTGTTGGCTTTTGAATATGAAGTAGATTCAGTGGCACAAATAAAAATCTGTTTTTTTGGTTGTTGTTTTTTTTTCTCCAGTGTTTTCTTGACCCTGCCTGATACATTTTCAACCGTATATATGAACCTGTGTGTATTTAAGTGTCGAGTTTCCTCACCTCGCACCACGATGGTGGTGGACTTCTTGGCCGGGTTTCCCACGTTGTTGCTGGCCACACAGCTGTAAACGCCCGCCTCCTCTGAGGTGATGGCCGGCAGAGTGAGCGTCCCACCGTTGACCACGCTCCTCTGCGGGAGGCTGTCGTTGGTGCTGACCCAGGTGAGTATGGGTGGAGGCTCTCCACCTGTGGTGATGCACACCAAAGACACCGTCTGACCGGGATTCACCACGATAGGATCCTCCACCAGCAGCTTGATGGAAGGGGAGGCTGTGGAGGAGAAGAGAAATAGACGTCTGAGAAAAAAAAGTGGACGACTTTGGCAGTTATGACAGTTGGAGTGTGAGTTTGCAGAGGAATCGCAGACCATATTATCTGCCTATATTTAAAATGGCCCCCTGATAGAATATTCCACATACAGTAAGTTTATATAATTCTATGCTCAATATGGAAACCAGGTTGTCCCACCTGTCTTGTTGGTGAGTCTGAAGACGACGTTGCGGTCAGGGATCCCACACACGTTCCTGACTGAGGCGATGCAGCTGTAGTTTGCGTAGTCCTGCGGGCGGAGGTTCTTCAGCTTCAGAATCTTTGTTTCCCCCTGCAGCTCAGACCAAAGCAACACTGGTATGCAAATGTGTGCAAAGACATCGACAACAACATCTACAAGAAGTGCGTGAGAGTCAGGAAAATGTCAAGAGCAGATACCAAGAATGAATCATCCGAAAAAGCCAAGAAGGAGATACTGTATGATCACATATTTCATTGCAAAAAAAAAACAACAAAAATGAATCTGGATATGATTAAATTCTGGGTAATTATTATTTCAGATTGCTTCATAGTGACAGGGTTGCAGTAAAGTCAACGATCTTGCAGTATTCTGCCACATATTTAGCTAAAGAAAACTAAATATTGCTGCAGAAAATATACAAAACTATTGAGGAAGTGAGGGATAAATATCTGATTTCTGAATTTACCCTTACCCTAAAACATCCCATAATTCATAGCAGGGTGCTGTAGAATTCAGCAGAGGCACTTGTTTACTCACATTCCACTCCTGCAGTGTAAACCCCTGTGTTTGATGATGTTGATAAATGACTTAAACGTTACCGGAGGCTACAGCTGACGTTGGCTGCAAATCGTGAACTCGTCTGTATTAGGCCTCTCTGTGGATGAGCTCCACCTACAAGCGCTGACAAGAATGTGAATGTCTGACCTAATTAGCAGCAGTGTGGGCGTAGGGCAGAGATGGGTGTCCAACAAGTTAGAACACGAGTCGGCCTCACGCTCTGCCCAGTTCTCATAACATGGCAATGACTTGACTCGTGTCTTTCAGAGGTGATCACACACACCGTGGCTGAAATGATAAGTTAATTGTATGTGATCAGCCGTGCAGCCCACACCGTCACTGTCTTTCTTCCCTCATCTTCATCTGTCATCTTCTCTGCTTTAGAACAGACATCAGGAGATGAGCTCTAAGATATTCAGGCTTTACTCACAGCAGGGGGCCGAGCACAGTGGACTGTACCATACAGTACGTGTGCGTGTGTGATGGCTGTACTGTAAAGTGTATATGATGTATTGAGAGCAGTCAGGAAGGAAAATCTATTTAGAAAACTAGAAAAAATGAGTGCCAGAGAAAGAACCGGAAGGACAAACAGAAAAATCCTATATTTATGACATGTTGATATCAATATCGATTAGAGAAACAACATCTTTGGGCACATGATATATAGCCGTGACACTGAGGGTGGCGAGGAAAACAGGGGGATTATTGCTACTGTCAAGTGAAAATAATTTATCTGCAGCTCTGTTTTAATGATGTTTATCATAGGAAACAAAACATGAATCTTTGTCTATGGTTAGAGAGGTGTGAAACTTTGGAGGTGAACTGAGGCTATTTCTTTTAATATAATAAATAAAACAAAAAACACTAGGGAAGAAAATGAGTGATAAATACAAAGTGAATCATGAAGCTGCCACAAAGAGCTAAAAAAAACCTGGTTTGTGCAACTCAGTGTTGCTACAGAGACTGGCCTTGAAAAAGGTTTGACCCTCCGGATAAAAACAAAATGTTAAAATAGAACATCATTCAAGGATATAATATAAATATATATATATATATGACAGGATGAAATATTATTTCACCTGTTCTCTATCCTACAGATCCACAAGTTCTTCAAATACATACAGTATTTCTGGGTTTAAAACCATGTTGCCTCTGCCTTACCTGTGTGAAAAAAGGTTCGTAGATCTCAACGCCCTTGTCTGAGCCCTGGGTCAGGACCTCTCTCCCACGGTGCCAGCTGTAACGGACAGGCGGGTTGGAGTTGGCCACGCAACGGAGGAACACAGTCCTCTCGTAGTAGAACTGCTCCTTAGCTTCTCCTATGCTCTGGTGCACGGTCACCACTGGATCATCCAGGTCTGTAGAGGAGAAATCATCAAAATGAATCATTAAAATTTAATAATTTGCTGATTTGTACGAACCTTTAGAATTTAAAACAACAAAAAAAAGATTTTACTGAACACAACACTACATCACTAATCCATCAGCTAAGTGAATGCCTGGAAAGTAAATTGCTCGGAGTAAATGAAAACCCAAATCCATAACAATTCCATAACCTCCAGAGGCCAAAACAGACCGGAGATATTATTATTATTATTATTATTATTATTATTATTATTATTATTATTATTATTAACAGATGAATCCATTGTCTTTAACTCCAGGGCTGTCGCTCCACAGCCCTGGATTTGCTGAGGATCAACACCTAATCAAGGAGCCTGTGGCCCACAGAGTCCTACATCCAGTCTGAACCAGAGAATGCTGATTCCTTGGTTTTCATTAAACACATGTTCTGCCTTACAGCTCCTTAATCCAAATCTCACAGTGGTCAATACCTCATCCAGGATCCATTACAGTGTCCCAGGTAGAGGCAATTACCTTCGGGTTCAGGAAAAACAGCAGAGGTGGTGACAGAGCTTCACACGAGACGGAGTGATTGCAGGGCCATTAAGGAGGAGTAGATTGCACGAAATAAATACACTTATTTATTACAGGAGAAGCAAATTGTAAATCCTGCAGCACGTCTCTGACTTGTTTCCTGTGTGTTTCCTGCATCAAACGGTCAATTTACCAAGTGTGGCAGAAACGGGGTGATTCATTTGCAACCGTATCTACACTGGAAAAACACGGCCTGGCAGAAATGGGACTTTATTGTGGAGTGGAATACGTACCTGTGTATGTAGGCAAGGAGTGGATGTAGCTATTAATGTCACCAGATAGACACGCAAAAAGGAAGTGGATGGAAGACGCAGAGTGATACATATGTATGTACGGAAATGTACACACCTGATTAAAATTTGATGTATTTCAAACCTAATACCACCTTCATCGTGATTTTTTTCTCATGTAAGCATGCGCACGTGTGTGTGTTTGTGCGCGGGCGTGTACGTGCGCATGTCGCAATTAGCTCCTGAAGTCACGCTTGACTGATTGTAAAGCTTAAATCCCTGAGCCCAGAGGAAAAATGCGTCGTACAGGCTGCCTGCAACAGAGTTGTTAAGGTTTGTAATTGCAGGTTTACGGGTTTACAGGCTGGTAAATCTGCTCGTGTACGGCTAAACGCTTCGACGAGCTAACCTTAGCAACACTTCTGCTCAAGCTTGGCAGGTCTCAGAGCCCCAGGCTTCTCTGATATTAAGACGCAGGGGGGGCTGCAGTGTGATGCAGGCATGTGGAAACGGCAGACACGCTTCTTGTGTGACAAGGTTTTACAAAGACATACAGGGACACGCTTCTTGTGTGACAAGGTTTTAGAAAGACATACAGGAAAAAAAAAAAAAACAGCTTAAAGATGCTGATGTTTCTCTTTGAAAAGTGGAATGCAGATTCCTACTTCAGAGGACCAACAAAACATTTGTTGGACAAATAGGAACAAGTAAGAGGTTTGGATAAAAGAGAAAAAGAAGGTGCTTCATTATCACATCAAACCTTGGCTTCCTTCTTTCATGTATTCCAACCTTGTGCCAAAAAGCAGACACCTGCATAAAATCTCTCATTACCTGACTCCTCTTACCTATATGAGACACAGGCAATCACATACACACACCTTTTCTGACTGGCTGTCTCCTGGGTGTTTCTATTATGAGTTTTTCTATTTTTGCCTGACTTTGATGTCGGGAGAACGCCTATCAGGGTTCCACACTGTCAGCCTTGATTGAAAAAGACCTGAAGTTAATTTTACATAATTACTGTCCCAGCTTTATTACTAGGCAAATTACCAGCAGCTCACCTGAATAAGTAAACAGCTCTGTGATGTCAAAGATAAGCAATGTGCTTTATGTTCTTTTGCTAAAAGAAAAAGACACAAAGAGTGGGACTATTATTAGCAGAGAGAAAGGGGAACGAAGTCAGGAGGGAAAAATGAAAACACATAAATTGCTACCATCCAGATGCGGGGTTAATGAGGTGATGATGCTGCATAGCAGCTGTCTCCTAGTCTCATTCCAAATGAGGTCCACTTGCTCTCTTTGTAGGTATTTTTGCAGACATATGGTCATAAGGCAGCAGCGATTAAGTTATTACTTGGCAGCCTGCCCTGTGAAGGACCTCACCTTCAAATCTCTTTATAGAAGTCGGTCTAAAAGCAAATCAGTCAGAAGGGAAGACATCCTCCTTTAAATACCAAGCAATAAGGGGTGAACTTATCTACTTTAGTCTGCCCATCAAAGGTGTCTGTGCAGTCTAAAAAAGTTTTTCTTCTAAATGCCACTTTTATGCCAAACTACTGAATGGATTAAATCTTGAATTGAATTAGAAATTCTGATGTAGTGAGAGAACTATTGTTGTGCTACATTTTAGAAGAGTGACCCGGTCAAGACAAACACTTCCACAGTTAGGGACAGCAACATTATACACTACTACTCCTACTGCTAGAAATACAACTATTGTTCAACACAAAAAATAAACAAAAATGTGTCTTGCATGTCTCTAGATTGGTTTAGACAACACTCCAGTTCCTTTAGTTAGTCCTCTACTACAGCTAGCTGTATCTACAGTATGTACGGCTGCAGCTTCATACCGGAGAGTGATGATGGTGGTTATGGTGGATGGATGTGAGTGAGGACACAATGACTGTGAGCCATGTAACAGAGATATCTAAGTGAACTGAATATTATTTGCTTAAAAATTTGAAACGTGAACAGGAGCAGCTTTGGGTTCAGGTGCAGCACTCCTGTAGTGGAGACAAAGGGACGGAGGAGAATCCAGGGTGGGAGTTAATGCATCTCTGCTGAAAAATACTCCCGTGACTGGATGTGTCATAAAAAAGGTACCTGAGTTAATCTCACCTCATAATTAAAATGGAAATGTGTGATACAGCACTTGATGAATATCTTACACCGCACACCATACCATGACTGATTACCTGTGTCCAAGCTGCAGAGTAACGTGAGAGGAAAACCCGGAGAAGGCCGTTTGAATCAGCCCTCGGTGCCTGTGTTATATTCACTAACAAGATCACTGTGAATAACCCTATTAGGCTATCAATCTTCTGGTACTAGCTGTTGCTTTTGTAAAGGAATGTAACGACTACAGACTTTAACTGAAGTAGTTGTAACTGTCGTACTCCCCTGTAAGTTATTTTGATGCTAGGCGCATTATTTAGAAGAGGACAAAGCCGACACTTGTTTTATTTTTCTATGCAATTTGATTTTTTGTTTGTTTGGTTTTTTTTATTTTTGTTACTAACTCTCATGCCAGTACTGATCAATATTCCACCCTGATGCTAACCAATAGCTTTTCTGTACACATTCAGTGGATGTAACACTAGGTATACATCTGAGCTTTAGTTACTGTTTAAATAAGGCACTTGTTTAATGCACAAATCCTTCATCGCAACAACACAATATAAACAGACTGTAGAAAGCCACCCAGCAGTGACACATTTCTACACATGGCATTTCGAGTTGCCTTCAAAACCTCGGCTGAACAGCAGTGGGAATAAGTCATCGGTAAAAATAAGGCGTCAGGAAATGCGACGTTCTCCAGGTGTTCATGAGCTCACTAAAACCACAAGGCTATACCTCCGTTGAATCATTACTCCGTTCTATGGTTTCTGAAAGTCAGATTCGCAGACCAGACTCTTCATGGACTTCATTTTGTTAACAGTAACAGTTACATTTCAATCAATGTGCTGCTGCATTAGAAGAACCAAGTAATGTGAGTGTGACTGTGTTTGTGCCTGATCCTGCACATCATCATAGATAAACAAACCAATCCTAGCAGGCATTGTACAGCATCCACAGTTGTGAATTTACTTGTACGGCTGGTTGGCAGGACAGAATATGGTTTTAAATAGTGAAAAGGGAACGTGCATTTTCAGATCAAAAATGTTTAAGACTGTGTGTGTGTCTTAGCCAGGAACAAAGTGAAAAAAACAGTCTCTTGGAAGAGTTAGGGGAATGATTGTAAAGGGCAATAGACAGCCCCTGCCAGTGCTGCTGCCTGGCATGACTTGATGGTACTGTAAAACAAGTGCTGAATTATTCATTAGGCATTTTCACATCCCAGTTTTAATGTGAACCTACATTTCTGCTGAGGGGAGAATGTTGTTTTTTTATTTGTCGAAATCTCCTTGACTTGACTTTTCCAGCTCTCTTAAACACACACTACCTTCCCCTGTCTCACGTATAATAGTAGGTTACACACAGACCATTAAGGTAATGGTAACTAACTCCTTCCTTGGAAAAAAAAAACAGTCATCAGAACTGGTTAAGTGTAATCGCGGCCAATTAAACAAGCGAGGCGGAGGCAGTAAATGGAGCGGACGTGAAGGGTTTAGCATGCTGCATTGTTGTTAGCAGTGTAGACTAAATAGATGGAAATAGAAGATAATCGTACAGTAAAGTGGTTTTGTCTCCTTGGGCTATTGGCTGCTAATGTGTAAAAACAACTCAAATAATATTTGTGTGAATGTGAAGAAGGATTTTATTTATGCCATTATTTCTTTTTTTTATCGTTGTATTTTCTATGCAAACGCATGGGAGTAAAGAGTGGATGACATTTCCCTGCAGCCATTAGAACTCATCCAGCACTGTGACTGTGGAGTTAAAGCCTTTCTTAATAGGCTGAAGTCTGGCACCCACTCACAACTGCTGTACCTCCATCTTCCCCTGTGACACTGCTTTCCCCATGAGGCCGTGGACGCATGTCTGTAGGAGTGTGAAGGAGTGTGTGGTGCACACATACTGTAGGTGAACATTAATGAACAATGTGTGTAAATAATGGAAAGGCAGACGTGTGCAGCCCCAAGGAGGATACTGCAACACTTCACCTCTCCTTGATGGTAATGAAAAAATAACAGGGCCAGCTCCACTGTGTGCATGTTTGTGTGTGTAGAGTAAGGGTTATTAGTGGTGCATGTGTAGTAATGAGACGTCCCTCCGTCCTCTCCCTCAGACAGTGGCGTCAGCCTCAGCCCGTCCTCCGTCTAATTGATCTCTCCAGAAAACAAACGGGCCAAAGATCACTGGACTAAACAACAACACACAAACGAAGCATTGATTTTGTTGGAGATGCACCAGTGACATAATGGAGTTTTCTAATGACCTTGTCTTTTCTTTTGTCTGGACAAAAAGAAACAGAGGACGGAGATTTTTCTTTTTTCTTTTTTTTTTATGGCCCAAAAGCAATTACCTGAAAAATGGGCAATATTCATTCATACTCATGCCACACTGTCTACAACACTGGCAGAGCCTGACGATAAGTCATTTATGTTCCTGTTCCATTAATATGTTCCTACAGCAGCCCTAAGGACGTTTCTAGCAAGAAGTCTATTTGGACAGACAATGAATAATCTTGATTATTGGACTAAAACAAGTTAAATTAAAAGGATCAAGGAAGTTACTAATTAATTAAATGAGTAGAGACCAAAGTCATTTGCTAAAATAAATCCATGACCTGTGCAACTGAAATAAGATTGAAAAAAAAAATTATTAAGAAGAAAAACAAAAAAAAAAACACTTAACATGGAAAATGTTTTGAAACTTTTCAACTAAGGGTGGATTGTATTTAGTTATTACTTTCAAACAGTAATTACTAAGTTTTTTGTTAGTTGACCGAATTGATAAAAAGCTAAAACAGCTAAGGTTTGCTACTGCAACAATAATGTTGTATTACCTAAGCAGGATTTGGTTTTTGACTCTAACACTAACAGAGTTCACACTAAGACTTGATTCTACAGATCTGCAAAACTGTATTTATTTTAAAATAAATAAAAAATACTTTTAAAAGAAGGAACCAGGGCCTTAAATAAAAAGCTTATTTAACTGCAGTACTGTCAAAAAAGAGAAAACGAAGCCTAGCCTGTGGCCTTCAGGCCCTTAACCTTAAGAGGAAAACAATGGAAAACAAACAACGAGATAAGAATTAAATTCCAAAAGCTGCAATCACGTTAGCAATCACATTAGCATAAAGACAACACAACAAAAACGCCGTGGCCTGTTTTAAGCCCCTGATGAGGAGGCAGGGGAACAGGTTGACTTTGCCGCTCTGATTAAGGGCGGTTTTCCTACATCGAGTCCTTGAAAGAATAATGGGCAGTCGTGATCTGGCTTTACTTCCATTAACCACACCAGCAAACATTTACATAATGTACACATAACGTGCTGATTCATTCTATCCTGATTCAAACAAGACTCAGATAACTCAACCTGGCTGCATCCCCCCATTCATCACCTCGGGTCATTTACATCCAAAAGCACATAACAACAACTGCACGTCTGTCTCCGATCCCATACCTTATCAATTCATTCCAAAGGACTTTAAAATCCATCACCTGGTGTGATGCATATATAGACTATATAAGTGACATTAGGACATTATTTTCTTAGGAAAACTAATACAAAAAGAGTTTTTCACCCTAAGTAAGTGTCTTACAGACTAAAGAAATTCAGAAAATCCACTTTGCTAAATTCCACCTCATTAGGAGAGGTGGTCTATTGAGTTACTCTTTATCTTCATCTTCTACGATTGACTCCTTTTTAGGTTCACAGGGAGCTGCAGCCTCCCAGCAGTTAGTGGGCACAGCCTGGATACAACAGCAGTTCATCACATGTTAGATAAACACAGGGAGAACATACAACCAAGCCAACCACCTACTACAAGTACTAACACCAATACCAATAATACTAATAATCGTAAGGTGACTATGACTACAACTGCTTAAAAGATTGTTATACTACTACTACTACTACTACTACTACTACTACAGGAATGTAATAATCTAGAAATTTAGGTTTTTATAATAGGAATAAATATCATCATTTTTAATATCACCATCATCATTCTGCATAATTCAAGCTACATGTCTTAATTTTTTAATAAATTACACATACATACATGAAAAAATATGATTTTCCTACATTTGATGCATCCATCAGCAAGAGGCATGTAGTGGGGTAAAAAAAGTCAACTAAAAGTAACACAGTCACTGAATCAGACTCATTATCTACTGAACTGCACGTCCAACGGAACCAGCTAAGTGTTCTCCAGAGATCACCATCTTCCACACAGAGTTCTGTATAAACAAAGAGCAATTACCTCGATTCTTTAGAAGAGTAGTATTCAAAAAAGTTCACATATAATATATATATATATGTGTGTGTGTGTGTGTGTGTGTACTTCAACCAGTGTGTTGTCCAGAACCAAATGCCTTCTCTTT
>NC_024313.1:7381003-7382520 GCF_000523025.1 Cynoglossus semilaevis | reverse complement strand
CAGCGTGGACTGCATACACTATGAGATGAACAGATTTAGTTAAATTGACCAACTGAAAAATGCAAAACCTACTGGGCTGCTCCACAAACACCATCAGCTGCTGTTTGGTCTCTGAACTATTTCATGAACTGCACTGATGGAAAGCAAACATAAGGCGCACACACTTCCCTGAGTTGACCTCATAATGCGTCCCACTGCACAGCACCGCGCAGCTAAGGAGGCGTACGGTCGGACAAGCTAAGCCTTTGACGTGTGTGTGTGTGTGTGTGTGTGTGTGTGTGCTTGTGTGTGTGTGAGTCAGGACCTCACCAGTGGAGAATGTTCATGCATAACCAAGCGCTTGAACCCTATGAGCAACCTCTATTTTTGTTCCAGATCGCACCTGGGAGTACACAAAATAATGGAAAAACATTACCTCCTCCCAAATCTGAATACAAACTGCTGCTGACAAAAGGTGACTCTGCCACTGAGTCTGGTCCTTGTACTGATGAACAAAGGCAAAGACATTACAGAGGACGCAGACGTATCGCTTCCTTTGAGGAAATGTTGTTAGAAACATATAATCTCAAAATATATGCTCCGCTTTGCTATTTCACACTGACAGATACTGTTCTTCTTATGTGGAATGTAAGTGCACTTTTGTCCTCTGCACAACGTATTTGTTGAAACATTCTGACAAATTTAAAGTGAGTTAAAGTTGTGCATTATCGCATCCTGTCCAGGAAATGCTGACCTGGGCTGAATGGACTTAAGGCAGAGCAATTTGTTTCCCTATGTTCCCTCAGGTGAACTCGTTCTGTGTCTCCCTCTATCAGTTAATTTAAAAACCTACGTTTGGACCCGCTACTTGACTTGGAGTGGGTTGTATTGTTTATCAGTAAAAGCAGAGGCCAAAATATGACTGAACCGAACTGTTGGTTTCTACATTGATTATTCAACTCAGCTGCCAAATGTAACGAAACGCATGAACTGAAGAGTGGGTTTCTGCCGTTCCCAGGAGTGGGGAAGGTTTTATGATCTGCTGCATCAGTCTAAAAAGTCATCTCGAAGCAAGGATGAGTTAAAAAGATTCAAGACAGAGCTTATTATTCCAACGATGAATAAGATTAGCAATGAAAGGCTGAATTACTATGAACATCTCAAAAACAACTATGGACCTAAATCAGCTAACAGATTAGGTTAATGTGAAACCATAATAAATAATACATGGATTGGCAGAATATTTAGAATGGACAAATGTAAAAATGACAAAAAATCTCCGTAGAGGAGAACACACTCCTCTCAGAGTAAATAAAACAACTGCAGCAGTATCCTCCACACTGCATTCTTACTAAACCATCTGATCCTCTAATCACCAGCTGCTCTTCTGGAATACTCATCACTCGTTAATCAATCATCAATTTAAAACCCAAGACGCGGCAACAAAACTAAAGCAACTTGAATTTTAGAACTTTGTGGAATCTCTGGTGTGAGAAAAAAGTGGTTTGCATTTTAAACGTGAAATCGATCTGTGTGGG
>NC_024313.1:7369792-7380945 GCF_000523025.1 Cynoglossus semilaevis | reverse complement strand
AGACGCAACTGTGGACAAACACAACTGAGGTGTCAGCAGGTACAAAATGTGCTTAGATGGACTTCTGAGTTTGGAAACACATTACCTCTGTGCTGGCTGTACTGCTAAAATTAGCTCCCCTGGACCGCAGAGGTCAGTTATTACCATTAATTGTCCTTTTTTCCCTTTCTTTTCTGCTTACAGAAAACTGCACACAGCAAACTTTTACCGTCTGCACCTCAGCAGCGTCATTATTCATTTAATTGCATTAAAACAAGAGCTGCTGCTCACCGCCAACTAAAAAGTAAAAATATATTCTGAGAAGCCGTTCCACTTGAAATTACCCTTTCAGTGAACACAGAAAGCAGATCTCCACATCAGCACCAGGCAGCTGGACAGTTCTCTCTATCACTAGTACACTGAATAAAAAATAAATAAAAAAATTGCAATATAATATAGCAATTACAGTGACCTTTGACATTACCCACTTTTCTAGTTTTCTCTACATTTCTTTAAGTAATGATAGACATATTCACACCAGGTACATAAGAAGGAGGCTATCTTATATAAAGGGTTGTTGTTGGGAGGTCCAGCACTTAAACACTGTTTTTTTAATTTCAAAATGTAGCAATAAACCTCTAAAAATAGCTCATGCTGCAGCGGCTCATCAATTATATTTAGCCACCGGGGACAGCTTTAACAGCGCTCAGGAGGAATGACGTGCGTTTCCTGGATGTAAGACATAACAGCGCTGGCTAATGAAGTTCACGCAGACGGTTGTGCAAGGCCAGACGCAAGGACGCCATTTAAATGGGAAACTGATGTGGACCTGTTTAAAGAAATGACAAATTAATCTGAAAATTTGCCACTAATCTATTGCTTCTTATTGTGCGGTTAGACAGATACGTTAATCGTATCTTAGCATTTAAAGAGTATGAGTCGTGGGTGATCCCCGTGTCAGCCCTCTGTCTGTCATTTCCACCGTGGCTCATTGAGTCTTCGGTGCAGCTGAGGCTACTTTGTGCTACCATCACAAAGACTACAATAACAGCTCTTCCTAATCTTATTGTCTTATGGTAAAAACCAGAAGAGTTCATTCATGACTTACAGTAAACGTCCACCCTGATGGACTTGATGGCCGGGGAACCGAGGCCGTTCTCGGCCTTGCAGTAGTAGCGACCTCCTTGGGTCCTCAGGATCTTTGCAATGTGCAGTGTCTCATTGAAGACACTGGAATCCTGGAAACGATCCGACACACTGCCGGCTGTCTTTGTCCATCGGATCTGAGAAACACAAAAGTACACACAGTAAACATCATTTTTTTTCCACATACGTGCAGTTTAATTGTGAAACATCTGTCAGATTTCCTTTCCACACAAATCTGACCTCAGCAGCATTCTCTTCACGAGCACCTTTCACTAACTGATGAGACCTAGTTAGCCCGTGGCATTTAGGTGTAATGAAAGGTGAAATAGTGTTACACTCCAACATGAGGCTGTAATTGACTCTCTATCATCTCTCTCTCTCTCTCTCTCCTGTCCTCATTAAAGCCTACAGCATGAACAGTACTGTGGCGACTCTGGACTAGAGGCCAAAGAGCCCCAGCCGTGGAGCACAGAGCTGCCCTCAATCCCTCTTCCTCAGGAAGCTGCAGATGGACTAGCTCCGCCTGCACAGCCTCACACATCCCTGTCTAAGATGCAATAGCTATGGATTAGAATCCAATATCTCCACAGTGCATGGTGACAGCATCATCTCAGGACCCGATAACATCCCATTCAGCAGAGATAGCATCAGATGGAGCGGGGATATAACGGCGTGGGGAAGGATGGGATGGGATGCCGTCTCGGGAGACCGCTGCTGTGCTGCGCTATCTGTGGGGTTTTACCCGAGACGACTTCAGCATGAGGTGACGGCAGCTTGAGGCTTGGTCCTGTTCCAAACAGACAGCTTTGCCTGCTGAGATTCACAGTGGAAATTGAAAGAGCAGGTGGCCAAAACCTGCTAATGGTGCCCCCTTCCACTGGGTGTTTGCGGAGCTTTGGGGATAGATGTTGACGAGGGGGAGAGTTAAGACGCCGGGAAAGTTTATTAATCAAAGCCTTCCACTCTTTTGGTTTAAATATCATAGTTCAAGTTTAGAGAACTGGGATGTGTCTGTCATGTTCCCCCTGCATTTGTCTTCTTCATAACACTTACAGGAAGAAATGCACAGTACAATGGCACTCAGAGACATTTCCATAAAAGTAACTCATAGACTGCAAATAATGATAAATCTTTAAAGAAGAATTTGAGTAGACGCATGATTGTAAGTCAATAATCTGTGAGAAAAAGATCTGCATTGGGGGATGTCATTTCGGGTTATGTGTTTAAGGCACAGTTAAAAATATCTGCAACACTGGTGGAGAAGTACAGCCAACACAACCTTAAAAGGAATCGCCTGCAGTGATTAATACCAGACGGCTGTGTCTGTCAAGATCTTTCTTTTTTGTCAGTGTGTGTGGAATCTTATCTCCACAACAAAACACAGGATTGTACAGGGTCGGGGAGAGTTCATTATACATAATGCATATATTACTGCAAACTATGAATATGAACTAAGTGAAAAACATCACATGAAGCAGTCTTTGTGATCCAGAACGCTTCTGTGATGTCCGTCTTACAAAAACAATATAAATATCCTCTAATTTTATTAAAACCTGAGTTGCCTTGTCATATGCTAGCTGTAGCATGCAAGCAATGTGTTTACATTCACTAAAGAAATATTTCCCTGTCTGTTACACCTCCACACCACAGTGGATAAGGAATGCAGCGAGATTTCAAATATCCAAGTTTCCTGGAGCTATTTTCATACCTCCCTTTTTCACACTTTTTTTTTTATTTTGCAGTTTGAGCAGCACTACCCACAGGGGGAGTCCTGAAGCATGTCTGGCAGGAAGAGTTTGACCCTCTTCACTTTCCTCAGTGCAATGCAAATACTCTTGATCTGAGAGGGGCTAGCAGATTTGCAGGTTATGATAATTGGTTCTCCTTCTAGTGCTGGTCGGATTTTGACTTCGGCTATTTGCTCCTGCTCTTTTCCGATAATCCTCAGCTGAAACTCAGGAGGTGCCTGTAAGCATACATCTAGGAATAACTTAAATGGCAATGAAATGCTCAATTCCACTACAGGTTAAGAGCAAATATTATTTTAATGCAGAGAGTTGATGCAGAATGTTTAAGATGACCATGAAAGGTAAACTGTTGCTTATTATTTAGTTCCACTGAGAGGTGCATAGTTTACACAATCACTGCCATTTAAATCACACTTTTCAATGGGAAGTTCAACACTTGGAAGGACAGGGAAAACATCTACATAAATAGATAACTCCTAGTGGTGTTCAACAGCACACATGCTACAAAGTCACGGCAAAAGCTAATTCAAATTCACCCAGTAGCTGGTGTAATGGAGGGATCATATGCTAGCACAAGCCTATTTGGTGACCCTCCCACAATGCCTGCTGTGACGTTACTTTCTCCCTAACTACAGACTGGTTATTTAAATTAGCTTTGTCTCTTTTAGGCCATGGCGACAGGCTGCAGTGAAGCCAAGTGCAGCTCAGCGTGACAATCAAGAGATCAAGAACAGCAACGGGGGGTCATATCAAAATATGCAAGTGTACCACCTGAGCTAGTCTGCATCACACAGTCCCGGCCTTCATAGGAACTGATGGGTTTTATAAGAAGAGCTGTTGTGAAGGCTGAGAAGTGCAGGGAGAAACGAAAATTAAGCCAGCGCACACTTCGTTCTTGTCCATTTGTTAAATTCATATTAACACAATTAGGGCAACAGGTCAGTGATTAAAAAAAAAACTGAAACAAAAAATATCAGTGCAAACAGAAGCAGATGTCTTTATCATCAGGGATGATTTTAGTCTTTCCTTTGCATCAAAGACAATGGATGAAGCTGGAGAACAGTGAAGGTGAAAGGACTGATGAAGAGATCTGGCTCTGATTGGATGGTCAGCAGAAGAGACGGAGACATATTCAAGGCTCCTGGTTGTGGATGGATAGTGTCATGAAGAAGTAATCTCCTCCATTTATTTTTAATGGGCCACGGGGGGGGAGGGAGAGGGGAGGGGGGTATATGCTATATGCTGTAGGCCCCATGTGTTTTGTTCTCCAACCCTTTCTCACTATGTGGTCACCATGTTTCCTGGTTAGAATGTTTGTTTGTACAGGAAATAGATTGTGGGGCGTGAGGATGTTCGTTAAGGATGGATGGATGGATGGATGGATGGATGGATGGATAGATGGATGGATGAAGAAATACATGCACATCTCTTTCCATAATGAGAAAACTCATCTTATTAAAACATATCTTTGGGGAAAAGACAGACTTTGAACCTGTTCTGCAAATTAATATTTAATAACAACTTTAAAAAAGCTGCTATCGCTGTAGCCACTTGAGTCTGTTTCTGATTAGGGTCATACAACCATGTGTTTTTTTTTTTGTTCAGCAAGTCTACCAAAGCAGCTTCAGGCCAACCGTCACCCCAGATAAACTCCTCTGCTTCTGAAAGCTTTTAAAACAATAAACACTTTTATTCCACTACCAGAGGGGGGACACAGATGACACTTTCCAAAGTTCAGACAGATAGAGCAGAGACATCTTGAGGAGGGAGAGGACAGAAAAGGAAAGGGTGTTTCTGAATCCCTTAATAATTTGGGAGGCCTCAATATTTCCTGTTCAATTCATTAAATTCTGAGTTTAGTGGCGTCCAGACCTGAAGTGTTCAAACTAATGGGTTTGTTCATCGATCAGAGAGGCAATAATAGTAATAATGAACACAAATGAGCTCAGTCCTGTTGGAGATAGTGTTGATTTCCGTGTCATTTGTGTTATCAAGACAATTGGAGGCAGCATTCAATAAATGTCAAAAAAGGTTAGTGTGTGCAAATTCTGCCCAGATTAATACCAGCATGAAACGTGGTCAGGTTATTTGTGGCAGAGCTGACATTTATACCTGCATGTATCACAAAGCTGGCATTTTGTCTGAGCAAATAAATAACATGCGGTCTTTCCCTGCTCTTTCTGTTATAATGTGTGTGGTTTTGCACTTTTTTGTTATGATAAATTAAGATGGGGGAAAAATGCAATTAGGAATTCAATAAGACCAAAAAAAAAATGGTGTAAGATTTTAATTAGCTCTGATCACAACAGTAAACAAAAGAGATTGAGAGAAAATTCTTTTTCAGAAGCTGAGGACCCATGTGCATATACATGACCCAGCGTTCCTTTGACTGTGGCCTGTTTTTTCACTCATTAGATTTTGTTTTGGCAGATGTTTTGTGTTGTTTTTTGCCTGCGTTCTAATTAGATTTGGAAGCTTTCATTATTAACACACAGGTGCATAGTGCAAAAAAACCATCAATAATTAAAGGACTCATTTTTTTGACACCGCTGCATCTCACTGAGGCTGGTGCAGAGAAAAAAAAGACCGTGTGGAAGGAGAGAAGAACGGCGAGATGGACGGGGACGTTGACATGCTGCCCCCTCACGCCCCACTGTAAAGTAGCTATAGACAATAACTGTCCCAGTACATGTCCAAACACATGTAGTACACACTGTTACTAACCTGTGGCCGAGGATGCCCTGTTACCAGGCAGGTAAGTTCCAGGGTCTCTCCTTCTCTGATTGTGTACACTCTCTCCGTGTGCCTCTCCTCCTCAACATTACAAGCGTGTCCTGAGTGTATAATGCGAACAGTTGGAGGTGCTGCAGAGGAGGAAAAAAAAACGGAGTGTGTTAACATTCTGGTCATTCAGGGAGTGAGTAGTTTAGCACAACAGATGGTTTATTGAATAAGAGGCTGTCTAACCTAGAACAAGCCTCCTTCAAAGCTCCACGGCCAGGCTGTATGACACACTGCTGCACAGAACTGATGGGTGTGTGCTAGCATCTTTTAGCAGCAACTTCCTTTAAGGGTCTCTGAGGGCCATCACCTAGCCTTACACTCTCCCTTTCATCCTTTTATACTCAGCGACTTCTTCTATGTACAGTATACTACTGTACTGTATACTATATATATATATATATATATATGTATATATATATATATATATAGTATTAACATCTTAAGTTACATTCAATATTAAGTGGAAGTAGGTATAAGTTATAGAGAGAGGTTGTCCACATCTAGGGCAGAAATACTTTATATTTTTAGCATATACTTTAAATGTTATTCAATTTGAACTAAAAAGAGAAATGCCAGAAACCATAATGTGAGCTAATTAATTTTACTACACAGAGACACTGCAGTAAAACTTAAGGGCTACCTGCAGCTGTGCTGTGCACACTTGTATCCTGAAAAAATATGTTTCTTCATTTGCTTGCATTTACTGCATGTCGATCTAGACGTTGCCGTGCAAGGAACACACGTTGTGGGTGTTGAAGGAATGAGCTGCGTCCAATTCACATTTCCACTGAGCTGCAGGAAACAGCTACACGTAGCCAACCCCCGACAATATCAACATCTGTTAGGCATTCAAAAGCATGCATTTCAGAGGAAGTGTATGTTTTTTTTAAAACGGTTTGGAGGGTGGGGAGGTGTAATTATGGGACTGGATATTGGATATAATTATGATAAGACGAGTATAGGGGTAAAATCACAAGGACTGTTGAGGGCTCCTTATGTTGAATCATCAGCAGAATCATGCCCTGCAGCAGCCTCACTTTTAACTTCATTCATGCTCCAATGGTGAAGTTCTATTCATCTCTGTACTGGAATTCTGAGACACACTGTATCTTTAGCCATGTGCTAAACAACCCCCCTCTCCCCCGCACCCTCATTCCCCTGTCATGGACCGTAGCATTTGCCTCTTTCAGTGTGTACAACTTAATGCTCCGTTTTATTAGGCGTGTCTGTCTGAGCTTTACAGACTGACGGTCGCTGTTATAGATGTTAGCTGTGTGCTAACTGCAAACTGCCGACTACTTATTAGGAAGGCAATGGATTGTTGCTTATCATTCATCCTAAAGCTCGCACCATTTTGGAGATCAGTGTAATAGCAGTAGATCCAACCTGGGGGTGAGAAATTGACAAAGTGTCTGTGTGTGAGGCAACTTCACACAAAGCAGCAAATTAAAACAAAAAAAGGCTTAGGAACAAGACCCCGGGGCACTTGCCATACAAAGTACTAATGCCATTTACTGCACTGATCCACTGTCTCTGCAGCATTCTTTCAACCCAACAGGAATACAGAGACCTCGGAATTAATGATCTTCAAATGCTGGAGAAGGTAATGCCACGCCCACACACTGAGAAACACTGAGAGTTGCGGTGTATATAAGATCATTTTGTTCTTGTGCAAACAGGAAACTCTGGTCAATAGTTCATAATTTCATATTTGTTTTCTTTCTGCTCTGCTCCTTCAGTCTCTCCAGACAGCAGCTCTCCTCACAGTGTGAACAGTGAAAAGATAATGAGGCATTAATGCAGTGGAATGTAAGGTTGCATAAAGTGAGACGTCAACAACTGATAAAAGACGTCAGTGTAGCAGGGATACAGATGAGAGAAGAAGCTTTGAATCAGTCCCAGCAGGACTCCACAGTTAAACTTTATCCTTACAGTACCTCCCATCACGCCTTCAACAGGATTCTGTTCAAACTCTTAGACTACACTTCACTCACCCACTTGTCACCGCATACAAGGCTTTGCATCAATTTGGTTTTTGCCTTTGTCAGTGATAACGGAAATATTTACAATTGCTTCTACATAAGTAAAAGCATAGCTAACAGATTATATAAAATCCTCTGAAAGAGGCACAAGACGGAAAAGACCTTGAGATGTTTTTCCTAAGCAATGAAACCTTGTCCTTGATCGTGCTGATACTCAGGGAGCTGTTATCTAAAATATTCATGGTTGTTCATCTCGTAGACACATTTTGTTTGCTAGCTTTAACTGCTTGCACATTGGATCCCAGGAACGCCCCAACATCAACCACCTACTGTCACTGTCACAAAATAACAAAATGTTTTAAAATATGCATTCACTGTCTGACAGTGTGTGTTTGAAAGAGTGAACGCACCATAACACTGTCTGACAGCTGTCAAAACTGAAAAAAACTTCAGGGGGCAAAGTATTATTGACAGTTGATCTGTCGTCACATGGTGGGCTGCAGGTCAGAGGTCACTGGTTCAGAAGATCACCAAACACATTTGGACTACAACTACAATGTGATAAAATACTTTTTTCAGTAAAGTTTAAGGCCAATATTCCAATAACCCATGTCCACCACCACTGTGGCATTTAGATGTGTAATTGGATACTTTCTCTGAGCCTTTTTTTTTTTTTTTGGCCCGAGAATCACACCTGCTAATAATACTGATGGGAGATGTGCAGGGAGGGAAAAAAAATCAGTGCCTCAACTGTTTATTAGCTTCAAAACAACAAAGAAACAAAAGTGTCCTGCTGTCCACCTCTACTGTCATACTGCACAACAGGGAGTTTACAGACGGACCAGAGCCATTTGGACCAGTTACTGCTGTGATTCTTGGTTCCCTCAAATTACTCACATCACCCAAAGTGAGTTTGAGAATCTACGATTCAAAAGGCAATCATTTTGAAATAATTGTTTCATTATCACACCACAGTCATTATTGATTCTGTGTCTCCACATATGGAAATAAACCTTTTGTAGGTTCTAAAAGAGCTGCGGTGGAAAAAGCCAATTTCGGTGATTTGATAAAATGGCAGCGTGCCAACCTTAAACAGCTCGGCCGTTATGGAATAACAAGTCCAGCACCGTTGCGCCGGTCAAACAGAGAAGAGAAGTCACAGCAGCAGCGTTTGATTGTTGCTGCATGTTCGCGACATAATTGGTTTCTTGAAAAATTACTCAAACTCGTCAACTATTGGACGTAAACATGTTTTCAACTTTAAGCTGCTTTCCAGAAAAACCAATTCCTCATGCTTTTGTTTTAGGCGATGTCCTACTTAAAAAAAGATCAATTATTAAATCATTACTTTTTATGCTTCAATTTTTTTTTTCAGATTTTGAGTGTGCCTCTGCTCAAGGGTGATTTTATAAAAATGTATACACTTTCACTGCAGCATCGAAACATAAACAATAAACCTAATTAGAATTTCTACTCTTCCATGAAAAAAAGTGTCTTAGTCAAACAACATTGGAGACTTTATTAACTGCCAATCTAAAAATAATGATGTTAATGTTTAAAAAAACAAACCACATGACTCCCTGTGTGGTGGTAGACATCTCTCAATGATGCAAGCATCAAATGTTGTAAGATTAGCATTCGTCAATTTCCCACCTTCCTATTGGCCTTGTTTTTGGTCAACAAACTCCTCTGGGCTAAAACCTGGCTCTTTAGCAGCCAAATGATCCATTTTATTCAGCAGCCTGATGCCGAGTTTGTCAGTCAGGGCTTACCAGAGCTTATCAGGAGGAAACAGCTGCCTGGTTTCACCCAAATCCAGGGCGACACGCGACTGAACCAAAATTGTGACTAATGCAAAAGTGATGAGCAGAGGCACAATAAAATATTTCAACTGAGACTAATGCACGCGGGCTCCTTTGATTACATCAGTTAGCCTTACCTGCCATTTGATAATAAGAAAAGCTAATAAGATTCAAAAGAAGCCAGAAGTGAAGCCAAAAAAGACACACGTTAAAGTACGTTTGAAACAACATGGAATTAAAGTCAACTGCTTTAAAATGACCAAACAAGATACGCCTCAATTAAATCCATACAGTTTACAATAAACAATTGCTTTAGAGAAAGACTACTTCCAATTAGATAGAGAGGAATAATAATTTATTTTCACCTAGATTGTATACCAAAAACCATTCAAAACACAAATTGTAAATGCATCACAGCGAAGGTGTGATTAAAGACAGTTATGAATTATGTGGTCATTAATTCTCTTGCAAATTAATCTATTTTTTACATTCAAAATAAGTAAACACGATCAACTGCCACCGGCAACACGCGCTCTAATCTGTTATTTTCTAGGATTTCACGTTGGCCCCTCCCACACCTGGTCCATCCTGCAATATAATTGAGAAGCAACACATCCATAGGATCATTCAAGCATGTAAAGCCTTGAAATAGTTTGCCAGCAGCACATGCATATTATTTCGTCAGGCGTTGTCACAGCATATTGATTACACACTGCTACGCACTTGCATGCACTCCGGGGCCCGCGCTCCTATTGTAAACGAGTCTCTGTATAGATTTGGCCTCGGCTCAGATAATCCATCACCTAGTGTGAAGTGTGAGGCTAAAAAAATATTAATAACCATAGCACGCTAAGACAGCAGCAGAGCAGAACACGTTATTCCACTACGTGTGACTATCATTGATAGCAATCCTAACAACTTCAAAGACATGCAATGACATCACCAAAATGTCACAACATCCTCACAGAAAGACCGAGAAAAATTATATCTGACCAACGTTCATACTACAGAGGGGGAAAATGAGCAAATATTTCATTTAAACTCAAGACATTCCCCGATTTGAATCCAGTTTAAATAATAAATATTGTATTTTTTTCCCCCAGATCTCCAGAGTTAGCTCAGCCACTCAATAAACAAAGACACTGCAGGGTCATAACACCACGAACTGTACCCATCTGTGGCTGTCAGAAAGGGGCTATTTTTAATTAGGCAACACAGACACATTGTTTATTTGTATTTTTAGCCACAATGCATACCCTTCACCCCTACCCTAACCCTTACTATAACAATGCTCCTTAAAATACCCTCTCACACAGGAGGAGGTGCATGTCCACAACCATATCTGTCTCAGTGAGTTGTTTTATCTAAAATTAGGCCAGTGTGAACCTGCCAGAGCCCTGCTGAGATGGAGGGGGAAAGGGGGAATGACTGTGGATGGTGGAGGGTGAGAGTTGAGAGATTTAGAGGACGGATTTATCTCTGCTCCAGCGTTACATCAACCAACAGCAGGAGTTATGGATCTTGACCTTCTACAGCTGCATATACCGCTTTCACAAGAGCCTGATGTTATGTATGCTGTTTTGAAGGAAAGACATGGGCTTGATGAAAATGGATTTGGTGAAGCTGTTAAGTAGATATGAACATTTGAGGAAATACCAGCAGCAACATCAGTGCTGCCTCTGTCTATGGTGCTGTCTATGGTGCTGTCTATG
>NC_024313.1:7367538-7368665 GCF_000523025.1 Cynoglossus semilaevis | reverse complement strand
GTAGCGTGACAGATTTAGTATCTATCCATATGTGACAAAGTGTAACTAGCAAACAGCTGCTATTCCGAGCAGATTACAAGGCTACAACAGGGCAAACCTGGTCACTTGGTCGAGTTTTAATAAATAATGACTTGCCTTTAGTGACCCACATCTAGAGTGCAAAATGTGGAAGGCGTGAAGAGGGGCCAGACAGGGCTACGTGTGGTTGAGGTTTGTGGGCCGTACCTGTAGCCTGACTGGCCCAGACCAAATTTGGGTCAGTTGATCAGTTCACTAAGAAACAAGATTTCAGCCGATGTGGACCAGTTTTGCTGTTACACACACACACACACTAGAGTGGTTAACATTGAGGCAGTGAGTCCAAGAACAGACCTTGTCCAGACCCTGATCCATCCAGTTCTCACAGCCAGTGTCTGATTTGGACACATTCATGGAGCGGCTTAATTTGAACCTATTGTTTCATGAATGAGTCCAAATTAAATCCAGGCTGAAAAAGCTGGACATTAGGGTCAGGAGCAGGAGACTGGATCAGCAGTAAAGCTGTGATCCATCCTTGTCTGGGTTGGTGGCTCAGTTTGCTGCCTGGGAGAGTGCCCACTCTCTGCTCCAGGGCTGTGTGAGCCCAGCTCTTTGTGTCAGCCAAGGTTGTTAGAAGGACATGAAAAGGAACAGCCTAGATTTCCCTCTCCACATTCATCCCTTTGGTTTCATTCGCTCCGTTAGGCCTCCGTCTAATGCTGCTTTCTCAGATCTCACTGTGTGGGTGACTGGAGTGTTGATTTATTGAAGAGATCCCTGTTCTGGGTCCACCTCCACCTCTGCTGTCAGTGAGGCAGAACAGTGTGGAGTAGAGCGCCGCTAACAAGTAGGTCATAAACTGTTCCATAAATGACACAGTGGAAGTAGCCCGTACGGGCTGGCCGTTCAGAGGGTTTCACTGCAGGTCTACATACGGGAGCGTTCGATTGAGGATAATATTATGTGTTGTGTTGGTTGATGACACATGGATGTGTATTTGTTTGTAGGGAGGGGAGCACTGTTACTACCAGGGGAGGTTACGAGATATCCCAGAGTCCTGGGCTGCCGTCTCCACATCTATGGTGCTGTCTATGTCTATGGTGCAGTCT
>NC_024313.1:7362159-7367103 GCF_000523025.1 Cynoglossus semilaevis | reverse complement strand
CTGTCTATGGTGCTGCCTCTGTCTATGGTGCTGAAACACACCCACTTGCCAAGTTCAGTTATGATATGTTTTTGCATGATAAATGCAAAAACAATTACGTATACTGAAAAACAAGATGACTGCACCTGTAATACTGAAACTCCTATACTTGTGCATCTGCTAGTTTGTACTGTAAATGTATGGAGGGGTAAAAATAAGTGTTTTTTTTTGTTTGTTTTTTTTCTATTTGTAATTCCACTTTGAGAATCCCTGGTGTAACTTCACTTCGAATGACAATGCATGTAATATAACAAACTATAGTACTCTGTACGCTGTGGCCAAACAGATATTGCACTGAAGACCACACGTTTTGCTCCATGTCTTAGTTAAAGTGGAGACATACTGTATATCAGTGGCCTAATTAAAACAGAGCATGACCAAAGTTCACTGAGCACGCCCTTTGGCCAGTGTAAGACAGAACCGTTTACTGAAATAAACCTAGTGGCTTTTTTTGAGTACAAGCTGATAAATGTCTAACTTTTTTTTAAAGAATGACCTCGACAGCTAAATGAGGCTTGCCAGCTCAAGGTATTATTCAGAAAGGTCATTGAAATGAGGTGCAGGTCTGTGAGTCAGACCCTGTTTCACAGAGTATCACATTTCAACAGTCAGTACATCACAGCGTCAGGGAGAGGACAGCTTTTGTCAATCTTTCCCACTCTGTTCCGCCATTTACTCAACACCACTGGCAGAGCAGGCGTGTTGTGGCAGCTGGAGTTCCCCAAACAACACCAATCGTACATCTGTAGGGAAGGAGAAAGCCCAGATTGGCTCTAGCCGTGCAGTAGTTCTCTTTCGATAGGCCTCAACATGGCTGTACTCGCACGATTGGCTGATGAGAAGGTTTATGGTTGGCTAGTTGTAGCCTGCAGTCACCCAAACAAGGAGAAAAATATTTGGCCAATGTCAAAAGACTGGGCGCTGGCTGCCAGAGAATTTTCTCATGATTGGTTGCGGTAGCTCAAGAGAAACAGGAGCGTCCTATCACTGCCCACAGCATAGGCTGGCTGACAGTGCTGCCTGTTGGATGGCTTTACAATATGAAGCTGCCTCTAACACCTTCAGAGGGCATACGTCCATGTCTTTGACTATATATGCGAGTGTGTGGCTGTAAAGCCTCCATAACTTTCATTGGGGAGGCGTGCAGCTTAGCCCTGCCAGCAGGCTCCAACACCTCATTATTCTAAGCCAGGCAGGAAATGGGTTTTAGAGATCTCTCACTGTGCCGTGCTCTTGGAAATGAGGGTTACAGGTTTTCCAATATCAGCAGCACAGACCTTGGGAATGCCTCTAGTTCGACTTAACTACACTGCAGCACTTCACCACACCTCTGAAGCTCTGGTCCAGTCATGCACTGATATATCAGGAAACACATAAACACTCTGGTCCTAATTAATTTTACACGTAGGGTTTAACAACTTTGACCTCAACTGTACTCCACACATACACCCAATACAAACTCCTGTTAAATCAGTGGTTCCCAAAATGTGGGGCGCAGAAGTACTGCAGATATATACAGTATATATATATAGTATACACATAAGTTATGTGGTGACTTAAAGCAATAGCTGGGAATGTGTGGGCATGGGAGGGGGCTGTAACAATAGTCCTCTGCACAGTTTAGAAACCACCGTATTAAATGAACAGTTCTTATAAGGTGTAATTATAAATACAGATCAGCAAAATGATCAAGATGAAATATAACAGCAGCTAAACCCCCTTCAGGGGGGTTTCAACATTAGGGTAAAAAATGATCTGCGTTGACTCAAACTTACTCACATGCGCTGACTGGGGCAGAAATAAAGAGATTTACTGTTGAAAAATATCAGAAATAAATTACAACATACGTAATTTACACATTTTTTCCCCCAGATGTGCTCCTTCAGAGGACAACGCATAAAAAAATAGATAAATAAATGCTGTTAAATGCACTTTGAGTTATTTAATAAAATAGAATAAATATGCTGATTTCATGTAATCTAATTTTACTAGAAAAACAAAATAATATTTACTACCTAATTGTTAATAAAAGTAAACACATTTAACAATTCCTTGCATGATATTAATTTATTAAATTAAAATATAAAAAAGGTTATATCAAGTCATGACAATGAACAATGGCAGTAAATACAACAAAGTCAATCTACTTAATTTTGTGCGTTGTTGTTGCAGACATTTACTAGAGGTAATTTAACAAATCCCCATACATGTGATAAAATGCAAAAATGCAAAAAAAAAAAAAAAAAAAAAAAAAGAGAGAAGTTAGGGCATAATAAAGATACTAACTGACGGTAAACGTATAAAATACGTGCCTTTTTCTTCAAAAGGACAATGACAGCCAACAAGTTGACACGCGTAAATACGTGAGGAAACCGGACAGGAAGTACGTCAGTTGATTGACATTAACTTCTCACGTGTGTGGCCCACGCTGCACATTCATACGATGTGCAATAAAAATATTATCTCGTAAGTTTTGCAGTACCGTAACTATTTAGAAATATCGCTAATGCACAATAATGTCTGCGTCACTGCTGGGAAAAAGATGCAAAAAACGGCCGTCATGGAGCGATTTACCTGCAGGAAACGAGGGTCCGCCGAGGGCTGCAGCCAACGCCAACGTCCATTGTTACTGTGTTGCAAGTCCGGACATGACAGTCCGTGTGACGTCACCGTCACGTGTGGAAGCGAACTAACATTAAGTCCTCAACGACTTTACTAATTTCTCCACTAATTAGTAACACTCTGCTGTGTGATTTCCAGTTAAATTTATTCGCAAAGAAATAAATTATATATATATATATATATTTAACATAATTTAAATTAGATTTTTATCAACACAACAATATAATAAACTGTCCACAAGTTCATTTAATACATTTAAATTTAATTTAGCCTCCAGTCCCACTTTTATCAGCGTGAGCCCAGCATGACGTCACACAGAGCCACACAGTAACCAAAGGCAGGATGAACAAACATCTAAACTAACTCTGTTAGTCAGGTAAAATCCCTGCACTGTGAAACTCGATACAACAGTGGTCACACCGTTGACGCTGCAGGAGAAACACCCATTAGCCTGAGTGAGTCTGGAATAAACAGAGACAAACACAATAAACACTATGTGTCTTCATAAAGTGAGACGACAGGTTTATAACAAAACAAATACGGTGCATTTACCATCATCACGGTATTTATTTACAAAATTCACCACAGAGGGTTATTTTAAAATCAGTCCAGGATTACATTTGATACTGTGGGTTTTTCTCATATTGATTTTGTTCACTCTGGGCACTCAAACTCTCTGAAAATCCTCAAGTTAAAGCAGAATCTTGGCCGTGTTTAATCTTGGGATTTTCTAAAATGAATATGAATGAGAATTAAGATTGAAGTCTACAAAAGGTATTGGGTTTGGTCTGCAAACACAGTATAGGCTGTGAAAATAAAACATATAACACAATATTTACCCTAACCTTTAATTATAAGACAAGTTTTATCATTATATGTTTCTATTTTTTGATATATGTTTTATTTGATTCATTGTTTGGAGCAAATATCATCAAATATAATGAAATTGAATTGAAAGTCTCACCAATTAAAGGTTTGAGCATTGTCGACTTCATGTTGACCATTATTTAAGAAGTAACTGGACCATTAGGCACAACCATTAAATAAAACACATAAAACTAACGTTGTGTAATGTCTGAGGTCAGTAAACCCCAGACACAGTTGTGTTACGTCTAAGGATGTAACGGAATATTTCACTGCATACAGATCAACCATTGGCTGCCTCAATTACCTGGTCAAACACCTGACTCCTCGTCTGTCAAACAGACTCTTTTTCCTGGACGCTGTCATTGTGACATAATCAAATGCATTTCTACAACAACAACCGTACCTTGGTAAATAATAATTGAATTTACGATGAACATGATCCAGACAAATCTACTAATCCCCTCCAATTAAAACGACGCGCGTTGACTAATGTATTTGTACCTGTTCATCTGAGAACAGGACGAGCGTCTCTGCAGGCCAACCCTGGGACGATTCCACGATTTAAGGTGCAATGTTTTAGTTATAATTTAATACCTCTGATAGTTTGGAAATTCAGTATCGGCTGATCTACAGAAAACATGAACTCAAGGGATAGAGAAAATTAAATTCAGTCCATGTTGATAAATCCTTTGTTAATTTCACATAGATTTTTTTTTTTTTGAATCCCCCTTGTATTTGTATGCGTTCACTAGAGAACATCACCTGATCTCTCCATGTTCTTTCACACCTGTGATCCAGGTCAGTACAACTACAGGAGGAGAGTGAGCATGACAGCAGTCAGCAGTGCACTCTAATGTGCTTCATTTACACAGCACTGGACTCCCTGGCACACAGTCCCACTGAACACTAGCATAGCCATTCTAAATGTTAAGCACATTGTTTAATAGTCCATTATGTAAATTGATATTGCTCATTGACTGTTGTCCTTGGCTGCCCACACAGTGTCAGAGAAAAAGACAGAGATGTACTCTAGCGCCGTTGAGGGCTAATAGGCTATGCCATCACTGCTGTTTGAAGCTGGGGAACAGTCTGATACAGCTTCCCATCTGCCCACTGCCTCCCACCAACCCACTCATCCTGTTTAATTCACACTTAAAAGAGGAAGATTTCCATATTCATGTGAGAGAGAGACATACAGTTATATGTTTATTATACACAACAATTACAATTTTAAAAAAGTCAGAAAAAAAACATGTTCATTAACCTTACAGTATATGTGTTGATACATCACTTAAGTTGAGCTGATTTTGAAGTTCTAACTATATTTTTTCTTAAAAATCCAAATGTTCCATATACTCTCAGAATTTTGCTTCTTTACAGAATTAGACAGATGAAGAGATGGCGATATTCCCAATG
>NC_024313.1:7356919-7362111 GCF_000523025.1 Cynoglossus semilaevis | reverse complement strand
AAATCACCAACAGTCCTCTCTCTCTCTGAGAAATAAACAAACACCAAAGACTGAAATATTTGGCAATATAATAAATAGCAGAGAAGAGTATCAGCAGGGGTCTGTGATCTGTTAAGAGAAATCCAAACCTACAACTGTTACTCCAGCTGTGGATCTACCATCCGCCTTTTCCTATTAACACTAACACACGGTTAAACCCGAGGATTTCACTGAGTAACACCAAACCAAATGGTTTTTCTCTGTATTCTAGTGGCTCAGGCCCAGTGTTTACTGAGATCATCACCGCCACAATCGCAGTTCCATAATCCCAGACTTTACAGCTGGTCACTAATTGAGCCATTATTATTTCCGGCGACAGCCTGTCTTAAATTGAGCTGTTCAGCAATGAGTCACACTCAGTGAAAAGCACCAGATCCAGATCGGTGTTAAGGCCACGGGAGCCTTTTAATCTTCGTAGAAAATGAGGTTTTGTTGCTAGTGATCAGCTTTATAAATGCTCATATCAAGGCAAAGGGTGGAAAAACTTTCAAAAATATACTGCGATCTCAGACACAGGAGGTGAGTACAGGTAATCTGAAATCTGATGCCGTGAGAGTCGACGGGAGTCTGTGGTTACTCTAATCCTACAAGAACGAGATTATCCCTGAGTGGAGACAGCGGGCTGGGGTGAGCAGGTCACTCCCATCAGCTGTGTACCTAAGATGGGGCCCACTGAAAAGCCACTATACCAACAGTAACTGTACACTGACACACCTCGATGGTCTTGAATATAAACCTGGACCAGATACATTTTCAGCACGACAAGGAAAAGCTGTGGAACAATGGCTACTCTCCTCCTCCTCCTCCTACTCCTTCTCGGCTTCTCTGCGGCGCACCAAGGCCAGGTTAGACAAAACATACCACAGTGAATGTAAAGTCGGCTCTACATAAGTGCACTCTCTGTATTGAGGGATGCAGTTCCCATAGCACCGATTGTATTGTTTCCATAATACTTCATGGTAAGAAAATGTGTTTTTTCTCCACAGACTCATGATGGAGGTAACGTTCAGGGACGATCTTCAGCTCAGGAATTTTCAAATGCATCCACAACACACCTTATAACATGTGCCTAATCTGAATGTATCCAAATTTTCTTTTTTTATTTATTATTAGAACTCTCAGTGGAAAATGAAGATTTCACTGAAACTATTCTGAGAATAAACAATGGTGAGTTATGGCGGGTGAACGAGCAGTAGTTAAGTGAGTGAACATTCAGCAGAACAAACATGGTCTTGAAAATCTGTTACATTTTAAAAGGTTCCAGTGATTTTCTACTGGAGGGAGACGTGTTGATTCCGAGAACCCGCAACGCCATGAAGTGCTTCGGAGAACCGTACACCTGTCTGTGGCCAAAGTCCCGTAATGGAAAGGTGGAAGTCGCTTTTATTTTGAGTGACAAATACGGTGGGTTTAACCTATCACAGCAATAACACAGGATATAATTCATTGTTAGATATTTTATATTTTATATTTTGTTTTTCTGGTTATTTTTCAGACCCCAGTGAGAGGACCCGGATTGTTACAGCCATGAAGGACCTTGAGTCCCAGACCTGCCTTCGTTTTGTTCCCCGAGTGGCTCAGAGGGGATATTTAAGCATCGAGCCAAGATATGGGTGAGTCTGTAATTTAAGCACCCACTGTAGGCATGTCAATAAATTGTTATGTTTTATAGACCTCTACACAGTGGCTGATATGACGGCAGGAGGCCAGTACTACACATGTGATAACTTCATCTGTAAAATTTGTTTCTGCTGAAGATAGTTACTGTTTAGTGTGAGGTGTAGCTGAGTTAACTGGTAGAAACGGAATTAAATTACCCTAAATGAACTGTTTGTCTTTTGCTAAGAACAGGGCTGTGGTAAAGTAATTATCAAATTTGTTACTGAGAAAAATGAAAAACAAAACGTTATCAAATAATAAAGTAATTAGGAATTAGGAACTCTAAATTACACATGTTTTTGTTCCTGATTTCATAATTAACCCATAGTTGGAGAAAGAGAGCAGAGGTCCCTATTATTCCATGTTTGGATATAAATAGCACCTTTTTAGTATTTAGTACTTTTTTGTTTTTACACTTTTAGTCTTCTAATTTTTATGGCTAATTTATGAACACAAAGCTACTTGATTGTTGGGCTTCACTGTGCCAGACAATATTTGATTTGATAAAAAGCCCTTTTTTGCACAGGTTTTGTAGCAATGTCTTATACAGCGACATGATTTTAAATGATACAGGAACCTACCTTTATTTCCCTCTCTTGGTGCTCCATATCTATGTTTAGGCCGGATGAAACCAGCTCATCTAAAATCTCCTTATTTAAGCCCCTATGTACTTGCAGTTCTGCTGACAATACAATATAAGGCCTTATTAATCAAACCCTAAACTTAATGAAGTGTGTTCAGTGTTGCTCCCTCCTGTTTCTTCTGCTCCTCTTTAGCTGTGCTTCTCTGCTGGGTTACACCGGAGACAAACAGGTGGTTTCACTGCAGAGGTTTGGCTGCATCAACCATGGCATCATCCAGCACGAGCTGCTGCACGCTCTGGGTTTCTACCACGAACACACACGCAGCGACCGTGACGAGTACATCCAAATCAACTGGGAGAACATCAACAAATGTAAGAATCGCAGGGAGGAATAAACATGTACACATCGACCCAGACGTTGATCATGTCTTACTTCTCATTTCAAAAGATTTCGTTTTCAACTTCCGTAAGATGGACACCGATAATCTCAACACTAAGTACGACTACACCTCAGTGATGCACTACGGAAGGTAACAACAGAAATGTTGGTTAAAGTCTAAAAGGCTAAATTCTACTGTAACTTCTCCAAACCGTTGTACTTCATCATGATTGTCCAACTCTAATTGGTAGAACCGCCTTTGGAACACTGCGCAGAGAAACAATCACTCCCATCAAGGACCCGTCTGCTCCCATTGGTCAGAGAGAGAGAGTGTCTGCCACTGACATCCTCAGAATCAACAAGCTGTACAGGTGCTGGAGTTACATTGGATAGATTAACTCAAGATGGTGTGAATATCAGACATTAACATGGCAGCAATATGAATAAAAGATGAAATTAAAAATAAAAAACTTTGTGTCTGTGTGTGTGTGTGTTTAAAAAAACACATTTAGTAAAAAAACACATTTAGTAGTCAGCTGAATAATTTAAAAGGCTCCAGTTCAAACTGTAGGCAGTGTTTCATTGGCAGGAAAAAACCAAGACAAGACACACTCCAGGTTCATTGTGAAATAAGTGAGTGCTACAAGGTAAAATATGTCACAGTCGTCCACATCAATTCTGACTGACTCCCTTTGTCTCCTTCGAGCACCAAAGTCAAACAAAATAAAGGGAAGTAATTTGACATTTTCATTCATTTTGGTTTTAAGTTAGACATAAAAAAATATACTTCAGACGAAATGAGTATTTGTAGGATAAAAAATTAGAAAATAAAATCCATTCTCTTGAGTGGATATTAGTCAGCTGTTATGTTTACCATATATTTTCCTCTCGTACCACGTAACAGTGTAAAGGAAATCTGTATTTTTTTTCCACTTCCACATCCCACACTCGTAGATGGCTGTGAATTTTCTCATCCTTTTGAAATCCCACACATTGTTATCCCTCTGATTTTGCTTCATTGATAGGCAGCGATTTAATGTGAGAGCAGAGTAGCTGGGGAGTTTTGGGGTCAGGGATAAGAGAAAGAAAAGTCCTGAGAGTGAAGGAAGAGTTTTCTACGACACAAACCACTCTCCTCTGATCACGTACCCATACATTTACAATAGTGACAGCCGTGTGTACAGTATTCTCTACCTTGTGCAGCTGAAAAGACTGCAAAGGATTATGGTACAAAGTATGTGTGTAGTTTAGAGTGGCAGTTCCTGAATCTTTCCTGCAGACAAAATATCCACACATCCAAATTCATTGCTTTAAAAATTCCTTAAAACAGATATTCTTATCAAAATAAAGAAAATAACATTTGAAATCAATTACTTCAACACACTTTGGAACAAATAGAAAAATAACACAATTTCGATTCATTTCGACCGGCAGACACAACTCAATTCTGTTATTATCGGTTTTATCCAATTAGCAGCTACAATATTTATCATAGAGGACGATGAAAAGATTCTCGTCTTAAACACAGACGAGCATTCATCATGAAAACGAACGTCTGCTCGAATCGATTTGAACTTCCATTTCAGGTAATAAAAAAGAGATTTTACTAAAATGACAGTAACAGCTACTGTGTTCTATTTGTCTGCTTTCAAACGCTCCTCTGCTTGAAAAGAATCAACTGTTAAGTGACCCTATTTGCGGGAGATGAAAGCAGCACTTACAAAAGCATGTAAATGTCGTTTGGACGAAAACATCAAAAGACATCACAGGATGCCATCAAAATCCTGGATGTCTTTGTTGTTGCCCTGTCATGTCCTATACAAACAGTTATCTGTGGAAGGGATCAAGGGCAGGGCCATCGAGCTTTATTGATGCTTTGATGAAGTTTGACTCTACTTGTCATTTTTAAGATCTATTTAAGATATATTTTTTTCATTTTTAAAAGTATACATGACAAACCTGAACCCAAACAGCAGATGTCTGTATGAAAGAAGAATTACACGTGTGTGTTTTTTAAACTCCTGTGTGTAACGTGTGAATCAGGCAGACACATTAGTTCCCAGTCCCTCTGAGCCCTGTGTCTGCGAGCAGCACAGCACTGAGGAATCACAGGTGTCGAAAATGATGCCTTCCCATTAGTGATGGAATTCAAGCTGAGTTGGAGCCAGACAGAAAGACACTGTGGGGACAAGATGATAACAAGCCACTCATTGGAGTTATGAGGGATGATGTTTGTGCATCACTCTCTGTGTGTGTCTGATGAGAACGGGGCAAAGGAGGAGATGGAGGAGACAGAGGAGAAAGTGGAAGTTATGGAGAACAAAGAAGTGGGAAGTGGTTTAGAGAGAAAAGGATAGGAAAAGGAGATAAGGAGAGACAAGTCGACGTGAGAACAATGAGACCTGGGAGCGAGGAGGAGTGACTGGGGCTGTAATCAGTGAAACACGGTGGTGAAACACCAATCAAAAGGGTGACCGGAGCAATCAGGATTACATGGACAGAGAGAGGAGAGGAAACAAGAGGGAGGAGAGA
>NC_024313.1:7356038-7356884 GCF_000523025.1 Cynoglossus semilaevis | reverse complement strand
AATAGAAGAGAATCAGAAAAGGAAAGAGACAAAAGAACTATTTGAAGTCAATCATTGCTTTTAAATTGGCAGGTTCATTCACTCAGAGCCAATGGTCGCCTGCTTTGCACAACATTTCCCAGCTGAACTGTGAATGATGAGCATTACTGCACGTCAACTGCCACAACTCAAGCAAGGAAAACAAGAAAATCTGAAGAAAAGACGGCGGGGTGACATGGAGGGAACGGAGCTGGATAATTTGCTTATATTTCCGGAAACTGAGAGTTTTAATAGTACAGTGAGTGGAGACGGCGTAAAATCCTGTCCGGTCGTCTGAGGCAGTTTATGGAGTTATATGGGGGTTTTAGTAGTGCTGCTATTTTGAGTGAGTTAAATTGAGTCAGTGGTAGAGTTCACTGAGAGGTCGCTCTATGCAATGCTCTGGTCATTTTTGCTTGAATTAAAACAGCAGCTTAGTTTACTTAGCAGCTTAAAATATCAAAAATAAAATGTCATTGTCAATAGGTTTTAATGTTTTATTTTGATTAACACAAACAACATGCTGCATTTCAAACTTATATCACGTATGTTTCAAAAGATCAAGTCTCTGAGAAGGCTGACTATTCCTCCTTATGAAGTGAAGAGTGTTGACATGCAGTGGTTCTCGACTGAACTCCCCATTCTTACAGCTAAAGAGTCAGAGTTTGAGTTAAATTACTGACCTCTATATATTTCACTGTCAAAAGAAGGCAAATTGAGAATAAACATTCTCGTGGCTCATTAGTCTGACGCGAAAGGCTGAGCCGCATTTCTACCTTGTACTGGTTATTATTTGAAGACATTCTCTCATTATTTACCTTCAGGTTA
>NC_024313.1:7348022-7356009 GCF_000523025.1 Cynoglossus semilaevis | reverse complement strand
TTTCTGCCATAGTTTACAAATCAAATCATAACATTGATCAGAGACACATCATGTACTGCCCAAAGAGGGCGCTAAAATAGGATTGGTGTGACATCAGCACCAAGGACAGCTCACAGCGCTGTTCACGGCCTTCATTCGTTTTAGTTTCATGTTGTGTGTGGAATCAAGAGATGACATATAGTGACTTATTTTTTGAGGTGAACGTTTTACCAGCTTGTGTGATTTTAATAGATATGTTGCGCTAAAATAAGCAATAAATAAAAACCCAAACAAACTCGATTTCACTTCTTAGATGAGGTAAAGGTTCGTTTTAGTGGTAGTAATAGTCTTATCAGTAGTAGTATGCATGGAATTGTGTGTGATCGTGAGTTTATTTTTGGGACCACACGTTATGTGTGCGAAGCATGGCAGCCCATGTGACGAGGCACACTGAAGGTGGGATTGTATAATTATGGCTATATGAGTAAAATAACTACCTTTGAAATGTTGCAATTATGTGGGCTAATTACACGGGTTCCATGAGTCACGCGTCAACGAGTGGATGAGAGCGTCCAACACCATACAGTCTTTTCTGAACACTGATCCTGAATTTAATTGCCACTCCCTGGCTTCTGTAAGTGCGACACCTGGTCTTTGCATTTTGTTCAGGTAATCGTAGCATTACCTTTAGCTTCACACTGTTCATGGGGCTCATCAAACCAGTCATTTTCACTACAGTTACCAAAGACCTTTCATCACATTTGGTTGATCATTTTTTTTATTCTTATTTTTTTGTGCCAGATTTCCATATCAGGTGATGTTTTTCTTCTAAGCCGATTGAATTGTCATTTGCCATCTGTGGTTTAACCAAATAGTATTTTGTTATGATAAGTGCACAATGAAACATTACACTAAACATAACAACAAACGATGGAGAAAAAAAAAATTGCAAAAATCTCTGCGTTCGCCACAGGAAGGATATTTCATTTTTCCATTTGCTTTAAACAACTTTGGGATTTTTTCCAACGGAAGGCAATTGACAAAAGTGTTGTTCTTTTTTGTCAAAGTGTTTCTTTCAGCTTGATTACAGTACTATTTTCTCAGGAGGACATAATGCCCCTACAGAAATGTGCTGCACAGTTAAGATGTCATTAACCATGTATTGTTGTATGATTAGCGCTAAGAGGAACGCTATAATGTTCTCTTCTCGGGAACAGTACAAACTCAAAAAATCCGGATGCTCAAAAAAGCACCCTGTCGCTGTGAGTGAAAATGTTATTTGGTAGGAAATCACTTTGATGATGTTTTCCCAGGTTTTCCTCTGAGCCGTTTGTCTCTGCGTACACTTTCTCTCCCCAGAATACTTCCATCATCTCGACACAGACAATAAGAAAATGTAATTTCTTTTCACCAAATGTATGGTTTGGAAACTGCATGAAAATCCATTTAGGCCTTGCACGGCACACAGTCCAGAAGGGTGATATCAGCACTGGGGTCAAACAGCTTGGAACAAAGGAGAGACTGGATGTTTTGTTGCAACTAAATGACCAACCTTTTAGTACGTCTGTGTCATAGTTGATTCAAACGTCATCAACATTTTCCAGTGGAGTAGAAAGTTCTTCAGCTTCGGTATATTTTCACATGTTTTGTTTAAAAAGGTCTGCCAGACAATGTATGGTTCTTGTACTGTTTTATATAACTACATATTTTCAATCAGCCTGTAATTCTATAAAAAATATAGTTATCTATAACTTACAATTTAATCTTGACTATACAAATCCTGTCTACGTGTTCTATCTTTCACTTTATCAACCTTAGTGCTAAAAAACAGTAACAATATTGAAGTTTCAGTGCATCAAGTGACAAAAACAAACTCGTTCAAATAAGAAAATTGCCAAGGACAAAGTGGTGCTTGTTTCATGAGTTTCTGGTTGTTTTTTTTTTTTAAGTATCTAAGTGGCAGCTTCACGGTGCTTTTGGTGTTGGGCTGATAAATGGGTTTGCAGGTCTTTAGATATGGCAATCACAATTATCAGCAATGGTTTGCGACTAAAAGTTTTTGTTTTTTTTTGGAGAAGACTCAATTTTCTTGTAGATGGTGAAGGAAGGTAGTGTTCCACAGCAGTTGGTTTTGTTCATTTTTGTTCACATGTACCTTGCAGTATTTTAAACCCAACGATGGGAAACTCATTGGACCATATAACTGAGCGATGATACACCCATCTTATATTTGAAAAGTCAGGTTGAACATGAATTAATTCACTAAATAAAACATGGTTTTATACGAGTGATGGATCATTAAACAAAGAGTTTACACAAGTGGAAGAGTATTTGATTGTCACTGTAGCATAGACAAAAAAGGCCAAATCATTTACAGTAAATATAATACCGTACATGTGGAAGCGCCCACACTGTGCTGTCACGGAAATGAAGGCCATTGGACACACACTGGGTGGAGGACGGCTGCTGTGAGGAGGACGGTTGTACCAGGAAAGCTCTTGAATTAATGGAAGAACATGGAGCACACGTTGCCTTAACATGACGCAGTCTCCGCCTGATTTACACTGGATATTTATGGCCAATCAATCTGAGGACAAACAACACGCACTGTGTGATGTGTTGAGGCAGTTAGCGGTGATGACAATCATGTATAATTTAACATGTGAAAAAAAAGAAAGCTCTATGATTATCTATAGCTCAAACAAGGCCCGTGGCATAAAGACTGACAGCGTTTTCAATCTGAACACGAAGGTAAACGTTCCACCGTTGTGCTGTGGCAGGGGGTAATAAACTTCCCCTTTGACATACAGTATAGGGCACTTCTACCTCAAGGATACTATAGAGTAAAAACCACAGCAGATGTGAATTGGCTGTGTGAGAGAGGCACCTGGTTATAAAGGAATAAAAAGTGTTTCTTCCTGGAGTCTACGCTGTCTTGAAGGCCCAGAACGGGGAAGACAATGCATCACGCTGCAGCTCTGTCGAAAATGCAGCGCCATGATTGATCACCTCACACTCAGCTTTAATTTAAAGTCAAAGGCATCTATAGATATGTGTCACAGCAGCATCCTGTAATGTCTTCTTACAGGCCGGGACCTTTGAGCTCTTCAACGAAAAGAAAAGGTGGCGGACGTGGCGATCACTCATACAGCCGTCTGATTTCTGACATCCTCAGCAGAGTGTATTCTATGACAACATGATCAATTATTTTGTCTTTGCCACGGTGTCAAAAAACCTGAGATAATCCATTCTAACTCATGTGGTTTGCCTTCACAAAAAAAATCTCCGACACCTCCAACCACTGCTCTGCTCCTTCGTAACGTGGTCTCGGACCATCACGGTGTTATCATTAAAGCAGACCCCGAGGGTTGCTGCAGGCAAAAGCCTGATCCTGCTTCGTTGTCTGTGACTTCCACTCATGCATTTACAATACAGGACCTCGGCCTGTAGGACATTTCAGGCCAGACAAATAGAGCCTCAGAAAGCATGTAGCCTGGAGCACACCACATATAAATATTTGACACCATCGTAGGTTAAAGGTCATGCATGACATGCACTACACATCCACACATCTGCCCTTTTGACACAGGCAAAGTATGATACAGGCATTTTACTCAGGCATTTTACTGTGTGTGTATATATATATATATATATATATATATATATATATATATATATATATATATATATATATATATATATATATATATATATATATATATATATATATATATATATATATATATATATATAAGTAAATACAAATATTTCACTCTGTTTAATGTCACCTTAACTTCCTCTAACTATGTTGGTTACACACCACAGAGTGTCACCTGTAACACTTAACCAAAGACATTAGACATTTACCTCAACCAAAGGTTTGTAATTATGTTGTCAGTAAATAACAGCGTTTGTTTCCCTCCGCTGCAGCCGGCTGTCACACACAGTAACATGTTTGGACACGCTCTGTCATGGAATGCGTCAGATTTAAAAACTTCACAAATGTACACCGATGTATCGTGAATGTACCTAAGTGTAAACCTGCGTTCTGTTTAACATCAGTACAAACTCTTTCCTGCTCAACGCTTAACTGCCCATTTCATGCCACAAGCATGAAAAAATTCCAATAGTCGGTGCTCAGTCCAAGTGGGCATATCTGAAATGTGGGAATCGATCATGGGTGACAGCTCATTCAGCCTATCTACAAGAGAGAGGCAGGGGAACAGGAATAAAAGGGGTTGAAACTCCAATTACACAGTCAATGCTCGTTCGCTCCATAGATATGTGTAAGTCGTGGATGATGCCGCCGTGCTGTTAATGAGCACGCTGTGGGTGGAACTTCATTCAAGCTAAGTATGAGAAGAACAGTGCAGCGTTGTAAAGAACATTCAGGTGCTGTAATGAAGCACCGAGACACGAGACTCACGTTGAAACGTCTAGCTACCACACCGTGACGGCAAAATCATCCTGTACGCACTGAAGTCAGTGTCCCTGCCCAGGAGTACCTGCCTACTTTCAGAGTTACACGGAATAATTAGAAAACAGCCAAAGACTAGAACAAAGTATTTTACAAAATGTAAAATGTAAATGTAAAAATTCTTAGCTTTTCCAATAAGATGCAAAAACAGACGTAACGTTTAATTTAACACCATTTTAGTGATATTTGTTTTCAGCTGTCTCTCTCACTCTCAGTTTCACTTGTTAATAATAATTGGTGATTAAAGACACTAACACTAAGAGTTTTGCAAGTGGGATTTCTAGTTATTTATATACATTATTTATTTATATAATATTTTTTACAAGGACAATTATTTTTTATAATTCCTGAATTTGCTGAATTCCAGTCAGTCTCCTTCTAAAGAATTATTGGCAAAATTACAAATGCAAAATCACTACTTGTTCTCAGTCATTTTAAATAAAAAGGACAGAGTGAACTCAATTCTCAAACTTCAGAATATAGTTTCTTAGAATCAGAGTTTGAATACATGGTACAAGTTTTATTACAGTGTCAGGGATGACTTGGAATATATCTTGACCATACCCCAGACTTATTGAAGTTCAAATCATCTATCAAACCCAATGTAAAGACCAGAACGGCACGGTGTGACCTTGTGTCATCTGTGGACAGTGTGCTACGTACGCCGACCTGACACGAAGTCAAACCGCTCCGAAGAAATATAATATTATCTGGACAGATAATGAAATGAAAATCATTTCCCTTCTTTTCTGTCTCCTCCGCCCTCCCTCCACGAGTCCTGACAGGAGAGCTATGTTTTGTAAAAGCTGTGCTGGCTGCTCTCTGTAGGCATTGAGTGAAAGGCACCTTGGGGAATTTTATGATCCATGACGAAGCGTCCGGGATCATTTTGGATGTATGCGTGTGTCACTGCATATTAATAATAGCCTCTGTCTCCTAGCACACCTTCAAAAGAGATAATTTAATCTTCTCCCTGCTGAGTCTGTTCTCCATGCTCACTAATGGTTCCCTGAGAACTACAGTCAAAGGAGTCATCACTTACAGTGTGCACCTTGGCTTTAGAACCGGCAGAAGCAAAACAGGACACGGCACAGGAAGTGGGGCGTACCCAGGGGTCATGGAATAAAGCACAAATTCAGATGAGGAAGATGAACAGGGCTGGCTAAAGTTCCCCCCTCTCTTTATGGGTGTGCTAAGAGCAGACATGTACTGTTACCCAGGGAAGAGCAGTTGAGGAAATTGACTTTTTTTTTTAACCTATTTCTAAGCACTGCCGAGAATCAAGTGCAGTAAAAACTCCCTCGTTAAAATTTCCGTTCCCTGTCAGCATCGTTGTACTGTAAGACAAACAAACAAGCAAAAAATAAAAAATAAAGAACAAGTGCAGACTCCTCTTAAGTGACTTTTATTTCCCCTTTATCTCACAGAAGGGTTGTGTTCTCTTCAAAGAGCACCCCCCTGGATCCCCCCTCCTCACCCCACCCAGGGGGATGCTGGCAAGTGATGAGAATTAGCTGGTTTCCGGATTTGTTTGTGGGACACCACAGTGAGCACTGTCAAAGCAAACGCCTACACTCGTTATTCAGGGATTGTGAGGGGGAACGAAAAAAAAAAAACAAACAAAAAAAAAACTTGATGATATAATAAGTATGTCTTGAAGGATGTTAAGAAATAGAGAGAAAACTGAGAGCTGAGTAAAATGACAAAGGAAGTAACTGACAAATGAGTCATTATGAAGGCATTTACTGGAACCCAACCCGATGGCCAAACACTCATGATCCTGCTAAAAGCTCATCCTTCAGGGGTGCGAGGGGGTTGATTTATTTTTTTTATTATTATCCAAAAACAGTTGCAAACTTTTCATTTAACTTTTTTTTTTACTAATGAGGTTGAAATATATATAAATAAAATGTGTGCAAATGCAACATAATGAAGAAATGTTCTATTTCAACATTTAATTACAGCCAATTACAACCTTCATATTTAAAGCAGATGCTCTCCGTCTGAGACAGAATGTCTCCGATGAAACCTGTCAAAAGAAAAACTTTATGTATGTCAATAGAACATATTCTTTATCTGCCAATGAAACAACGACGGCTCGCTGCAACTGCAAATTAGCATGTGTGATGACACGCTTCTGTTAACAACAAGATAATGACATTTTTGATGTGAGTGCATAAAGATCACTGGTAAAGCTATGACAGGGGACATTAAAAGTCCATCTGAAAGCTAACAATCCAGAAAAAACAAAACTCAATGTCAAATGTCAACTCCAACATGGGAACAGGGAAGTGCCAATGCCAATCCAGGACAAATAAATTGAAAAGCTGCAGAGGACACTTTAGCATATTAGCATATTCTGATCTTTCGGTCATGATGTGCATTTGAATCAAACAAGTTTCAAAATGCTCTGTCATCCAACATTGCCTCATCTGCTTCTCTAACTGGCAGTGATTACGAAGCTGCTCTCAATCTGAGGTTGCTGTCCATTTATTCGTTTCTTTATCTCCTAAAAGCATTTGATTTTTAACTTTAATGACTAAACCAAATATATCAGAGAGGATACTGCCGACCTCAACAAAACAGCACTTCAAACTTATGCACAGGCAGAAACAGCAGCAATTATATGTTAATTTAATTTAAGGTTTCCGTCAAAGGCGTTTGTAATGCAGTAGTGAGAGCAGATTTCAGTATCAACCTCAGCAGAGACTGGTGTTGAAACCAAACAAATAACTGTGGGAATGAAAAACTGAATGAAGTATGAATGGAGGAATCACACGCAGCTGCTGGAATCTGAAAGGCAGAACACTGACTAAACTACAGCATGTACTTTCTACAGAGAGTAAACAAAATATTAAGATGTCTGACCAAAATATTCATTCATTAATTAGGGCACGTGTTTATGTCACGACTAATGAATTCAATGTTGAAACCAATCATGTTGTTTCTTTTCTGTTGATTAAATTACGTTATTGTCATGTCTACAAACCCATGTAATGCCAGTGGTGAGTCAGAGGTCTTCTGCCACTTCAAGAGTGTGTGTGGAAGTGCATGTGTGTATGCATGAAAAAGTGGACCAGTAAAACCTACTGGGAGAGTCAAAAAAAATGCAAGTGTGATGTTGCTACCTCTGTGTGAATAAAATGTACGGTTCACAGAATGTCATTTTCTTCCCTCACATACTTGTCAACAACCTGTGTTTGTGTCTATTTGTCCAATCCCCTGCTGTTCATAAGCTTTTCTCTGAGGTCTACCTGCTCCTCAAAAGCACAGAGAAGGTGAGAAAAGCCTCATCTGTCAACACACTTCAGATCAGTGACCTGCACCGCCCCCGCCCCCACCCTCTGCTCCTGCCTCACACGCACTCGCCCTGAACCCAAACCTCAAGCAGTACGTTATGCAACTTCAAAAACAAGGTCACGGAATTATCCACAAAGGAATCATAGCAGATAAACAGCAGGGGAAGGAATATCCTCTTCCTCCGACTTCTCTCTCTGCCTGTGCCCAGTGCGCTGTGTGTGTTTCAGCAGG
>NC_024313.1:7342427-7343907 GCF_000523025.1 Cynoglossus semilaevis | reverse complement strand
GAATGTCTCCGATGAAACCTGTCAAAAGAAAAACTTTATGTATGTCAATAGAACATATTCTTTATCTGCCAATGAAACAACGACGGCTCGCTGCAACTGCAAATTAGCATGTGTGATGACACGCTTCTGTTAACAACAAGATAATGACATTTTTGATGTGAGTGCATAAAGATCACTGGTAAAGCTATGACAGGGGACATTAAAAGTCCATCTGAAAGCTAACAATCCAGAAAAAACAAAACTCAATGTCAAATGTCAACTCCAACATGGGAACAGGGAAGTGCCAATGCCAATCCAGGACAAATAAATTGAAAAGCTGCAGAGGACACTTTAGCATATTAGCATATTCTGATCTTTCGGTCATGATGTGCATTTGAATCAAACAAGTTTCAAAATGCTCTGTCATCCAACATTGCCTCATCTGCTTCTCTAACTGGCAGTGATTACGAAGCTGCTCTCAATCTGAGGTTGCTGTCCATTTATTCGTTTCTTTATCTCCTAAAAGCATTTGATTTTTAACTTTAATGACTAAACCAAATATATCAGAGAGGATACTGACCTCAACAAAACAGCACTTCAAACTTATGCACAGGCAGAAACAGCAGCAATTATATGTTAATTTAATTTAAGGTTTCCGTCAAAGGCGTTTGTAATGCAGTAGTGAGAGCAGATTTCAGTATCAACCTCAGCAGAGACTGGTGTTGAAACCAAACAAATAACTGTGGGAATGAAAAACTGAATGAAGTATGAATGGAGGAATCACACGCAGCTGCTGGAATCTGAAAGGCAGAACACTGACTAAACTACAGCATGTACTTTCTACAGAGAGTAAACAAAATATTAAGATGTCTGACCAAAATATTCATTCATTAATTAGGGCACGTGTTTATGTCACGACTAATGAATTCAATGTTGAAACCAATCATGTTGTTTCTTTTCTGTTGATTAAATTACGTTATTGTCATGTCTACAAACCCATGTAATGCCAGTGGTGAGTCAGAGGTCTTCTGCCACTTCAAGAGTGTGTGTGGAAGTGCATGTGTGTATGCATGAAAAAGTGGACCAGTAAAACCTACTGGGAGAGTCAAAAAAAAATGCAAGTGTGATGTTGCTACCTCTGTGTGAATAAAATGTACGGTTCACAGAATGTCATTTTCTTCCCTCACATACTTGTCAACAACCTGTGTTTGTGTCTATTTGTCCAATCCCCTGCTGTTCATAAGCTTTTCTCTGAGGTCTACCTGCTCCTCAAAAGCACAGAGAAGGTGAGAAAAGCCTCATCTGTCAACACACTTCAGATCAGTGACCTGCACCGCCCCCGCCCCCACCCTCTGCTCCTGCCTCACACGCACTCGCCCTGAACCCAAACCTCAAGCAGTACGTTATGCAACTTCAAAAACAAGGTCACGGAATTATCCACAAAGGAATCATAGCAGATAAACAGCAGGGGAAGGAATATCCTCTTCCTCCGACTTCTCTC
>NC_024313.1:7330989-7340815 GCF_000523025.1 Cynoglossus semilaevis | reverse complement strand
CAGGCCAGTGGAATTAGAAAGGCTTGCTGGCAGCGTCCGCCGCATACCAATGCTGGTGGACACGCATTAACAGTCCGACGGACAACCTGCACAAACACATCATTGACACATATACACCTCAATACACCGAGCAGCAGAGATCATGGTACTTTAGGAACGTGATCCACCGAGTTCTCTGTGTGTTGATTATGATAATTGATTATTATCATAATCAATAAATCTTGAAAAATATAGATTTGTGCCATGAAAGAACATTTTGATAATAACAATCCAAAAAACTACTGGGTACTTATTTTAAGGTTTTGGCCCAAGTGTCGTCAAAGTGTACATCTCCAGAGATCCATGGAGCTCTGTGCCATATCTAGCTGGTCACCCAGACATTTCATTGGCTGTAATGTGTCTTTCTCAAACTGCAGGTTTACAATAAAACATGTTAAAGGAACACATGTTAACGTGGCAACAGCTAAGCTCACTCACGGAAATGATTATTGAAAATGTTCCGAACAGCGCCTCCTGCAGAGGAGGGACAGGGTTCATGCACCGTATGTGAACAGTCAGCAGGAGTTGTTGCACATTGTTCCCTGTAGATTTTATTTTCTAATCAAGTCATCCCCACAAAAACTTCCTCTGATCCTTCTTTGTCACGTATTCCCACTCCTCTCTGTTTGAAAATAGCTGGGTGAGCTGAAAGGACGCATTGCTGTTTTATTTCACAGGGGATTAACCACACTGACGGAGGAGAGATGGCTGTCTCTCAAAAATACAGCCTGCAAATTTAGCTAGAAAAAAAAAACAACACGACTTAGAAGTCCCTGCTGCTTTAGTAGAAGAGAAGGAATTACAGCTGCACAGGAAAATGAACATTTTATGCTCAATTAGTTAAAGTAGTTATTTAAAGGCTCACTACAGTCAGACAGGCGTCAACGTTCTTCGAGAGTGCAAGTGCGATGTTGTATGGTCGGGCAAAAATGTAATGTAATAAAATGTAATAGTGTTGAGTTCCTTAAATTAAAAGCAACTGGAAGATAAATATCATGCGTGGAAAAATCCATTAAAATTCTATTTTATGCTGCTATCAAGATAGATGTGAAAAATAAAATCACAGAAAATCAATTAAACAGACGAGAATACTCACAAGACCAAGGATTTGATCTCCGTCACTTTTAGTTTTATTTGCTTTTGTCATTGATTAAAATCTAATACATTTTTCTGGTGTCGTGGAGGTTTGCGACACCCACAGTAAATATCTGTCAGACCCAGGCAGCCAAAATATAATCCATCAATTTTAGCTTGAGTGAAACTCAATACTTTGTGAGTGTTAATGATCATTACCACCATCAGGAATTATTTAAACCTGCTTGGTTTCCTGCCAGAGAGCTGTTATCCTCTCTACAGAGAAACAATCCGATCTCTGTTGCAGCCAAAACATCTGCCAAACTATAAAATCTGTCCTTTTCCAAGTGAAAGAAATGCGGAGATCACAGTGTGTATCCCCCGCTCTATGTGTCCCTATGTCTACGCCAGTGTCATTACATGTTAATGGTCTGCCTCTGATGCTGGAGCAGAGCAGAGGGACGGATGCTGAGATGGAGAGAACAGGGAACCATTTGATGTTTGGCAGTTGAAAGTCTAAGCCGTCCTTTGGGTTGTGCTTTTCACTGAGGCATGCTGGGATTGAAAGAGCGCTTGCCCAAGGCTAAAGGAGATTTTTGGTGGGCGTCACACATCCAATTACCTCGGTAGCATCACAGAAATCCATGGGGAATGCGCACGGCAACAGAAAGATACACACACTCACTTCCCCACGTGGGCACCCACACACACACGCAAAAAAATCACACATACACACACGGATACCAAAGTTGTCCTCTGCAGGAGGCTCTCACTGCACAGGGGTTGCAGCCAAATACCACAATTCAGATTCTGCTGGATGGGCAGCTGTGGAATTCATGAATATGATCAGTGTGCGCTCATGATATAAATATGGATAGCAATATGGAAACACCACCCAGGTTCCACCTCTTCTGAGAGCATTATTAATGCATTCAGAGAAGCTATTACTGGATTTGCATGGTCTCTTCTGATGAGCCAAGAGGACCATGCTAATCCACTGATGTGTTGAGGTTTATTGAGGCATTTCAAAGCTGTTTTGAAGTCTGCTCTTATGTGGCCAAAAAGTGGGATTTTGAGCCGTTAGTATTTCCACTTTTAAAAAGTGTAAAATAAATCTGCATTTTATACAAAACCCGGAGAATTTGTTTTGATACCTAACTTATTTTCTTTTTCTTTACTTTTAAAAGAAGATGCCCAGATGCAATGGAAATCTAATTTGAGCCAATGTTGGTCTGAAACGTTGGCTCAAATGAGCTATGAATTCAACAGGGACTACTGGTATTTACAACCTAAAGATTTATGAGCCCATGCAATGATTTTAGTCGAAAACTATAAATCATCACTTTGCGTATTTTAGAACTTTCCAGATCAGATATATTACCGTTAGATCCTTTGCCAAAAAAGGTGCTTAATTTTAACACTTAAATTATACTTCACCCTTTTCACATAAATAAAAACATACCATACATTTCACAGGCAACTTCTATGGGCACAATGTGCAGAAACATTTTTACAATAGGAAGTGTATTTTAGTAAAGGCTTAGTTTCATATACAAATATACATCATACCAAATGTCACGTACCTGTGTGCTCTTTTGTGTTTTCAGTACATTCCTAGCCCCTATAGCAATTTAAAAAAGTACTATATAAAAATATATAAAATACACTCACACAGACCTATTGAAGGTAATCCAAAGCCCATCATCTACTTCATCGATCAAATCTGCTGGCAGGAACCCTGCCGACACAACTGATGTTGCACATGGTTTATTTGGACACTGTCTGCCCAGCGGCTGACTGGTTAGCTGCTGTGTCCCAGACATAAGCCAGTGTCCAAACACCATTACAGTACTACTCTGAGTATTTCAGATAATAAATGGTAATAATTAAAAAAAAAAAAAAAACCTTTGTACTTAATTCACCCAGTAAAAGACTGGAAACTAGTCTACAGAGACTTGAGCGTTGGAGTTAATGTCTGGGACAAAAAGCTTCATAATACTAAACCGTAATGATGTGTGCAATCCCTGATATGAGAACAAAACTGATCATGGTGGTCGCAAGTTCACCGGGAGCTTCACACAGACAGCAAAGAAATGAATGGCCAACGTATATGGCGTCAGGATAAATGATGCTGCCACGACAAGTCAAAACACACAAGAATACGTAGGTCGCACACTTGATAAAGTGAAAGTCAAACGCAGCGCGCGTCAACTTAGTGCAAAGGCCCTGTCAACATGAATGTGTTTGAAATGATGTTTGACCTGAAGCACTGAAGTTAAGCATGAGAGGGTGGAGCCACACAGCTATTCTACACAGATTTATCAACTCAGACAAAGGGGGTCTCTTAGTCGTCCAAATGACTGTGCTCTGAATCCCTTTAATATTGTAATGTCAAATATTACATGTCCCTAACACAGAGGAATGCAGCGTTATGCAGACGAGCACAGGTCTGATGAAGGATTGTTCATTTCAGACATTTGAGGCTTGGACAGGACTTTGACTCGAGTGAAAAGACTAGACTTGTGGACATCTCTATTTACCCATCAATACAGAAAGTAAACAGATATGGAATTTAAAAACTTTTTTTCTGTAGGTGCATCAACAATGTTTGAACTAAAAACATTAAAAATCGATGTCCAATTCTTACAACCCCTAAAAGCTGCAGAAAACTGTAACATTTTGCTCCTATTTTTTTCTTTTTTTTTTCACTAAAATCATAGTAATATAGTGCAGAAACGGAGTATGCCTTCAGTGAGTCATTACAGTTGTCTAAGGAAGGCTGGCATAGCTATTTTCAAATATATAACTACAAACTGAGTATCGACCCGAAGTTTCACACTCAGCTGTACTAGTTTAAAGGTTTAATTTCATGGTCTAAGACAAAGATTTTTAATTTTAATTTTTTTTTTTTTGCTTAACACCTTTTAGTAGACTTATTATTTCTTCTTCTTCTCTGTCATTTGCAGGGTTGTGAAGGAGGTTTTAATTCCATCCAGAAAAAGTAAAGTCTTCAAAAGCTTTTAAAATTAAGTGGTGACTGGAATGAGTGTTCCAAACCTTCTGTCAACTGAAAGCCTATTCAATAGGTTTCAAAACAAAAAAGAGTTCTGATGTTTTTTTGTTTTTTTTTTTTCATAGTGGCTTTAATAAAAAAGTAGTGTATGACCTTTTCTCTTGCTCTCAGGCATCAGCACTAACCACACTGCCCCCTTGTGACCTGCACAGACACACAGGTTGTGTAAAAAGTGAGGTAATTTATGATTTGGCAATCTCCTTAAAGTAACCATTTCTTATGATTATGAGGCATTTGCTACACATCCATAACCACAGCACTAACAGTAATATATGCAAAGAGAAAAGGCAGCATAAGGGCACAGATGACATTAAAATGAAAAGAAAGAAACACGGAGAATCAGGGAAGATGACGAAGGGCAGGAGGTCAGCTCCAGCTGTGAAGGTGGCATTTAAGGAGCACTCCTCAGGCTTCAGTCGCCTGCAGGTGTGTAATACATTTAACTAACATGAAAAATGAAAAGAGACTCGCGTCTCTCTGATTTCACATTTAAGGATGTGAGAAGTCTGCTCTTTTGTGAACGATGAGATGTGATCGCTGTAACAGCATTGGCCTTTAAAACACCACTTAACTCCACATGGAAGAAGATTATCATCTGGAAGTTTGTGTACAGTAGAACTGTACATTTTTACCTAGAAATAAATATTAAAGAGGAACTGGACAAAAATAACTGAACATAACTAATGTAGCTAAGTTTTATTTTTAGGTTTTAGTGACAAAAAGTCTACATAAACATAAAACTCTAAAAGAAAAATAAAGCTAAGCCATAAATAGTCGATGTGAGCATTTGTCGAGGCAGGGGGAGAATGATCCAAATGGAGGGAGAATATAACCCCAGGCAAAAAGCGTGGGCTTGAAGACGGCGAGGGAAATGCTCTTCAGAGCACACCTCATAGATAGCTAATAACTGTAGGCCAAATTATAAATTAAAAATGAATGAAGTAAACCGAGCGCAGTCTTGGGCAACAACAAAAATCGTTATTTTTTTTCCCCGAATAGTTTTCTCTTTTTGTTGTTGTTGCTTGCAGCTAATGAGTAGCCAGTGGTTATTCTGACACCTAACAGAATTGTACTTCTGTATTTGAATGACCCATGGCAGCTTTATTATAGAGAAAGGAGAGAAAAAAGAAATAGAAGACGGAAAAATTCCACAATCTACATTCACAACAGTGGACTCGCAGTCGAAAAGCTTTTCCAGCTCCGTAAAACTCTTTACTGACAGTGCCTCAGCTTGAGGTTATCCCCATGGGTGTATCAGCCTCTTGACTATGCTGTGTCTAGCACAGAGATGAAGGGAGCGAGACTTTGAAGAGATTAGTTACCTCTGTGACTTTCTGTTAGAAAAAAAGAAATGTTTTCAAAAAGGATTCAGTATATAAAAAGACAAACACAAACATTTGAATAGCAAACTTTTAGAATCTACGAACATTAGAAAGTGTAGTTCAGTGTAAGTGCTACAGTAAGTTGTTGACAGCATCATAGGTAGGTTGCTGCTCTGAGGCAGGCTCACAGTCCCTAATGAGTCCATGTAAACGTGGTGATAAATTGCTTTGCAACACTTTGCTTCCTGGCAAAACACTGCCCTAGATCAGAGGTTTTTAACTTTGTACAAGCAGGGGGCACGTTCCATGACATTTAAGGCCATAATTACACAGGATTATTTAGTTCACAGCAACTGCTTCTCCTGAAATAGCAATCTCTTTTAACCAATGCCTTTAAAATGACCACTTATTGCATTTTATTACAGAAAAAAACATTAACGCTAAACCAGTGGGTGTAAATGATTTACAGCTGGGCCCACCTCTGAATATATTTGGCTCTTTAAGTAACCCCAATAGGAACCAAGCACCAAAGTAAAGTAGTCAAACTTTCCTCCCTTTTCCAGTAGATTATGATCCACCCATGGTCAAGTAATGCAAAAGAAACAGTACCATGATGACACTAAGTTCTCGTTCCTGTTACACCATAAAAAAACATGCAGAAGAAAACAACATTCCAACAGTGAAAGGTACATATTTTTTCAAAGTCAAAGAAAATGCATGTAATATGTGACAAATTATCGCCTGTAGGGAATTAGAGATGAGTAAAAATCACGGTGTGGAAATGTGAGTGTACGCTGCATGAATTGTTAGGCTTAGGATGTACTGCTATGTTGCTGCTATATAAAGCAGCTCCTCTGTGTGCAGCACCTCTGCTGGTTGCCTGTTTTGAACTTAGAGTTCCCCGGGAGTCAAACGTCAGTCAGCCAAGATTATCATTGTTTGCTAAAAAAGGTAAGTAGAACCCTTCCGGTAGCTGCCTCGCAGCACCAGGAGGGTGGTGATTTTGAAAAGACCCAATTAGCTGCTCTGCCCACTGAAACCTCCTCACCCTACGCCCCTGACAGAAATCGCATCTGCTCACCTGTGAGGAGCTACTGTTTCTGCAATCACTTCAGATTTCTTTCACCGATTGATTTCCAGGCATTTAAAAAGAAGGCATGTGCGAGGGTGGGTTGACAGTGAGAAAGGACTGAGCGAGGAAGGCAAACAGGGAAGTCAGAGGATGTGCAATGCCAGGCTCACACACTGTCACCATGACAACAGACATCACTTCACAGGAGCTGCACTTAGGATGCTTGTGTGGGCTGAAGTGACATAGTTGAGGGTTAGCATTAGCCTCTTGCTGGTGCCACGACATACCAATTCTCTCCGAGCATGCTTTTTCGCTTTATGCCTTTCACACTACTGCTAAAATACCCACAGTTTCCTTGTCAACTTTCTAGTCGGCCGCGGGATTAGTACTTTGTGTGTAAATGAAGTTCCTGTCAGTTTCACTTACTGTATGAATTAATTGACTGAAATGAGGAGGTCGTGAGAGGAGAAGGCTTTCATATTCAATGAGGACTTTCATCTTTTCTGTCACTTTGAAGTCAGGTGGTTTATATAATTCTCTGTGATTCGAAGCAACGCCAGTCAAGAAAAAAAAATAAAGCAAGGAACAGAAGCACATTACAGACGCAAAGGAATTTTAAGTGAACCAGTCCAGGAGTTATGTCACTGGTAAAACTATTGTCATTATACTGAAATCAGGGATAAACAAGAGCTGATAAGGACACATCAGAGTGACATCACTCTGAGGAAATACTGGTTGTCAGAGTACAGCCTGAGAAAACATTTAACACCAGGACAAGACACTGAGATGAGGCCAAACTTAAATTTTTAAACAAACCAAAGTAAATTGTATTTACTTTTTTAATCTGAAGAGATTATCACACAAACTTTGCCCTGACATGCATCTAAATGAGACCTGACGAATTAAAAGCGACAGGATAATTAGCAGCAGCTTTCTCTTCTCAACACTGTACAAACCAGGAAGAGTACGAGTGTGTTGGGGATGTGGGCTTAACAGTTGAAGCAGCCAGCCAGGTTACAATAAGCTTCTTTGGTCCGCAGGAGGGATTTGGCCTTGAATGATCCAGAGGTAAATTGTGTTCCTGAACTCCTCCAAATCCGTGCAGTGGAAAGAGGGGAGTATTACTGTTGTTCATGGTGTGTGAAAAAGCTACTTTGTAGTTTTTCATAGTCTCCACTGTGAGTAAGCAAGAATAATATTACACCCGGCGTAAATACAGACTGGAAATATATTTAATGTTCTCAGTTTTGCATGACTAAATCTGTGCCTTACATCTGGTGAAAGAGGAACACATTTCGTGCGCATATGAAATTGTGATAGTTGAGCTTGTTAATGAAATCCTAGTCACTGTACAAGGCTCAAACTGACAAATCCCCTGCCCGTTTCCTCCCTGCCAAGCTATACAGCTGCATCTTCCAAAATAGCTAAAGGGGCAGCGAGAGGGCAAATCTGCTAATGGCATCAGTCCAGTGTAGAGTACCACTCTGCCGATCAGATACACAGCTCACATACACATGGGCAATGGACCTAGTGGTGATCCAGCAAAGCAACAAGTCAAACATTTGCAAAAACAATGACACAATGTCGTCCTTCACTGTAACATTACAGCGATAACACTGCAAGTCTGGTTCACAGAACCGCTCAAAATACAAAATGTGTTCGACCATAACCACGTTTAAAAATAGCATCTGTAAAACACAGATATGTACAATAACTGCAGAGCCACCGAGCAAGTTTAAACATATAGTACTACCTTTTTGTATATTCAGTGCTGGTCTCAGAGGACTGGGTCTAAAGAGAACTGACATTCACTATGATTAAACTGGTACTATCTGAAGCCAAACCCAGGGGTACACAGAAATCCCAAATGTTCAGCGCACAGTCTTCTACTCCAGAGTATTAGTCCCACTTCTCTGCTGTATGTCCTCATTTGTCTCTGATTGAAGCGCATATACTAAAGATGCCCACTGGGTGTTACACAGGGGATCCAGAGACTGTCGCAGAGGAGGGAAAAGGAAACAAACAGAGAGATAGGAACCGAGCGTGGACGGGACGAGAGAAGATAGAGTAATCCGTGGTCTTATTACGGTGGGAAATGTGAGGGTCCCGCTCCAAGGGAATGATGGAGGACTCTGTGGAGGAGGCCTCTGAGAACCAACAAAGACTGCTTTAGTTTCACTGGCAGAATGCATTTGCATAGCTTAGAAGCCAAGGCGTCTGAACAGGGGCTCATGAAAAGAAACCCCTCGCAATTGCTTGGTCTTCAATGCAAACGAGGGGGAACGAGCAGAGGAGAGAGCGAGGGAGAGAGAGGTGAGGTTAAATCAGTATGAACTTTTTCCCTCCTCTGTAACATAACACTAAATGAGATCAGGAGGATCTACACATCCCCTTGGAGGTTGTCGCTGACTGACTTTGATGCAGAGGGAACATACTGAAGGCGGTACATCTCCTGATTAGGTGACAAGCAGAGGAGCGTTTCCACGCTATCACAAGATGCATGCACCCATGTTCCTGTCTGACAATATTGAGTATAGTCAGAGTGTCATCTCTCCACACACTCCACGCTGATGACACCAGAGGAAACTTTAGCAGGTCATTCAGCTCATGATGTCACATTTCCATCTGCTGTGATGGAGGAGCTGAGACTGAGAGAGGCTGTGAGGTCTGTGGAGACATCACAAGGACGAGCACACATTAGGAATAGAAATGCATCTTCAAAATGGATAAGTATATGAAACTGGGGAAAGAAAAACAAACATGAGGTGTGGCCTCTTATCAAAGAGTAAAGACCTGTCCTCTTCAGTCCACTATTTAAAAGACTGGTGTTTGACTTCTCCATTAATAAATCACTGCACTCCAGTTAACAGTTTTTGCAGCAAAGTCTCATCTTTGCGACTCACCTCATCCATTTGCTGCTAGCTAAACATTGCTATCTGAGAAGAGAAATGAAATAATGCTTTGACTGCAACAACAAGGATTGATGGAGAGTCGTGGTTCGATTGAACTGCTTGTCACTGCAGGGAAAAAAAGCAATATCCACTGCGCCGGTTTAAAGAGTTGAGCAGCGTGCTCAGGGATCATCCTCCGTGAGACCTGCTTGTGAAATTCCCCTGCTTCTATACAAAACGGACAATGTTATTTGTTATCTTCTCACAGACTTCATTTATTTCAGCCACAAATACACTCGCCTTTCCACCTGTGGTTCCAGCTGACCCCCACCACAACAGAACAGCATGTGTCAAA
>NC_024313.1:7322204-7330961 GCF_000523025.1 Cynoglossus semilaevis | reverse complement strand
TGCTAATGTTTGCCGCTATCAATAATAAATATTGACTTTTAGACTTAGCCATCTCCATTCGTAGAGCACCATTTCTTCACTGTTATGGGCATATGGATGAACAATGGTTGTTCTCCATATCCATATGATGAAAGCTGCCACTGATGCACAACTGCAGGGACCTGATTAATATGATCACGTGGACTGAGATGTTGTGGACTGTGGGGTTACGATTTATCAACCTGGACAATCAAACACACAGTCAAGAAAAACACCATAACAGATCTCTCCTGTCACTGCCGCATGAAACCTTCTAGCTCAGATATGCAACTACAGCATAACTGGAGTGGGCATTATGGGATGCGAGTACATTTAATGAGCTTTCATCTGCATCCACCACTGCTGAAAAATCCTGCTCACACCAAGAATCCAAAGCTTTGATCTGTCTATCATGTGATCACTTTTGATAGCTAGTTATGTGCCTGTCTTCCCGGGTAACGTTTCATCTTGGAGAGACTGATTTATTAAGAACACAACTAAATGCAGGCAATAGTTTCTTGAGAACCCCACGTGCTGTGCACAATGCAATGCCCCCTGGCCTAATGCAAAACATGCAGGATTTCATTGTGTAAGAAAGTTATATGCAGTACTCAGATTTAAATTGGATTCCAAAGGAATATAAAACACATAAGAATAAAAATAATAATAATTCAGAGATTTCATTTTCTACCATTTAACACTTTCAGGGTCTATAAGGTCACGGGGGTCAATTCCAGGAGCCAACAAGTAGAGGCAGGGTACATTGTGGACAGGTGGCTAGTCCCTTGCAGGGACACATGTATCAACAAACAACCCTTCACACTCACATTAGTATCTATACCAACTTGATTAATTAATTTATGATTAATGTCTGATTAATCTAATCCTTTAGACTGTGGGAACTGGAGTAGTCAGAAAAAGAATGTAAAATCCATAAGAAAAGAGCATTTATTACCACCAAGGATCTAACCAGTGACCTGCTTGCTGTAAGGCAAGAGCCCAAACACTAGAGTGTGGCCCATGGAAAAATCTAACAGGGCCAACATGTAAAATGTCTCCCCTTCAGATTGCCAAAATGATTTACAGGTAGACAGGCACTGGTTCTTCATGCTTTGATTAATTCTCTAGGATACTCTTCAGCAAATAATAAAAAAAAAACAAAACAGGCCATATCACTGACTCTCTTCTGGTCATGCTGACAATAATCTTTTAACTGACCACATCAGCTCTGAGCACCATCACACAGAGACACATCAGTATGACAAATCTCTCTTTAGTGCTTGACGTGACCTCAGCATTACACCGTCTCACACCCCAAAGTGATTTCACATTTGTGAAGCACAGCCTCTGTTTTGGCCACGGCCACTGTCACTGCTGATGGGTCAAGGCTGCGAGCAGCTCAAGGTTTCCTGCCTGGCCCAATGTTAGCACACATGATTCACTGCTTCCTCACACTGAAGCCCCTGCTGCTGCTGCTGCTGCTGCTGCTGCTGCTGCCGCGTCCATGCTTCCTGCCAGTAGGACGACAATTCACAGGAGACATCATCTATGCCACAGGTTGCACACGCCGACAGGAGTAAGAAGACAGAGATATGAATGTGTGTGTGTGTGTGTGTGTGTAGAGGAGAGAGAGAGATTCAGCAGACATGAAGAAGAGCTAGACAGCTAGATCAACCACATCAGAATCATTCATGGCTTTGCATACTAAATGCTACTTGCTTGAAAGACTGCAGGCCTTTATGGGATACTATATTTGGCTTTCTGTAAGTGCTCTGTGGACCCCTTTACATAAAACAAAGACCCTGAACTGAAAGACATATGATGTCAATCACAAGTTGCAGGCTTTTTTGTGGATTGTGGTCCTGTGTCATGTATGACTCTGCCTGCTAAAATTAGCTGTCTCATTCATCTTTCTAAATGATGGACTCGGTGATAAAGGGGCTTCTGATAACAGTCGGCATATGGTTTGCCATATGACTCCAGGGCATTTGGTGTCTCACAGTCAAACATGACATTCAGACCTGCTTTGACACAGCTGATGCAGCACGTTCTCCTTTATGGGGACATGTGATTCCCAATGAGCATGATTTATTCCCGATTTATGATCATCACTATTCTACAAGGTCATGATTGCATTGGATTTCAGCAGAACCCACTCACCATACACTCCTTGGCAACGGATGCTCTCCACGACCAGTGCCAGCAGCCCCAAAACACAGATAATAAGATCCATCCTTTTCACGTTAATCTCTGCATATCCTCCTGTCACTGGTGAGAAGTCCTGTCTCCGGGCTGCTGTAGCCTAACAGAGGTGCATAGACTCAGCACGATCCTGCACCACGCTCCGACTACTTTATTCTCACTATACACTGTAACGGTATTTATGTATGCAGGAGGCAAACGGACACTGCCATCAAGTCAAAAGGCGCAGCATTCGCTCCACGGACACGCCGCGGAGGCTGGCGCGGGGAGTGGGCTGCAGAGAGCCCGGCCTTAGCACAAACACCTCCTCTCCTCGCCTGCAGGTGGGCTTCTTACTCACAGAGAAACTGTCTTGTCTTTAGTGGTGACTTCCCAGACTGGAAACCAAGGCGGCACTCAGGGGTTGTTGACTGCGGTTGGATGTAGGTTCGGTTCCCACCAACATTGCTGCCCTGTTCCAACTGTGGCCACGGCTGGCTCCGTGGAGGATGGAGATGCTGCTGCTGATGCTGCTGCTGATGCTGCTGCTGATGCTGCCGCCGCTACTGCACTGACTGCATGCTGTCAAACGGAGCCTCTGCTGTACCAAAAATTGGAAACCCGGTGAGATCCTCTCCGATTCGATCTCTTTTACGAGATAAACCGCTGGTGGCGATGCTTCGGTGCGCACTGTCACAGTCACATCACGACTGCAGCCCGACGCCGTGCGCTCGGCTCATCTCTCCGGTTGGCAGTGACAAGGGGAGGGTCCAAGTCAGTCTGTCAGTCCGGTGGATGGTTCCTCCGCTGCGCCTGCTGCGTCGTCGGCGTTTAGAGACTTTTCTATTGCATCCAAGCGACAGTGTGAGCCGGATGTGTCCACCGTGGAGCCAGTAAGGCATCAGTCACGTTGCGCAATACGTGCTACGGAGACCGAGTGGCACCGCAAACGGTCTGTGGCTACGTCAAGAGGTGCGTGGCTTCCAGCGCTCATCTGTATGGGAGGCTGTGCTCAGCGTCAGGAAAGGCAGGAGAGGCGCAGCTGCTGGATGCTGATGGGAGGGGGAGAGGGAGAGGAAGAAGAGGAGGGTTGGGACCACTGGAATTCAATAGATGTGGCATTGACAGAGCCCTGACATTAAGGCAGTCTTTACTATTGCATGGATGTTACTACATAAAGAGGGACATAAAAAAGAGTTTTATGTCACACAGAGTATTCTGTCTCCATACTGGACGTTGTGTTGGTCAAATATGCATCACTGCTTCTAGAAAGTTGTTGATGACCCACAGACAGTGACAATACTACTCTTTCTTGGCACCCAAGTCCAAATAGTCTCCATCCCAAACCCCATCTGCCCCTTAAGATTTTCTTTACATTACAATAGCACACATAGAAGTTCAAATAAAATATTGGTGAATAAACTGAAAAGAGAAATATATAATCTGTAATATTTAACATTTTTAAACTAACAAAACAATTATTGTTCAATTGATAAAATGTAAATAGTTTTAGGCACCATCAGAACAACAGAATACAGACAGACTTGGACCCAGAACTACTCCTCTTCTCTCAAGGACTTTTTTTTACAGTTTAAGTAACCAACAAACAACATCTAAGGCACTAACTTTACTATCTTGCATTTTAAAGGTCTTGTATTTTCATTATGTTACCACATAAGACCAAACATTTAATAAAATCACGGTTCGTCCTCCTCTTTTAAAGTAGGTTGGAGTTAAAGACCTAGTCCTCAAGTTTTTGACATTGTTTTTCGGTGTAAGTTAGGTTAAATGTTTGCCATAAATCAAAATCTAACTCTATTTCACCCGCTGTGACACCATTGAAGGGTCATTTGAAGCAAAGGGAATGTCCTCAAAATACTTCTTCCTGTGGACAACTGGTCATCAGTGAGAGTGTGTGATTTGGCGCCCTCTATAGGATTTAAATAAACCAACTCATCATTCATCCATTGGCGTTTATGTCCAATTTGTGACACTGTTAATTTGATTGTAGGTTTTTATAGTTTGACATTGAAATAAAGATGACACCATGGTTATGATTATTTGCATCGTCAAATTAAAGTCTTTGTTCTTATGCCTGTAGTTTTTAATACTGCATTCTCGGGCAAATACCTTGTGAAATGTATTAAGTGGAGTTCATATTTGATATATAGTAATCTAAATTTAATTTGAGGGTCTGAATGATTCATCTTTTCCATTTATTTGATTCTGTCATTAGTGCGGTGTCAGGACAGAGGGTGAGCAACTCCAATTATTATATTATAAAAAAAATGATTCAAGGCTTCTTTTTCACAAGCGACTGATCTTGTTTGTGTCAAGTGAAGAGCTCTGTAATTTATCTCATCTTGGACGCAGGGTTTTATCTATCTCTTCCTGTCAGTCCCTTTAGCAGGAACAAAGATGACCAGCTGTTGATTCAGGCACAAGAACAACACAATTCTTAGAGTTAAGATGATTTTTTCTCAGTACATCTCACTGTCTCTCAGCTCATTTGTTCCTTCATTAATTGTCTTCTTAACTCTCGTCATTTCAGAGCCCATACACATCTCCCTGCGTTTTTCAACAGCCGAATTAACTTCTCTGCCCGTCCTCATTTGCTCGACTGTTCCTCATTACCTCATCAGCACTCTCATTTATACTATCTACTACCTTATTTCCTCCGGCTTCAAACCAGAATGTTTTTGTGCCTTTACTTTTGAACAAAAGGGTTCTTTCCAATTTGGCTCCTTTGATCAGGATAATAATTTAGGCCAATTAATCAGTCCTAAACTGGCACGCATTTGATTTCAATGTGCTTTTTTTGTCTAAAAGTAAATGCTAATTTCTTTTGCAGTTGCTCCCTGAGTTGTACTAGTAAGGTACCTTCTCCATAACAGTAACAGATCGTTATGGCTGTTGTGTTCTGTATTTAAATTAACAACTTCAAATGGTTCATTGATAGAAGAAGAAAAAAATACTTAGGTAAAAACTTAAGTAAAGTCAGCAGTAAAATTGAGTCTTTTAAGTGGGGCACAAACTGTAAGTTAGTTGCCTTAAGGTTTACAGGATGTCTGTTCAGGACAAATAAGATATTGAATGCATTGGTCAGTTTATAGTGTGATGTTTTTGGACATATTCTCATTGCAGCTCCATACTTGTCAAAAGAATTTACCACCATATTAAAGGAAAAAATTATATATATATATATAAACAACAGAAGTCAAAGCACATTTTTGAACCAGTTCTTCAGTCGTCAGATGTCGTAGGATAAGGAACGCCTTTGACTGTCCTCCAACTAAAGAACAATACCGAGTCCAGGAACACGCTGCGGGTGAGAAGCCTGTAGTCTATAATTACAAAGATCAAGTGTGTGTAAAGAAATGTCACATGTTACTGTACAAAGGTGAAGAATATTTTTTACAAATTCTCGTGTTTTTACGCTCACACCAAATGACAGATGTGAGGTACTATATCATTTTTTTCTTCTAATTAGTTTTACTCTTTTTACTGCTTCAGGGCAAAACATAATAAAGGACATCTAGAGTAAACTGTATTTAACAGTCATCAGGAACATTTGGTTATGAGGACAGAATGACCAGCTGTCCTCTCAGGGCTCTACTACTACACTAATCCAACCACATGCACGTGTCTGTGTGGTAACAAGACCTTCATGATGGTAGTGACCAAAAGGAAAAGAAAATGCAATTTCTCTACGACTGGGAGAAGCCTGTGGAGGTCAATGGAAAAATCAATACCTGACTATCAGTGAGGAACAACATTTTCATTCAATTAACGTCAGCCACAAATATTGAAATAAATAATAAATAAATGACTTTCTAAAACTAAAATTAAAACCAGATTAAATGCAGATATTCTATCAAAGACTGTTGCTTTGCACATTTCACCCCATCTGTATGATAGTATGTTTTTGCCAAGTTGATAAAGCTGTGCTCAAAGGATGTTGGTAATGTCTCTCTATATGACTTTACACACTTTAACTATATTTAATTATTGTAACTTATTACTGTGCCTTCAGACTTTGTCCAAATACTCGTTTTGTGATCGTAATAAAAAGCCGGTACGTGCACTCTGTGACTCTTTAAACACTGATTGTATTTCTGCATCAGCCAGCCAATACAGGGCGGGTGAGGCACAAATAGAGGAGCACATATTTTAACTCCCCCATCTGTCTGTTGTGGAGACGTCTGCTCTCAGCTTCTCCCTCTGTCTGTCCTCCACTTCCCTGGTGGAATAAATTCTGTTGTTCATATTCAAGATGCCTAATGCTCCAACAGTGCCCTGACATTAGGAGGAATGCAATTATGAATTTTATTGTGAGTGGAGAGTGTACACATTGCATCATGATGGGATTCATAAATACGATCTGCTGTGATTGAAGATGAAGCTTTGTGACATTCCATGAATTGTATTCAGGCATCAAATGCATGAGGTGCTTGATGTGAGAGGACAACTGGACAACATGGAATCAGGGAAGGCAGATTATGTTCACCGTGAAGGTTTCTATGGATGAAAACAAGGCCAGTGGAAAGAGCCACACGACGAGTGTCTGTGAAGAACAACATGAGGTGTGCACTTGAAGCATGAGCAAAGCCTAAATGGAACAACATGTTTCCAGACCAGTGGCTTTAGAATCAGCTTACAGCCACGCACCATATGTATCTTAACAGCACCTTTGGAGCCTGTGACTCATCCAGCCCTGCTCTCTTATTGGCCCAGACAAAGTTTCCTTCCTTGTAATTGTTGTGCTGTCATGTTATGACATTTAAAGTGAGCGAGGTGTTAAAACTTCTGAACCATTCAGAAGGTTCTGGCCATCATTCAGAATCCACACTTGCCTATGTAATCTCATTAGTGTGCGCTCCTAAGACGTACTGTACATGCCAGACTCGCCCACATGTGCCATGATTGAGAATGTTTCACTTAGAAAATAGGTCAGCCCCGAGCAATAAGAAAGATTTTGGAGTGGGTGAAATTGTGTTATGACTTGTTTACAGCGAGAGGATGCTTTGAAAGTTGCTTTATCCGAGTCCAGCTGGAAATAGCGTGACAGTTGCTGAAAATGTGTCTGGCCTGAACACTACCAGGATGCAGTTTATGAAGATTAAAAAGCTTACTGCAATTTTTTGAAAAGTAAAATCCCCCCATCATTGATAACTTTATGTATACATGTTCTGATAATTCTGTAAAAATTCCTTCACGTTAATGCTCCTGCAAACCCATCCACAAGGCAACACCTGACTGTGTTTAGATTTGCCATTGGTTCTGACAAGCATGATGTGTGTTTCTATTCTATAAATGTTTCCTCAGACGCCCCCCCATTTCCCAGGGAAGCAGCACTCTGACACACTAAGTATTCAAAGCAGCAGGAAGCCTGTCGACAGTATTTACACATATTACTCGGGTGAAAAGACGGTAGGATCCACAATGAGGTGTGGCACTTCATGGCAACTGCTATAAAAGCGCTGTCAAAATCCAGAAATCCTAAATGTAGAAAGCCTTTGTCACGGACCTCAGTGAGATATCAGAGCTCATCTGAGAGCTTGACACGTTGTGCGGGTGTAGCATTAGCTTCACATTGGAAACATTTTTGTAGCTCTTGCCAAATATGTGTGAAAACATACAACGCCCAGAGCAAAGCTGCTTCAGACAGCAGACCAAACAAGTTTGTAAATCACACCATTTCAATTTGTTCTGCTCGCTGGAGGACAATAGAACTTTTATGACACGTATGAAGAGCACTGATTAAAATCCCCACAAATCAGTTTATTCATCTGTCTATAATGTGATTAAGGAAACCTTTTATGTCTCCCTAACTGCAGCTATCCATTTTAACACAGGAGAACTTCCTATTGGCCTATTGATTCAGCTCAGCTCCCAAGTGATTCCTTCCAACTCATCACATTGATTCTGTCATGGCTGTTTTGGTGAGACAGCACACAGCTAACATGGCCTGCAAAAATTTAATTGTGAGAGCCAATTAAACAAATTAGAAAACAAACCAAATATCCGACTTCATACACAGCAACTGCTGCTACGTCTGATTGGACGTCTAAGAAGAATGTATGAAATAAAGGAGGCAAATACTCAAAATGTTTCAGCACACGTGATTCACTACTGTATATGTACATGTACATATTTATATAAATTACACACTCTACTGTATGAGTAGTCATGGGGCTACAGCTGCTATATAATATTGCCATAAATGAACCACTGCTGTATTGGAGCTATAGTGCATAAATATAAAATCCAACATAAAAAGCATGCTCATATTTTTACATCATGTTTAAAATAATACAATGTTCTGTTTTTTTACGAGAGGGATGCTAATCTCATATTAGTACAACCAAAACAAATAAAAACCCATATTCCAACTGTGCAGCAGTACTTGGGTCAGTGTCTGATTATGTAATTATCTTTCTGTAAAGGAGGTGAAGCGAAGCACACGTTAGCCGCCCTGTCCTTAGCTGCACCCAGGCACAATGTGAATATCTTGAGAACAGATCTCATTCTGGGTTTTTATTCATTGCACTCCACCCT
>NC_024313.1:7319974-7322155 GCF_000523025.1 Cynoglossus semilaevis | reverse complement strand
GAAATCACAGGTAAGGATTGACGGAAGAAATACTTGTTCAAAAGTTAACTTTGGCAAAGCACTGGTATCCTGGCAACCTGGCAGGAGAGCAGTAAATTACAAACCGAGCTAACCTCCACCTCCAGACAGACTATTAGTAATCACTGTTTATACCTGAGTGGATAAAACAAACAGACGCAGGTAATTTGGGAGGTCATGGGAGAGATGTCATTAAAGCCTAATTATTTAGCTTATCTGCAGAAAATCATTTTCTTCATTCTGTGTAAAAGTGTGACTGTGATTCAGAGCTGCTTTCTTAAACTGCAGCACGGCCCAGGGCAATAGCACGGAGCAATGAATTATGGGTATGAATGTGTGAATGAAATACAAATAACGCTTTATACAGGACAGCTATCGTAGATATACATTTGTATGAAAAAGGCTCACAATCACTTTAAGCTGAGTTGTGAGCAAACAAATCATTTATTTATGAACAATGAATATTGCATATTGCTCTCAAAATTGCCGTTGCCTCTCCCTCATAAGCTCTCAGATTTGATTTACATAAACTTTCATGCAGGCTGCATTCTAATTGTAGTATTTTGATGGATAAATTATAAAAAAAATCGATCTCTAAATAGATTATCTTTATATTTTAAAGTTTTTTTTTTACCATCTGTTTCATTTTTGACATCAATATGGTGTGTGCCGGCCTACAGGAAACTAAAAGATCTGTATTTCGTGTTTATGTTTCTATCATCCTTGTCCGATAAACAATGCTGCGCACTTTAATGTCACCCAACATTAACTTTTGATGTGTCCACTTTAGGGAGCTATTGAGTGGTCAAACTGTGGTCCAGTAACCAGCAGGTTTTGTGATTCTGCGCTGTAGTTCAGATGTAAGGCAATAATGACACTGCCATCTGCTCACCTACCTACAGTAGCTGACCTCTAAACCAGTGTTCACCAACATTTCTGAGCCAAGAAACATACTGTGTTTAATGCAAGAAAAATCCCATGGCACACCACCAAGCAAAAATGTCAAATATATATTTGAAAATATCAGCAAAAAGTTCAAAAAGTCCTTCTTTTTTCAACACTATGTGTGTTATGGTTAAATAAAAATGTTCTTTAATATTGGTTGGGGGCAAAATCTCCATTTAGCTACCCTAAGAAGTGTACAGTGGCTGCTCTGTTGTATCAGCATCTTCTCAAAAACTAATCCTGGGTGTTTTCAGCCCTGTCATTTATGATGATTTTAAATGCTGTTTTATTCAGCTGCAGTCTTTTCCAACTGTAAAGCTGACTCCGAGAATAATAAGAACTAAAGAATAACTGTAGACGATGACTGGCCTAAATGATTTGTCTTGATTCTAGACTATATAATCTAGATACAGTAAGAGTTAACAATACAATCACTTCCAAGATGTGACCATTAGTACCTTTTCATAGTTACTGTTAATTTAAATTCTGCTTTTGTACAACAACAAAAAGGTAATGTAACGCCTATAAATATAAAATGTATAGGAAATTATTTGTAAAATGGGATTTTTTACAAGGCATTTTTAGGATCCATGATGTAAAAAATGTGTCATTTTTAAAATACTTTAAGGTAAAATGTCTCTTTCTGACTCAAACTGAACACGTGGAAATGCAAACATGCACAGGAGTCCTCATGTGTACTCTACACAGAAAGGCTCCAGCTGGCAAGGGCAGGATCGAACCCAGGGGCTGCTGATTATCCCATCTATCAATTCACTCTAAATTGAGTGTGAAAAAAACAACAACAAACAAACACTTCTGTGTTAGGGAGACATGCAAAGAGAGCTATTGCATCCTGCAGCAGCAGGGGTTTCTGTTGGTATCATTCAGGCTCTCTGGTCTTTTTCTCAGTCCTGGGGGGGTCTAGGAAACTGGACTTTGCTGTAGAGTTTGACACTCACTTTGATGTGGGGACATCATGAGCACAAAGTCAAAAATGGAAAGAAATTAAAAATGTAAAACATCTATAAGGAGACCTGGACGCTTAAATGATCTCCTTGCCTTTGTGTCAGAATATTTAAATTAAAAAAGAAAACATTTCATGATGACAGGTAGAGACACAAACCTCTGGCCTGGCTCTTTTGTTGTTTCATGAAAAGCTTTGCTGTCTGTGAGCCTTCACTTTAAAGTCGGTGGATTGGAGAAAACCTTTGTTCATTG
>NC_024313.1:7314129-7319942 GCF_000523025.1 Cynoglossus semilaevis | reverse complement strand
GAGATGCTGCTGCTGCTGCAGGTGCAGGTCAGAGTCTTGTCAGAAAAATTTGAGTCCGAGCAATTCATAAAGTGGATTGTGATGTATATTTTAGAAAAAGAACCCTTACGAAAACATACTTTTTATAAATATAATGGCAAGCATGAAGATATGTTACTTGTTCATCTCCATCCTGGACTTTGGTTGGTTTTCCCAAGTACTCAACTCAAATTTGAGTTAAGTATGCTCCGGGGGAATTGATATAAGCCTATATCGACGTGTTCTATCACAGCTTAAAATATTCACGATGTTGTAAGCCTCTCAGTAACAGCGCACAAGTTTAGTAAGGCTGCTGAAACCTCATCACACAACATCACCTCCTAGACCTTGTCAGAAAATCTCACCCACAGCAGTGAGTGTGTGCGGGGCTTGATCTGCTCTTACGAATATGGCTGACAAAAATGAATTAATGTTTAATTCAGAAAGCAGCGCCGATTCTTCTCTGCCTACGCCATAACTGCTGTAGCTGTCGTTACTGTTTACTCTCATTTTCATGATAATGCGGCCTCCTGGATGATTGTGTTAGCGGTGGGTGACTTCAGACCTCCCTGTGGATTTTCGGAGCTTTCAGACAGTAAATCCTCCTGCAGAACTCATTACAAAATTAGATTTAATCTTTTACCGAGATGGTAATGACAATTTCATCTGAAGACCAAACTAGTGTTTGCACGTTGCTTAAGCTGGAAGCACGCTGTAAGCATCTTTGCAAATGTTCCAGGCAGCACGGGTGTTGTAAATGTATTTACTGACAATGTGGGTGGATCCGGGGGGATAGATTTCAGTCCGCTCCACACCTTGTCTGTGAATACACATTTATTTCTTGGTGTAATTTGTCATGTTTATTGCGCAGTAAAATAAAGCAGGTCGTGCTTGTAGATGCAACTCACATATACACAAAATGTTGCACTAAAACTGTTTCAACAAAACCTATAATTCAGTAACGCACAAAACTTCTTGAACATAAAAGCACAAATAACATACATTTAAACTGGCCTTGTTACTAACTGTATTGCCCTCAGTGAAAAAATATTTACTAATTCTAAAGTGGAGCTGTTCGTCCTCGGTGGTTGTCGTTACCAAGTGAGAGTAATTTTAAAGAGACGTTCCCGTTAATATATGTCTGTTATAGAAGCACAGCAGTTTTCACTGCAACATGGTATTAGAGATACAAGATAGCAAATTCTTTGCTCAGTTTTAAGGTAATAAAATGAGAAAATATTCAATACTTTATTTTATGGTTGTCGATACTTTCTTGTGAAGACATTTAGGTAACTTCCAAGGTGAAATATTTGACATTTTCTGCACACTGCTATGTGAACTCCTGTGTAATCACGTTCTCTGGTGTGAGTGCATCCTCTGATTCATCAGTGTCAGAGTGGTCGGGGGGGGGAGGGTGTTGTGCGGAGTCCAGGATATGTGTGGAAATGATGAGTTTATCTCAGGAGAGCACAGCCAAGCAGAACTGTGGTTGTGGAGAGGGGCCTAATTACAGTGACAAGGGTTCAATGTGCTGCCCTCAGCACCGCTGACCAAACACTTCTGACGGGACACGCCGGTGCTAAAGAACATGGGAAAACACAAGGAGTACTGTCTAATAAATATATAATCACATCAGTTTCCTCCTACTTCCTCTCCGGCTGATTAAACGAACCTCAGACTCATTAAAGAGCAGAAAGCAGCATCACTCACACCATAGGTGGCTGCTCACGTCAATACCAGGATGGATTTCACCGAATGTTGTGCCATTATTATGGACTTTGGTTGGTTTTCCCAAGTACTCAACTCAAATTTGAGTTAAGTATGCTCCGGGGGAATTGATATAAGCCTATATCGACGTGTTCTATCACAGCTTAAAATATTCACGATGTTGTAAGCCTCTCAGTAACAGCGCACAAGTTTAGTAAGGCTGCTGAAACCTCATCACACAACATCACCTCCTAGACCTTGTCAGAAAATCTCACCCACAGCAGTGAGTGTGTGCGGGGCTTGATCTGCTCTTACGAATATGGCTGACAAAAATGAATTAATGTTTAATTCAGAAAGCAGCGCCGATTCTTCTCTGCCTACGCCATAACTGCTGTAGCTGTCGTTACTGTTTACTCTCATTTTCATGATAATGCGGCCTCCTGGATGATTGTGTTAGCGGTGGGTGACTTCAGACCTCCCTGTGGATTTTCGGAGCTTTCAGACAGTAAATCCTCCTGCAGAACTCATTACAAAATTAGATTTAATCTTTTACCGAGATGGTAATGACAATTTCATCTGAAGACCAAACTAGTGTTTGCACGTTGCTTAAGCTGGAAGCACGCTGTAAGCATCTTTGCAAATGTTCCAGGCAGCACGGGTGTTGTAAATGTATTTACTGACAATGTGGGTGGATCCGGGGGGATAGATTTCAGTCCGCTCCACACCTTGTCTGTGAATACACATTTATTTCTTGGTGTAATTTGTCATGTTTATTGCGCAGTAAAATAAAGCAGGTCGTGCTTGTAGATGCAACTCACATATACACAAAATGTTGCACTAAAACTGTTTCAACAAAACCTATAATTCAGTAACGCACAAAACTTCTTGAACATAAAAGCACAAATAACATACATTTAAACTGGCCTTGTTACTAACTGTATTGCCCTCAGTGAAAAAATATTTACTAATTCTAAAGTGGAGCTGTTCGTCCTCGGTGGTTGTCGTTACCAAGTGAGAGTAATTTTAAAGAGACGTTCCCGTTAATATATGTCTGTTATAGAAGCACAGCAGTTTTCACTGCAACATGGTATTAGAGATACAAGATAGCAAATTCTTTGCTCAGTTTTAAGGTAATAAAATGAGAAAATATTCAATACTTTATTTTATGGTTGTCGATACTTTCTTGTGAAGACATTTAGGTAACTTCCAAGGTGAAATATTTGACATTTTCTGCACACTGCTATGTGAACTCCTGTGTAATCACGTTCTCTGGTGTGAGTGCATCCTCTGATTCATCAGTGTCAGAGTGGTCGGGGGGGGGAGGGTGTTGTGCGGAGTCCAGGATATGTGTGGAAATGATGAGTTTATCTCAGGAGAGCACAGCCAAGCAGAACTGTGGTTGTGGAGAGGGGCCTAATTACAGTGACAAGGGTTCAATGTGCTGCCCTCAGCACCGCTGACCAAACACTTCTGACGGGACACGCCGGTGCTAAAGAACATGGGAAAACACAAGGAGTACTGTCTAATAAATATATAATCACATCAGTTTCCTCCTACTTCCTCTCCGGCTGATTAAACGAACCTCAGACTCATTAAAGAGCAGAAAGCAGCATCACTCACACCATAGGTGGCTGCTCACGTCAATACCAGGATGGATTTCACCGAATGTTGAAAAGATTCTAGGCCAAAGCGTGGTGTTGGAGATGCTCGGGGATGGGAGTGTGGCCTGAGATGAGAGGATGGGTGAGGGAGGGTGTCAGCAGTGAATAACACTCACTGTCTGCATACAAATCAGACAGAGAGCAACAAGAGACCAAAAGGCCGACAACAGATTTAACATCTCAGTGAGTGTGTGATGATGGTGCGAACTGGCACTTCCCACCTCCCCCTCTCTCCCCCCACATTACTACATCTGTCTTCTCTCAGTCAACCACTGTGGTGATGACGACGGCTGCGGTGGAAGCCACATGCCAGTTGGCCTCCTCTTAGAAGAAGAGGGCGGCCAACATGGTAAGAGCCCTGCCAGACCCCCATCTGCTCGCCATGACACATTAGCACGGAAAACAATTACACACGTTATCACACGCACAAAACAGAGCACATTCCACAGAATGCAGTACTACCATATCTATTTGTCTACACTTTGAGTTTAATTCTCATGATTTTTTACCAGAGGAGAAAACAGGGATTTGGCATGAAAGGAGATTTTTGTCCAGTATCTCATGTTCAGTGGAGCTGAGAAGACAAATTTAACAACATGATATAATTAGGTCGTATAACTGTGGTCCCACAACTAGAGCTCCGGGCTGTCACGGTAAGGATGGGTTATTTGATTTGATATGTGTTTTTAGAATCTTTATCTTGGAAAAGCAAAAAACGCATCTCATTATTACAGGATTGTTATGATGAAATAGGCTGGAAACACAGGTTCTGACATGAACCGTGGAGTTTTACAATAAACTGGTCTCAACCAACACGTCAACACTGAAACATGGATCTATCTATCTATCTATCTATCTATCTATCTATCTATCTATCTATCTATCTATCTATCTATCTATCTATCTATCTATCTATCTAAATACAGTAGCTAGAAAACACTGACATAAAAATGATAAAAAGCCTAAAACAAGTATAAGTCTCCATCTTTTTGTAAACGGGTGCAGGTTGAGAAAATAATTGCTATTGACCAAGAGGAAGCCTGGCTGACAGCTGGGAAAATTAAACTTTTGTTGACAGTTATTGGAGTTGTTCTTTCTTCTAAACTTGCCCTGTCAAACAAACACCGCTGAAGCTGTATACGCTCAGACGTGACCCTGGTCAGCAGCTGTTCGTTAGCTGTCAGCCATGGTCAGAGATTTTATTATTATTTAAAATATCTTATATTAGATTGCACACATCACATTTTGGGATTCCCTTTTATGATCTTTCATTTTCCTACACCCAGATAAACATAAACAAAAAGGATTTTTGGGAAAAAATGTCTGTAATTTGATTTTTTTTTGTCTTATTAAATGAATATTTTTCAATATTTGGGTTTTACCTTCTTTTTTATATTCCCCATCCTCCACCAAATTGCCAGTGCCAGTCCTGAGGATCTGTCTCTTAAATATTTTGTTTGTCAGTGTTCTCCTGTCTGTCTACATCCCACTCTGTCAGACTGTTTTTCCACTCATTAACAGGGTTGTGTGTAGTGAGCCTCGACGGACATTACATGCGTCATCTCTCTGCCAGATGTTATTGCTTACACGGTGGCGATTTCATAAGGTGCTGTGACAATTTCATTAACTTAGGGGGAAAAAAATCAGACCCTTTCCTAGACGGGGAGAAATAGAGAGCGGGTGTTGGGGATTTAAAACGCCGTTACATTAGCAAGATAGTACAGAAATACATCACCAAGAAATTAGAGGGCACAATGGAAACAGCCTCTGTTCTCCCTCTGTTTAAATGAGATATGCTCAGCTCATGCCTCCTACAGTCATGAGCTGTAGGTAAATGAAAATGAAGGAGAATCACACGCTGAATTGTTACCGACAAGAACCTTGATCTCTGGGAAATGGGGCTCATTTTCCAATCGGCTCAGACCAGTATGAATTCAAATTTCCAGAACAGGCACGGCTGAGTGATCACATTGTGATGCATGGGATGATATCTGTCACATTCCATTTCCAAAACATGTTGTGCTACGAGAGTTGGCTCACAGTGGTGATGGAAAAACTGCAGTCTCGTGCTAGAGATTCACCGTCACATAGTTAATGGGTTTTTATTGAAGGGAGAAGATGAGGGGTAACAACCCGCCCTCATCACATTAGTCACATATCGATCCTGACCCTCTGCTGGGTAAAGATGAACACACCAGACATAATCCTGTTAGAAGCTCTTTCTCAGACCACTCGCTGCATGAGGAGGTAATTCTATCTGCTTACATCTAAGGTTTTTCCTATGTATTCTTTAACTGCAGTACTTGCTCATCCTTCCCTCTTCTGTCCACTATATATATATATATATATATATAAATATAGATATATATATATATATACAGTATGTATATATATATATATATATATATATATATATATATATATATA
>NC_024313.1:7309925-7314109 GCF_000523025.1 Cynoglossus semilaevis | reverse complement strand
TGGCCACTGATGCATAATTCATTACTGATCAAATATGACAAGTTCTTATCTTCCTGGAATGTTGTGAAGCAGGGCTGCAGCTTTCATGGCTATATCGTCTCAGAATTCTGCAGGGGTCCGACGGGTCACATTAGCATAGATTTCTCTTTGGTTTCATGTGCAGGCGTGTGTGTGTGTGTGTGTGTGTGGGAGTCAATGGTGGGACCCTGGGGTCCTCATCGGATTGGATTAAAGAATGGATTAAAGAGTGGAACAGATTTAGGAAAAGACAGGCGGAGATAGTGAGACGGATAGAGGAGGTATGCAGAGGGACGCACAGGAAGAGGACAGGAAAATAACTGGACCGTGAATCATGAGCCTGTGACCCAGCACATGGGTCCTCTGCAGTACAACTCAACTGAATTATTAGATGCTGTTTGAGCCACTTACTAAAAGCCATATCACTTGGGCTTGATTTGATCTTTTTTTCCTCCAATACTGATGTCATCACTTTCAAAAAAAAGTCTATTCTCCCCTCCAAGGTCACCGCCTTACAGTGTCTCACAAAGGACCTTAAAGTAAAAAGTGCACCGGAGGTGAGTTTCTACTCACGTAATTTGACGTCAGTGATGGTCTTCGTGCAATGTCGCCTTGCCCTTGTATGCTACATTAGTGAAATTGATGGCATTTTTGCTCCAGCTAAGAAACCAGCATAGACCATTTGAGTTGCACTGTTTTCAATGAAAACATATTGTTAGGCACAGATGCTTTATAATGTTGAGAGGCAGAGCTCTGCAGACAGTGGCAGACGAATGATTGAGATGCTTGGAATACATCAATTTCACCAAAGTCTCTGAGATAAATAGCTCTGAATTTAAAACATGCTGCATGTTATTTACCCACATATTGCAACCAGTGAAGTGAGCCTTCAAAGCAATTAGTAATACTTTAGAGATCCTCCTTTACTGAGTACAAGTAAACAAGACAACGAGTGCAAGCTTTGTTTCTTCAGAGTGCACAGACTTTCCACAAAAGTTGAATCACATCTGGTTTGAAAATACAACTATAATATAACGAGCAAAAGGACGAGCTGTTTTAAGGATCCATACCTGACACTTGTTTGGAAGCGGAGGTCTGGCCCATATGCAGCTCCAACGGAAGTCCAAACACAGGAACAGAGTGTGGACAAAATACAGGACTCAAACTAGGCTGGATAAAAAAAAAACATAAAAAAAATTACAAAATAAGCAGAATTAACAGAACTGAAGCAAGAAATGGAAAAAAAAAAAAAACCAGAACAGAGAAGGAGACATGTGTCTATATACCCAGGTGTGATGATGGAGACAAAGCAGAGGACACAGGTGAGTGTGATAAAGTAATTACCCAGGGAGATTGGATTGAAAACCGACACACAGTTAAGAAAGCAGTCACTAAATCAGAATGGACCAATACATGTATTATTGTTGTGCAGTACATAGCTGACGTACTCCTGATGAGGAGTGTGCATGTATTTTCAGGCACTGATACTGTAAAAGAGTCAGATTTAGGAGACACTAACAGTTTTACAATGAATTTAGATACTGAAGGAAATTCATGGAGTTTCCAACATTTATTCTGCAGTAGCTGTGTGTTGGCTGGCCAGGTCTGTGTGCAGTCCAGATCTGTTTGGTTTTGTACTTTTGAAAAAAGAAATGACATCATTGTTTAAATACTATATACAAATTCACTGAAGTTTGTTTTTATTGCATTTTGTTTTACACCAACTGTTTTGAAAATGGAGTTTCCAGTTAGACCTCCTTCATATTACAAACTATTAGAACACATGTATTATTTAGACATCTCAGCCGAACCATTTTACTTATAAGTGTTAACCCCAATATACTTTTTTTTAAAAATTTGGCTCTGTGACATTTACAGTTTTCTTATTTACTCTGACATGGAATGAGCAGCGGACACACAGTCCACACAAGACTAGTTTGATGGATGACATTGGTATTCATGTCAAGTAGTTTGCCAGTTATGAGTCATTTCTGTATTTATGAGGTCAGCGTCTACAAGTCATGAACTAAATGGCGTCATGTAGATGAACACGATGTTGTGCTGGCTCTGGACTGTGCAGCATATTCTTGGCTTCAGTCTTCAGTCTCTCCTAACCTTCTCCATCGTTCATGAAAACAAGTCCTGTCTTTCCGTCCGTCTCTGTCTCCCTTTCCAAAGGCTCACAGACATCCATCCATGATTAATTCACATTACCCGTCCTCTGCTCCAACTAGATAAGTTGAGTGCATTAATTATGGACTCGTGCATGTGTGAGTGTGTGTTTTACTGTGACATAAGTGGATTGGACAGGGATTTCAGAAAATGTTCATTTTCCCATTTGTGTGTGTGTGTGTATTGTGTAAGAGAATTTTTAATAAAAAAATATAAATATTGATGCGTTTATAGTACCTGCTCTGAAGGATTCCTCAGAACAGCGTCATCTCTTTCTCCATAATCACTAAAGTGTTCCATATTGACGTGTGGAAAAAGGAAAAAATCGTTCCAACATCTGGTGACCCTTGATGTGTTTTCTCTGTTTTGCACTAATAGCTTTAGAGATAATTAAAAATATCACTCATCGTGACTCCAAACAGAATATTAAAACATACTCAAAGGATTATTCCCATGTGAGGCAAAGATGCAGTGAGGATAAATGCATGTAATGATCTTACCAACACTTCTCTCAGGTTTCTCGACTTGGATCATGTAAATATGTCTGCTACGTTCACTGCCGCTTTCTAGCCTCTTTGTAGGGAAGACATTTGAGTTCATCCTGTGAGAACTTCAAAAAAAAATCTCTGTAACACACCAGAGACTCGCTACACAGAGCTGACGCCAGTGTCAAAGCTGATCAAATGCTTATTTACCAGTAAGTCAGGATACTGAGACTTATCTCCCAGCATGGTTCCACTCCACTCTGAGAACTCATTTTACAACTGTCGCACCTCTAAAGTCAAAATCTGGGGTTTGGTTGACATAAAAGTGGCTTTTATGTCAACCAGCCCGGGCTGCAACTTGTGTTTGCACTTAAAATGCATTTGAATCACTTGAAATCACCGGGGTCATGAATCAAACGCACAAAAATAAACAGCAGTTGGTCGCACAGACTTTTTGGAATCATATATTTCCTATGGGCTGATAAACCAAAGAAAATACATAACCACGGGTAGTACACGTATCAGGTACAACTACATACAATATGTGTAGTATGTAGTCTTATTATACTGGGTCTTTCAACAAAAATAAAAGGACCTTTTGGATTAGCAAAATCATTAGTTTTATCCATCCATCCATTCATCCATCCATCCATCCATTCATTCTGGGGCTGCAGCCAATCCCAGAAGCCAGAGAGGTCCCACACAGAAAGACTGGGGATGGGACTTTTTGCATTAAAGGCAAGTTTTCTCACATTTGACACCGATGTGGATGTCATTAGTTTTACACTTTAAAGAAATTATACATTTTTATTATAGATGTTTTAAAATCCGTCGTTAAAACAAATATATCCCCAGAAGAAAAGATTTGCTCCGTAGCCAGGAACAATCAAGCCTCGGCAGGTGAAGTAATTCCAGGGATTTATTCACTGTAGTGAGAAAGACAAGCCTTTATTGTGTCTTTCTTTCCCGGTGTCTCTAAAAGTTTCAATTCTACTGTTTGCCAGAGGCAAAAGTCTCTTCAAATTTGAAGTTAGCTCTACTTCTGCAAGAGAAAATCTAAATTGCCATTACTCAGTGGATTGCTTTGTGTCAGGATTAATCCTGGGATTTTTGACGAGCACAACATATTACCAGCACGATTTGCTTTGAATGGAGGAGTGAGCCATGAAGATGTGACACAGTCAGAAACATGTACAGATGTGTTGTTGTTGTTTAGTTTTTTTGTAGAGAAACTTCCCAAATTCCAATCATTTGCAGCCCATTGAAAAGTGAGTCTTGGTGATAGAACAACTTAGTGACCAGTACTTTTAATGCAGTGACAGCAGCAATATAATGAGAGCTGAAGACTGCTGATTCCTCTTTGTTGGTCTCTCACAGGATATTGCCGAAACTCAGGCTGCTCATTATCCATGTGGCCAGGCATTAAGTAACGTGTTGATGTGAGATTTAGGTGTGTAGCCCTGCAAAGCATACACACAAACATATGTTTTACACACACTCAGACCCGAG
>NC_024313.1:7304670-7309917 GCF_000523025.1 Cynoglossus semilaevis | reverse complement strand
CCCCCCCCCCCCCCCCCCTTCCCCTAATATAATTAATAATTTTTTTTTTTTTTTTTTTTTTTTTTTTTTTGCCAGCATGAATGAGCACACCACATTCCCCAGCAGAGCCCTTCTCCAAACTTGCGGAGTGCTCTGAGCAACACACTGTGTACTGGGCCAATTAAAACTCCTCTGGCGTGGGCGAGGTTTTGTCAGCATGGGATGGATAGATGGGGCAAAACGTCCCATTTGGGTAGCAGCATCTTTCCACTTTCCATCCCACCTGTCTCTTTTGCATTGTATTATACCTTTCTATTTATACACACACATACACTGCACGTATATACAAACATTTCAGCCCCCCCCCCCCCCCCCCACATGCTGATTGTCTGTCACTCCCTCATTGCTCCTGGGAGCAGCTAATTGCACCTCTTGCACTCCCCCACTTCCCCCTTGTGTGATAGGTTGCCGATCGTGGCAGGTGCTCACTTTAGGCAATCAATGGTGCAAGTTGCTAAACAGCTCGGTGCACAGCTGACTACTGGGATGGCGGCTGTGGTCGATGCAAGGCACTTTTGCCGACTGTTGTTTATGCATTTTTGAGAGGGGATTCACACATGCACTGTGTGCTGCGCATGAGCTTCTGCTGACGTGGGCTGCCAGGGGAAGACACCTCCTTAACATCCGTTCTACTAGAGATGCAGTTATTTAAACACCCCAATTCTCAAAACCACACAACACCAAAGTTTGCATTAAAAACCCTAGTAACATTTGTTAAACATGAAACTCCTGTAATATTAATTCACAACAACAGAGGTCTGGTGAGACAGGTCACATGTGAGGTCCATCAGTTAGTGCATGAACTACGAACCATCCACAAATGGCTCCGCTTATGCAACGAGAAAGGATCACAGCTCCTTACTTTGGATTGACCTTTGTGAGACATCTGTCGGTCAAGTCCAAAACCAGTGTGTCTTAGTGCACGATAGGAAATACTTTTAACCCGTCTTTTTTTTTTTTCTGAATAAAACGGTGAAAAGATTCATAGAGTCAAAAGACTCTAACACTCAGGGCAGAGACCAAGATGAATGTGTGTGACCTTTGAGGCCTTCGGCGGTAATAGCAACTGCCACCGTGACTTTCTCTGAGTGTTTTGAGTTTGTGTTGTAATGCCATTGACTTTCTCATGCATAACTGAAGTAGATCCAATGTCAATGGAAAAATAAGCAGGTAAGGCTGATAATACTAGTACTGGTGAAGTAACCCAGTGGTTAACCTGCCTCTGTCCAAACCTGTCTGCAGTATGAAGCAGGTTTCTCACCACAGTTGAATTTCATTTTATTTTCCAACTTAACCCGTCTAACTAAATCTGAGGCTTCAAAAAAAAACTACTAAAAAGTTAATCTCTACTAATTTCTTCCGTTTTTTTCTGTTCAGGTTTACTTACTAACACTTACGTACTTCTAACCATTATAAAAATCTAGCTTGTGTTATTGCTGAGTTTTTAATACCCCTCAGAAGGAAAATAAAAAAAAAAAAAAACAGAATGACAAACTTTAACTCACAACATGTCAATCATCCACCAGCAGGCATTGTGACACAAATAGCAGCGATGAACTTAGTCAAAGGGAAGATAACATTTGCAAAGGTTAGAGTTATATCTTCAGGAAGTGTTTTTTTCTTTTCCCTATCCCTTCCATCTGCTCCCGAGGCTCTCTTTTGACTATTAACAGATTCTGCAGCGCTGCTTCTCAGGATCGAGGCCATGTGTCTCACAAAGAGAAGAGGATTTGTTGTAATGATATCTCGTTATCATTCATTTGTGCTCACATGTGCAGACACATTCGACTGCATGCAAACAAACACTGCCAGCGAACACAATCGAAGACACAAAGGCACTTTCATTTGTTCCCGACCCATTATGGTGGTCTTGTTGCTCTCAGAACTCCTCGTGGCACACGCATGAGACAAGAAAAGATCTTTCTGGAGTTAAACACACAGCGTGCCGAGGAGAAGCTGTCGTAAATTATCTGGTAATGTGATTACAGAATTGAACCCCTGGGCGCTGGATCTGGATGACAAAAAGGGAAGCGAGGAGGAAGCGCTTTCTTCAAGTGGGATGATGTTTGACAAAATGCTTCGGCATGGAAGAAGAACCCACGCATGGAAGTGACAGCACACGTGGAGTGATTTACAAAAATGTCTCCCTTTCCTGGCAAAATGGTGAAAAAAGAAGTCATCAGAGAAACATGGTTCCCTCCTCCCGTTCTTTGTCCCAGCAATCCCACAGTAAAAGTAGACGTTTTTAATGCCTAATTGAGCTTAAAGCCTCCATCAGTTTCAACTCCAACCAACTAGAAAATGAATATTTAAAATAATATTTTCTCAGCTATATTCAATTCCACTCATGTCTGCTAATGATGGAGACGTGGACTCACTAAACTGTACAGACTCCTAATTATCCTGTTCTTCATCACGTCGTCTCCTGTTTCCAGTGGACCACAGCGTAAAGCTCTGTTTGTGTTTCTATTCCTAAGTTGTTGTTTTTTTTTCAGTATTTGTTCTTAGCCATTGTCTTTTTGCCTGTTCATTAAATTTGTTTCCAAAGCAACACTGGCTGCACTAATGTGCTTTACTAAAAACCAAAGAAAAGAAATAAATAACTCCACTTTTAGGTGTTTAATCCTGTTAGAATCCCAGAATAAACTACCAGCCTCGTTTGTGAATTCATATCTGTTGAGTTTGTGGTAACAAGTCCATGTGTACGTGAATTCGAGCAGACTGACAAACGTGAATAATTGATGAATCCGCACAGTTAAAGGACAGAAGGACAGACCCAGCATTAACGGGGCGCCGGAGACGGTGGAGACGCTCAGGTCGTGGTTTCATGGTAACGAATGCAGATGAAGCAAAATGCTGCGGGAGCCAAATCAAATTTGCGATCATCCTGTAATGACACAAATCTTTTGGCTCAAGGCACCATGTTCAAAGCGGTGGCCGTCTACCGACTCGGAATACTTATAAGACGAAGGCAGGTTAGTGTCGTGAGCAGAGGAGGAGCCATTAACCTTCGTGCTGTATCTCTGATCCACCGGAGTCTGCAACCAGCTCAGATCTGAAGTGTCATCATTTTGTAATTAGACTGATGTGAGATTTCAATGAGCGCTGACCTAATTAAGAGGATCTTCTTATTATTAAACGAAAGTCAAATGTTCAAATCAAAACAGCTTTGCAATTAGATATAAGGTGGGAGAAGAAGTGGTGCGGATGTTTGCCTTACAGCGCGACCCCACTGTTACACTGTCCACTGGTCTTTCTGTACATTAGCATGTTTACAGAGTGGCTGCTGGGATTGACCTCTGCCCCTAACCCTAAAAATAATGTTAGAAGAAATAAGTGGTAGAAGGTAAATGAAATGCAATAATATTGGATGTTAAAGCTGTACTGGGGGATTAGATTAGGAAGTATAAAATATTTAAAATACTTGTTTCATCACTTTTAGTTTTTTTAAAGTAAAAGTACATGGTATTCAATGACTGTCACACAATATCAAACTGTTATTATAGCTGTACCATTATTTCCTGATTGAACAACAGTAAATGCAGTATTAGACCGGACTTCCTTCAGTGATCACATGATGTTATGTCACCTGAAAATGAAGTGTTTCTTTGACAGGCAATCATATATGTCTGCTGCCACTACAGTCCAACCACGAAGACAGGTTGATTTGGACCATACCAAATCACTAACCACAGCGTTGTCTCCTGTTAATTAGATAATGCTTCACTTCTGCTGGCATCACACCAGCGAAGAATGCACGTCCTGGGAGATTACTTCTTCAAAGCAGCTGACAGGGTGGATTACCTTGACAAATTAATGGCTCTATAATTTGATTTTTTTGCGGGATTGCTACTCCTAAGTGGCTCCGGCGGGAAGGAACAGCCTAAATCGGCCCCACTGTGTGGTGACATTAGCTAATCACATCTGCATGCTAAAGAGACCGCCGAGCCACGGGGAAACAAAGGGATCCACAGAGGTAGGGAATTAAAACAATTTTCTTTAGCAAGTGATCTGTGGGGAAAAAACAGCTGGAGTCCTGGCTCAGAGATAAAACACATGATGAAGTGAAAGATGTTTGAGGTCAAGGTAAAAAAGGATTCTTGAAGATGATAGCAGCCCAGTGCACTGCAGGTGGCCTTTTGTCCCAGTTGGACTGTCTGTACTGACTGGGATCGACCTCGGAACACTTACCAGTCAGGAAAGCAAATGTTTGCACACTGTGACAACAACTCTGCTCCCAGAAGGGAAATGTTATATTTGGTGCTATGAAACATTGATTTTACAAAAAAGAGCACGCGGAGGCTAAATTTCTAAAGATTAGATTTCCCTAGTCCACAAATGTTGTAAAAGCAGCTTTAGAACATGCACTGGTCCCAAGTGTAATTAAACCACCTCATCATGAAAGCCTGGGTTTTAACATTTCAACAAGTCGACTTCTGCAGCAGAGTTGGACTGGAGGAAAACGTTCACAGTCCGTTCTCAGACGTATTCCTCTGAATGAAAGCTTTGCAGTTTACACGCCGATTACGTGGCCTCTCTGACGCCCAATTTATTTCCTCGCATGCGCAAGTGTGTGTTCCATATGATTGACACTGTGTGTCTGTCAGACTGACACTGAGTGACAGCCAATCAGGTGGGCAGCTCTGCTTATACAGGAAGTCCCATCTGTGCTGACAGGACAGATTTGATTAGTTCCTGCTCGGAGATTGTTTGTAGGCCACCCACGTACCACTGGACTTTGAGAACAAACCTGCAGAGTGTTTCTGTGCATTATATGAGGACGTGTGTATTTGTGTAAGAATTGCAGCCGTAGACATAAGATAAGCAGCATTTTTGAAATGGTAGAACGACCCATAACAACTATTGTAGCACAAACCCTTTGGCATTCAGAGGGTTACATTTATCTGTGTAAAACATGGTAATGTGAGTGTAATTATTATGCAGACTGATTTCCACAGCTTTGTGCAGCCATGCAGGACCAACAGAAGCTGGAGCCAAAAGTCTTGCCAGATTTTTTTTTTTTTTTTGTCGTTGTTCTTTGTTTTATGGGTGTGCAGCTCTTTGGTGACCTGTGGTGACTTTTTTTTACTTGAGTCTTCCTATTTTAGCTGAAGCCTCTTATTATACTCTATAATTACTATAATATGAATGATTATTAGAGGAACACAATGGTGGGATATAAATAACAGCACTAGAAAAATACTGAAT
>NC_024313.1:7209346-7304660 GCF_000523025.1 Cynoglossus semilaevis | reverse complement strand
ACATACATATATACATCCCCAAACACTGTAGATTACATTTTAGTGTCTAAACTTCATTTTAAATATCATTTATAATACCATCCTAGTTCTCATAGTATAAGACATTTGTTAGGACATGACAGGAAATACCAGCAAATTCCCACCAAGTCCATTTTAATAAGACAACCAATTTAACGGCCACAGGAAGAATGTGTTCGACGTGAGACCTTTATCAGTCAGCGATCAGGCAGCCACTTCATCCTAGCAGTCAGTGAGCTCTGGGGAGACCTTTGGTGACATTTTCCCTGCTCTGCAGTTCCCAACACTGAATCGTGGCTATTTGATCTCTGCATACACCCTAAGGTGCAAAACTGCTGTGGCATTTGCAGAAAAAGCAACAAGGAGAAGTGTTCCACAGTGCAAGACAGTGGGTCGGGGTGTCAGGGAGTGGAAAAGATGCCACAGCAGAAATCTACAGTTTTTTTTCCCACTACCTCTCATGGTAGAGAAGAAGAACTGAAGGTGACACTGCAGTTGAAGCAACTGACAGAATTTCATGCAACAGTTGGCAGGGTTGGTGTAGGGTTGATTTGAACTCTGCAGTGAAAGATGGGAAAATTAATCTTAAACTTTACAAAGTCAGAATATGAATGAGGGCCCCAACTTGGAGAAGTGCATCATGTATAGGTACAATATGCTGAGTCAATAAAACCCATAATTATTAATCCCACTTAACAACCTTATTCTTTCAGTACGCACTCAGTACTATGGAGATATTTTAACAAAAGCGTCGTCTCCATGTTATAATTCAGCAAAATGGAAAAAATAAATGACTCTGACTAATGCAGGAAATCAACTCAAGACTTAACATTTGTCCTGGACGACACATTAGATTAGGTGTTTGACGTTTCTTATTTTACCTTTTCAACTTTTTTAGTCACAGCTAGTGCAGATATTGGAAACTTCAACACCTTATATCAAATATTTAACAAAATAATAATAAAAAAAAGACATAACTTTTTTAGTCACAGCTAGTGCAGATATTATTATATATATTATATATTATTCCTGCTAAGCTGCCAGGGAAATTTCTCAGTCCCGAATGCATTAATGCATCATTTTATTGAAACGCAGTTTGATGAATATCTTTCCAATGTGTGAAGGTAGAGAGAATCTCTATTAGCAAGCTGTTCAGATAACAGTGAGAAAAGCCATGTCCAGCTGTCTGCGCTCTGCTCTGCTCTACTCCGTGTCTCCCGTCCCCTCTCCTCTGAGATGTACTGTTCAATCAGCCTCCATTAGTAAATTAGATGTTGTCTCCTCTGACTGGATCGATGAATTATCACACAACAAGATGTCGGACCTTGATTTGCATTACAAGCCCTGACAGAATGTGACAGACTAATTATTTCTAAGGAACCCGCTGCTCTTGGGAAAATGGAGTGGAGATCTATCTATGACATGTGAATGCCCACAGAGGTATTATGGCAAAATCAAAAAAAATGAGAGATAAGAGAGATAAAGCAGGCGAGCCAATGAAAAAAATTATAAATAATAAATATAGATTATATAAAAAATATAAATAATCTTTCATCTTTTATTACCTGTGTAAGATGGTCACATTACTCTATATACGCTGAAATGAACATTTGAGATAACTTATTGCTTGCTCTACAGCATTGCACTTTCATCCACCACTTTATCACAGTGTGTGCTGCGTTTGAGGTCACTGGTCGCACTTTGTCTGATTCCTGTTGATGTTAAGTTGTTTGTCTGTGGGGCTGTATCCTTGTCCTCTCTAACCTTGTACAAAAACAAAAAAAAACAACTGCTGCTGCCTGCATCAGGCGCAGCAGTCTTGTAAAGGAGATGTTTGACCTTTTAAAGTTTTATTCTTAGGAAAAAATAAACCAATAAATAAAGAGATACATGCATATCTGGGCCAACCCACTCTGTTTAGGTTGTTTCTGATAAGGCTTCTGCAAACAGATGATAACATAAAGATTCAGATGTACTGCAGCTTCTACAAAGTCTGAGTTTTTTTTTTTTTTTAATTTTTAAATCAATTTGAGACAATTAGGAAGAGCTCACAGTTTTCCCTGATATTCGAATATTCCACTGCACAGTGGTTGGCTTTAAAAAGGAAGGGGTTCATCTTTCCATATCAAAAGCTGTTAAGAATCTTCATAAATGCGACTACACATGCAAAATAAGTTGTTTGAAGCCTTTGTGGATCCAATGTGAAAACGGCCTGCAGTCAGAAAAGCAGAAGGTTTAAAAATAAGATGTTTAAAAGTGGAAAAAAAGGGGGCTGGAGTCAGGCTTTGAGGATGAAAAGTTTGGAATAAAAAATGACAAGTGAGGCAATGACTTGACTGACAGAATAAAAAGTAAAATGACAACCACCACAGTAATGTTTGTAACTGTCACTTGTAGATTCTGTTGATACCATTGGTCGGGAGAAGCAGGATATTTTAGTCATTGAACTGAAGCTAAAACATTTTCCTCAATTTTGTGTTATGCTTCATGTTTACATACGATAAAAGTAGTAAATTATGGGTAATCAATCATACATAGATTAGATCCTTTTTTCTGAGCCTTTTCAAAAATGAATAAGATCCATGGTAAAGAGAGAGTGGGCCGTGTACTGAACTGCAGTTTACAAATGATTACAAAATATTTTAGTTAAACAATTGACAATCAGAGCGTTGCGATGTTCAAGTCTTGTACAATTTGTAGATATGACGATGTTACATTAAAGTTATGATATTTTTTTTTCACACCAATAGTTCTTAGAGGGGAGCCTTACTACGAATCACACTGTCAGCATAACTCCTTAAGACCCAAGGACACTATAACCTGACAGAAAGACACAAAGGAAGAGAGAGTATGGTTCAGGCTAATTATGTTTCCAAAGGTAACAGGGAGAGGGTTTGGGCTCTGCAGAGACTGGAAGGTAAGAAGTGCAATATCAGAGGAGAAGAAGAAAAAAAAGCTTAAGGGTATAAGACTTGGTCCTTATGGAAGACACAGAATGTGTCAATGACGAGAAAAAAACCCAGAAGAGCAAGGTAGAAGGAGAGACTGCAAGTGTGTCTGGGATAGAGAGTGAAAAATCACAGGATTGGTTGGTCAGTAAAGGGAGCTTTATTCCCCATAAAGTCACAACTCTCTAGTCTCATAACACAAGAAAGCTGCTGCCACAACAGATATAAGCTGTGGCTCTAGTACATGAATAATTCAGCCGCTAAGAAGGACACAGGAATCTGTGGATACAGTGGACGGGCACGACGCTGTAGGGCCAAAAAAAAAAAAAAAAAAGAAGTACAATCCACATTAATCCACATTTCAGCAATATCTGACCTTACACACCCATGAAATCACAACTGGAGAAACCCACTGCGTGTAGCTCTTTTTCCCACTCTCTGCATCACATCTCGGCCTCGTTAGGTCGTGCAAAATGTACATTATGTTTTACAAGAGATTTGTTAATATGGAAATGCATGCAAAACCTCACTGTGGGACACGAGGCTTTATTAATCTGGTCAGGTGGGAATCAATGTGAGAGTTCCACAGCATGCATTAAAAAGCGGCTTTACTAATGGGAGAAAGGCTATAGGAACCTGGCCAGCAGGGATTAGATGGAGGGGTGATCACAGAGAAGACTTCATCAGAAATGCTGAGGCACCAGGCAGCTCATTACTACTGTAGCAGCTTTGCTTCGGCCCAGTGGCCCTGGACTGTACTCTCTGCAGTTTAAGGAGCAACGCAACACACATGGGGAGGCCAGGAATACAATACACACACACACTCACACACACACTTTCACACAATTAAACCTGCTGCTCATACCCAAAGACACACGTAAGCATTATACAAAAGCAGCGGGTGAACAAAGTCGCGTCCTTTGATTTCCCAGTAATCAAAGCTTAGCTCTTAGATACAAGTAGAAACCAGAATAAGGGCACACTTCACAGAAATGTAGACATCAAACACACTATGCATCTTTAATGTATCCTGATGTAGGTAGGTGATAATTTGAGGTATGAATGCGTGATGATTCCAGTCACCCTTTAGAAAAGTGTAAGTCAAAAAAGAAGAACTTTAAATCATTGGATTTCTTTAAATTAAAAGCATGAAAACATATGTTTGGGATCCGTTTCAATCACATAACAACGTCCTGGTGTTACAGAACCCTATTTTTTACTTTAGTGGCTTGTGTTGATTTATTCATGTCTCAACATTGGTTTCTTCCTTTTGTCTCAGCAGACACTGAATTGACAACATATTGCATCACAATTCAGCTTTCTGAACTTTATATCCTGAACATTTGCAGCATTCACTCTTTTTATCTGCACAAACTTTTGGCCTCAGGCAAAGAAAAAAATGATATTATTTCTGTGCCTTTTTTTGCCTAGTGAGGTTTAGGCATATTCTCTCAAAACAGTATTTCATACCAGTCTGAATGCTTCTTTTATCTTTTGTTTGTAAAAAAAAAACAAAACAAAGGAACACATTCAGTCCATATGAGATGAACTAGGTTAAAAGATATATAATTATTATTATTAAATATTTCTTTATGTCCATATAAATTCAGACATAAATACAAATATGATTCAGACTCTCAGAGGAGCTGGTATCTGAAGTGAGGCAGACGTCAGAATTCTGGGCAACACAGGAAATAAAATGTAAATAATGTCAAAATAAATGTCAAAATAAAATCCATTATTTTCCCAGACAGCAGTGTGTGACGGTACATCCACCACAAAACAACTCTAACACTATTCATTTGTGATATGTGTTTGTTCTCTTTGGGTCAAGATACTGTGAACACAACAAGATGCTCAACACTGTCTTGTCTGCTCCCAAAGACAACGATTCCATCATGGCCGCCGCACATGTCCTGCTCTACACGGGGAATTGTTGCCAAAGGGAAGTAAAAGCTGTGGCGGTTTGCCGTGCCAGGTTTACAGGAGACAGCTTAACACTGACATGGCAGAGGATTGACAAAGACAGAACGCTAAACAAGAGGACGGATCTGTTCACGTTGTCATGCCGACTGACTTTTATGAATACCGATTTTCCAGTCGTAGAGCCAATTAGAAAAAAACAATAAAAACAAAGAAAACCCGCCCGACAGACAGCTGTCACCGTCTTCCAATATGGCTTTTTGTGTACAAATGATAACAGACTGTAACATGGCAGATACGGGTTCAGATGTGGTTCACTATTTATTTAAGATTAGACACAAACCATTTGAAAAAATGAAAAAAAAAAAAAAAGTTAACAGTAGGAAAAAATAACCAAACAGCCTTGGTACAGTACAACACATTCAGTGGAGCTCAGACTTATGTTTCTTAAGTTATTCACATAGGCAAATAGCCCTACATTTCACCTTATATTTTACTTCTTTTTTCCTTATGTGTGTACAGTACATCTGGATAGTCATCAATCAATACAATTGTCTGGTTAAAAAAAAAGTCATGCACAGTCTGAGTGCAGTGAAGAGTCTACAAAGGGTTGGAGGCTACACCGCAGCTGATGCAACCAGTACAACTCATCCTCACCTCCATCTGCTCTCTAATTAAAGCTCTTCTCTCAGAGAGCAGGATAAACATGCACCGCTTCAAGCAGAGTGGAGGAGGGAGTACAGGTTATGGTTGGGGTTCATAATATTAATGAAAGTGCTACACGGTTTTTTCTGTCAGATTTCAGCTTTCTGGTGCTGCAGAACTTATTCAATTAAAATAACTGGAGGTTTATACAAAAGGAAAATCATCGACCAAACATCCTCAGATGGTTGTGATCTACAGGGCTGACTGTGCCCATCAAGTAGAGCTGGATCTACCATTAGATCAGCAAGAAGGTGATGCTAGATCATTGATATATCATTTCTATATAAAAATATAATAAGTGTGTAGTAGTGACCACATACTGCAAGAATTGAATCATATTGTGCCATACAGCACAGCAGACTGTGCTCAGTTATAAGTAAATATATTATTATTAGTATTATTATGATAATTCATATTCTGATTTAGGCACTGATACTTTTTTGTATTCCATTGACTGCAGAGAAATGACTCTGCAGTCAATCCACCTGTGTGACACCCAGTGATTTACACTGGACACATTGTTTGCTCAACCTCCATTTACAAGTTTGATCCCAGGCCAGCTACCAAACCTAGGGTCAATTTTATTCATGGTTATATATATTTATTCATACATCTTCTACTGCCTTATCCTATTAAGGTCACAGGTGAAGCTGGAGCCAATCCAAGGAGACATGGGGTTAAAGGTCGGGTAAATTTAAAGGTCACAAGAGGCATTTGTTTTGACGCAGTAGGACAAAAAAGGCCGTTGGCCACGATGATGGTTTTTTTTGGCTGACTAACAAAAGACTCACAAAGGGCAACGAGGCACGTTGACAAGTTTGCTTTAAAAATAAGATTTGTAGTTTCTGAGTCCAAGCACCAGCATTGCTGTGTGTCTCCAAACTACTTGGCAGCAGTGTTTCCTAAACTTCCGTGCGCCACGGCACAAACTTTATGCCACCTAGTGTCAAAGTATTTAATTTCTCTGACTGTCACTGTCACATAGACGAACAAAGAATAAATATTTGCGGTAAACACGTAACAGTTTTCAGACCTATTCAGTGAATGTGGACATCACTATGTGATCCACCTCCTTAATGGGCTGGTAACAGGTTGGAGTTTTGCTTCTATTTTAAATGCGGTCTAAGTTTGTTTTTATTGTCTCAGCAGAGCTGTGTTGGGAGGAGGATTTCCTCTCTGACAGCTCAGACTATTAATGAAAATGTCCTACAGTCAGCTGATGTTTGCATTTAAACTCACCAGAATGTCCCTGAACAACACTTTTGGTGTGAGTTAAGCAGTCGGGACAGGTTGTTAGCAGCAAAGGGAAGAAACAATGGCTTTAGCCAAGCCTTGATGTTCAAGGGGAGTTTTTTTTTTTTTTAAGCTGCAGTTGGGCTGTGCTGACAGAGGAAAAGTGGGAGAAAAAAAGGTGGGAGGTAGGACAGTGACAAGGAAATAAGAAAATAATATGTTTAGTTTTCAAAACATTATCAGTGAAATCACTGAGAATATTGGAATTATTGTTGTGTTGGACTGAATGCATGTATCTATTATTGGTATCAGGAGAGCTTTTATCTATATAAACTCCATATAAAATATTCAGTTTACATATAAAAAATGTTTTTTCTACTTTATTTAATTTGATATTGATCATTATGAATGATCAGTCTTGTCTGACTGGTGGTGTGACGTCCTGTTTTTCTACTTCATTCCTCATCTCTCCTCTTCTAAACTGACTCCTGTAATGTGTTGTTTCAGGCCCCAGCCATAACATATTACAACGACTATCCCATTATTTTTCGTTTTTATAGAAATTGCAAGTTATAGTTCAGTTCAGTATAATTTAAAAATGGTTTGACAATATGCAAGAGGGAAAAAAAGTGTGAGAGAAAATATGCAGAGATAATGATGTCAGTGACTGCTGCTTGACATGCAGGAGGCAGGCGTGTGCAGAAACTGGGGAAATTTAGCCAAGCAAAGCTCAATCAGAAATTCAGTAAAATCACTAATGCATCATGCAGTCGGGATTACTTTCCATTTCATTTCATTTTCTGTTCAGAAGGCCTGTTTCATGTGAATATAATGACAAAAATAAACAAAAATACCAAAAAAAAAAAGAAAATAATAATCATATTCATAGTGGCAGTATGCCGTATTGATGGATGATCTACTGTTTTCCTCAGCCTTGATTTGAGCTGCAGCGTGGGCACACATATTGTTCGCTCTTACAGACAACCAAGCCCCGAGTGTCAGGCATACAGACACGAGAGAGTAAAAGAAAAGGAAAAGGAAATGTCATCTGCAGGAACGCTGGTCATCTCACATCAACTGCTGGATGGCTGAGAACTTTCTTCAATTAAAGATTCAAAATCCAAAGTTTCACTCATTCATTTTCGAATGTTTCATAACGCAGTGAAGTGTAAAAGGTCTATTCTACGCTCTTTCTTTTTCTTTCTTGACCAACATTTCCATAGAGTTAAAAAGTAATTCGAGTCACTTGAATGTCAGCTCTGCTTTTATGATTGAAGCTTAAATGTCATTAAAAAATAATTTGGAAACCATCTGTGACGGAAGAACAGTTCCCCCAAAGACGCAGCTTCACGCCAGCCCTACAGCATAAGGCTGTCTCGCTCCTCATACGTGCATTAATCTTAATCAGAAAATAAACATTAACAAATACTCGTATGCACAACAGAGTAATGGGACGGTGGGACGATGTCCCCGTTTGCAGCTGTTCAAACATGTTACCTGCTCCCTGTTCAGGGCTTCCTATGTAATTACACAGCTGTCACACTGTAATCACACTAATCACTGGTGAATCACAAGAAAGTAGCCTGGGCCACATGCTCATTAAGAGCCGAGCCTCCCAGTCATGGCACAGGTTTATTTTATAAACCCAGAGAGACATTCTTCTCCTCTGTGATGGAATTAGGAACAAATGCCAGCATTTTCACAGCCAGTTAATATGACCACTGTCAGGGATAGCCTTGATGTTGGTATTGGAGCCAGCAGCCGTGTGCCAGGTAAAATAAAATAATAAAAAAAAGGATACATTTTAGATTTTTAGGGATAATTTTTAACGCTTTATTTCTATCCTTGTAAAAGGTTTTTGTTACTGAATAATAATTGTAAATTAGTAAATTGAGTAAATTGAAACTAAGACTATTATAATTTATAACATCATTGTTTGTGACATATTTGTGCTGTGGCTCAAAAAATGTGATGTTTTGTATCATTGCTATACACCTCAACATTAAAATACTCATTGGTTTTCTAGAGTAAGTGAAATCACCTGCATATGTGTGGAGATTCCTTCAGACACAGCCGTGTGGATTCAAAGGATCAAAAATCTGATTCAGCCGATATCATTTGAGAGGAACGTTGCACTTCCAGTCTCCACTGCACCGTATGGTGATCAATTATGAAAGTGTCATTAGTTCCTGCGGACTGTTCAGGATTAATCTTAGTCTGTCAATGCCCACCGTCACACAGACCTTTACATTCAGCCACACAGTCAGAGCAGATGACATCTCTGGCAGTGCATTAAAGAATAGAGGGCTGTGTGTGAACTGCAGTCTGCACAGCTGACACTTTCACCATAACCACAGATGGAGCTGACGAAACAAGGCTAACCATGGGTAAACATACAATTGTTTACTTGGAAAATAAGAAGTCGTTGACACTCTGGAACTTCCTGCTGTTAAACTGACCTCATCATATTCTTTTTCAGTTTTCAGATTAACTGAGAGGAAACATTCACTTGGGGGATGTATTAAATAAATAAAATAATAATAAAAAATTATAAATCATAAATTGATTATGAATTCATTTGTTATAGAGTATTTATTTCATATTAGACAAACTACATTTTCTTTTGTTTGTTTTTAACTTTGAACACAGATGTATCCTTCTAATGAGAGTACTACCCCAAGTAGCTCCTGGTGTAAGGGGTTGGCAGATGGTTTGGGTTTTCTTCCTGTCACCTGCCTAGTTCATCTGCCCAAAATTGCTGGATATAGCCGACATAGAATCCATGGATCTCTGGATCAAATGTCCTTCTAACATCAAAATATCGCTAATAAATCTTTTCCTGAATGAACTTCAAGTGAATAACAAAATTGTGGATTTTATTCTGGTGTAGAAATTCTCGGTAATTGTTTTATATTCTCAAAATATTAATTTTATTCAAATATGAATTTGTTCTGTTTTGTTTTTCCCAGTAAACGACTCACCCTTAACAGTCTTTTCATTACTCCAATAAATGCGCAATAGCCCAGAATATGAAACAATGTGTTACTACTTACTACATTACGTGGTTAATATTTGTGCACACATGCTTCACACCAGAGCTGGACACATGAAAAATGGCCTGAGAGACACGTTAGATATGGAGGACAAAGTCTACAGCCTGCAGCTCTGAGAATGAGTGTTACTGCATGATTTATTGGTCTTTGGACATTTTATGCAGTCTTATGATGTATGTGTGCACTTACCAGAGAGGAGGTGTGCAGTGTAGGCTAGGAATTAAGGATTGAAGTGAATTATGTTTCACTCATACATTTTTAAAGGTTTTGAAGGTACTTTGCGGATTCCGTTGCCTGGAAAGAATATCAACAGCAGCTTTGGAGGAACAGAGCAGAATATAGTCTTGATAAACTCCAAACAACTGCTCACTTAATGGAAACATTATATATTATTTTTTAATGTAAAGTCAATCCGTGCCTTTTTGTGTTGATTTTGATTTTAACAACAAAATGATTTAGCAAAATCTGGCTAAAAAGCCCGAGTGGCACGGCCTGATGTCACAACGGTCTTTTAATGAGGCCAGATTGTATTCCATAATGTACTTATACTTAAATTACCCATTAGCGCCATCATGTTGCCTAATCTGCTAATGACCTCTGACTACATTCAGGGTAGAGCTACTTCTTGAGTACAACCACTCAGCATGTGACATTAAGGTGCAGTGCCAACAGCAGTTTGGTAACAATTTGTACTGACCGCAGGTAGCAATAATAATGCAGGCCTGTGGCTGCAGGTGTTGGAGATGATGTCGTTCTAAGGCTCACGTCTTTAGCTGGAAAATAATAAAACCTTTCATGTAAAGTTTGTATTTTATGACAACATGCTGTCAAGATGTTGACCCAGAGAAATAGACATCTAATATAATGACCCAAGAAATCCAAGATCAATCTTTCATGTTTTGAAATTAAAGTTGAGATTGGCTGATGGAGGTTTTGGAAGTCATTCACACACACACACTCACACACATGCCATGGTGCAGGCACCCGAGGGGCTCTTCCTCTGACACTGAGAGCAGGCAGACATAACAATAAACTGATTTTAAAATCCAAAAAATCAGGAAGTGAAACAAAATGCACAGAAGAAAGTCTCAAACAAGATTAACGATAACTCAGGTAAATAATAGCCAACGGACAAAAACACTAAACTAATAAATGTAAAAATAAAATCAAACTAGCAAAACAGTCATCTGGTGAGGAATAAACAACAACCCACGAGGCGTAATAAAATAACTTAACCAAGTAAACAAAACGACAGCGGCAACTGTTTGCAAGGTTGAAACAGTAATTAACCAATAAATAAAACAACCAAAACTGGTCTTAATGCCTAATAACAAAAGGACATAAAACAAAAATAAATCAAATATAGTAGCCACACAATTGGGCTCTAACAAACAAACATATATTTAATAAAGAGCCTCCTGGTGGTGGAGAAACTCACTGTCTTCACTCACTGAATGTATCACTACCATGAACCATACTGTGCAACGACAGAGATCCATCCTCGCACTGATGACGCTAATGACAGTAATGCAACACCTCGTTCACATTTCATTTCAGAGGCTCTGTTCTAATCACCCTACAGTCATTCTGGACCTGGATAAACAGCAGTTTGATGTTCTCAGCAGCAACATGCAGTAAAAACCTGATGAAGGACAATGAAACAGATATCACAGAAGCATTTTGAACATTAAGATAAATTAAACTCATATAAACTATAATTTAATCGATGATATTTTATAGCAGCTGGAGTTGTTTAACAGCTCACTTGCATCTTTTGAGAGGTTTTTAATTTGTTGAACAGTGGGATGAGATTTCACCTCAAATATGTTGTCTTTTTTTTTCATAAAGTGCATTTATTATGATGTAAATGGCACAGAACTGATACAAAACATTAGAAGCTAGGAGCTAGGTTTATAGTTTATATGTTGTGATGATGAGGTAAAGTAAGGTAAGATCAGCCTAGATCAGGTCTGCCTGCTAGAGAATCACAGATGTGTCAGTGTAAACCCTGTGCTACCAGGCCCTGTACATTTTATAATGCACATAATATCACGTCTGCCACTTGGGTTCTTCCTGCCAAGCTGTGTGCACCAAGTCATTTTCCGCTATATTTGAATCTTTGACACATATGAGACATTTACAGTGTAACTGTCCAAATCTGCACTTGGTTAATGCTGAAGCCACAGGAGTCAGGCAGCGAGCGCACTGGAAATGGGAGGAAATGACCTCATCACTACATGTGATTGACATTAGTATGATCCCGGAGCCCAGCGGAGGCTTCACTGATGTCAGATTCAGTCACAGCGGAGACATTTCTTGATAACGTCTGAAGTAACAGCGCTACTTGGTTCGGCTTCGTGGACGACTGTGTCTGCATTAATAAACAGTCAAATTTGTTTTTGTACTTTCATCGGTGTTTCAAAGGGAGCAGAGATATAAGGAAGAAAAGAGATTACATTCCCTCTCCCTCTTTATCTTCCCTTTTCTATTTTCTCTCCACGTGCAGCCATATTTTACCGCTGATGACTGAGTAATATACCTCTTTATTTTAACATCTACATTTTTGTATCGTTTGCATTCTAAAATACTTGTTGTTTCACTGTAGTTTGGCAACTCGTTTTCTCTCCCCGTACGGAGCCGGTCTCCTTGTCAGGAGAAGTTCCTACAGAACTGGATTTGGTTTTTAAGACTTTGTTTTCTCTGGAGATGGAGCTTTTACTCACGTCCACTGCAGCTGGAATTTTTATTCTGCCTTGTTGCAATATTGGAACACATTTTGCTGGAGGCTGGCAAAGATGATGTTCTTTGTAAAACACCCAGCTGATGCCATGAAAACCTTGGTCTTGTTCACCATTTTCTTTGCCAATAAAAGAAACAAGACGCCACGAAATTTTGGACATTTTATATTTTCTTCCTTAGAATTCTGAGGGGAATGAAAGAATATTAATTAATTTGACAAACATCTGCCTAATGTTTTTATAATATTTTTTTATTATTATTCAAACAGAAAAACAAAGTTATTTATGGCTTTTTTATTATTATTTAGCCTTGTTTCCATTCATATTGGAATAGAGTGCTGCCTGACGTGCTGCATATTAGGATCAGAATCTGACTCAGGATCAGAATTACTTTATTTCACCTAGTCCCAAATCCACGTTGTGCAGGAGGGGAATCGAGTGTAAAATCAACGGTTTATTTTAAAAACCACTTGGGACTTTTTGACTCTATTTTAAAAATTATTTTATCCAGTTGACCTTTTAGACTAAATTTTCATTTCCACTCTCTTCATCCGGTACTCCTTTAAAAAGAAAGAAGAGGAAAAAAAGGGGAAGAGCAAAGAACTGTATATATATTCTGGGTGAGTCATTAGTGATACAGCGACTGGGTATTAATTTCACATTAATTTTCCTCTGCTGTCACATCAGAGATTTGGCCTCTAATAATTTCTCTGCTGCAGCAGAATAATAGGATCTTTCTTCATTCTACTCTTTGAAGTCAAAGAGCCAGATCATCGGGGTAAAGACTGCCACTTATGATGTGCTTTAGGTACAAATGAGGGGGCATTAGTTGGCCGGACCCTCACATGAATACCAATAGCGTGCTCCTTGACTGATAGTCAGTGCAGTTTATCTATTTTTCTTTCTAGTATTTAAAAATATCACTCAGGCTCACAGAATTGTCGGTCGAATCTTCATGATCCCATGTTTTCCTGAGGAAAACAATCGACGGCAGCAGTTTATAATAACCTGGATTCTTGCTTCGTCCAGTGAGTCTAATTGATCATTGCCCTGATAGAGAAAATGTCCTCATCCATCACTGCACTCAAAGGCACATTAGAGTGTCTTTCACTAAGGTCACCTCATCCCCAAATGCAGCTGGGTCCTCAAAACAATTTTTTGACTCAAACACCTGTCACCAGAATATTGTTTGAAAAAGAGAAGAAAGTTACCGGACACGTAGGTCACCAAGAGTCGTCCTGATAAAAAGGAACCTTCACTTAACTGACGTCTGGTGAGGAATAGCGTTTACAGTAAAATCAATTTTCATGTGCAGTAAAACACAGTTTAACTTTTTTTTTTTTTGTGCCCATGTCGACCACCTTCATTTCCTGTATTTTTATTATTATTCCAGCAAAAATAATGAGAAGAATGTTACATCTTTGGCATGACGATCCTTATCAACATGAGCTCTGACTGAGAATTGTTTGACGAGTTCAATTACAGACATTATTTTCTAAAAGATATAAGTTGCAGATGGTGTAAGATTGTATTTATTGGCCATGTTGAAATGAATCATTCTAACGTGGTCCACGTTGAAATAGAAAATAGTGGAAATAGAAATTAGTCGTCACGTGTAACGACATGATTCAAAGCCCAAATGGCGTTGCAGTATGCCAGGCCTCGGTGTTTAACATAAATGCAAATGTTTCACGTCATAAGGAGCGCTTACATAACGGGAGCCTCGTGTGGGGCGGATCTGGCCGAAGTCATGGCTTACTGCACAACACAATGCACTACATCCTTTTAAAACCCTATTGTTTTCCAGCACCTCTGATTTTGGTCTCAGCGCATGCCGTCAGGCAGATAGAGGCTTCAAACGACAGATGGGCTGAGATGCATCACAGTCATGGTGTTGATCTGAACAGATGAGACAGTCGGCTCAGTTAGCCTGCCGCTGCACCTGGGCTGCTTACATCAAGATCAAGCCCAACCACTGATACTAATGTAATAACAACGTACAAAGCAGGCGTAGGCACCGGGGCATATTTATATCCTCTGCTCGTGAGTATTCTTGAGGTCAACTTCAGCTTGAATTCAGACAGAGAAATGAACAATTCCTTCAGCACAACAATTGCAAGCCTGTGGTAATTTTTTTTCTAATAATGTAATTCCACATTCATAAAATTTTTTATAGTCTGGTAATGGATATTGAATTGAAATGAGACACGAGGCACAGCCGGCTTCTCTCCCTCCTTTCACCAACATCTCAGTCCACTAGTATTAATTTAATGCTTCGTCTATCTAATATTGTAATCCTATAAAAAATTCTGCTATTGTAATTTCATCCACCGCAGAGTTAAGCCTCGGAGTCTATCCTCTTCCCAGTTTCTTAACACAAAACCATAATCCAAAACCTTGTGTCAGTTAAAAAGTGTCAGGGAGGTTGAAGGTGTGTGGGTTGTGTATGAAGCCTGGTTATCCTCAAAGATCTGGCGGTTCAGTGTCTTTCAGGGCGTAGCTACAGTATATAAAAAAATAAGTTAACGTGTGTGGGAATGATGACTTAAGACAGATATTTTTGACGGAAATCCTGCCAGCGCACAAATTAATCTAGCTGCAGTACTGTATAACAGGACGTCTGTTTTTCTTTTTCTTTTTTTCATTCGCTCGCCAACTGGATGAATTAACTGGAATCTGTCTCTTTTATATGGAAATCAGGCCACAAATTAACACCTGAGATTTGCTTTGAGACGGCACGCAGCCTCCATGTTTTTAATATGCATTGGATAACTTGATTTTTGACGTTTTATTAATAGGAAAACTGTCAGGGAAGAGTTCTTTATTTAATCACAGTCACATTACGGAGAATTCTTTTTGACAGTAATCAAATTCTGTGACAATGGTGAAATTACTGTAGACTTTGCAATTTTTTCTTTCAACTGCTCACTTCAGCGGTCACCAGAGTGCATCATTTCCATCTCAGTATTCCTTTATATCCCTTCCTGGCAGCTTCATCACCATAATGGTTTACTTATTTTGTCTCTCTTTACTTGACCTCTTAACCTTTTAACCTTTACTTTATTAACCTTTATTTTTAACCTTGCCCTTCCTGGTCACTGCTTACAGAAAAGTATAGACTCTAAACAAGTATCTGTAGTGAAATAGTAATTACACTCATTAATAAAGACCTCCTTTAATTAGTCCGAGGACATTCTGACTGACACACTTGACAAGCACAGCCCTGGGACAGAGTCCTTGATACGTAGACGGTATTTTTTGATATGTTAAGGTTGAGAAAGTTTATCCTTCACATTTGTTGTCCTCATATCGCAGGGGAAGGAAAATGCACTGGAGTGTTGTTTCTGCCGTCGCTGCAAAAAACTTTTCTTACAGACAGCTGTTTTTTTTGTTTGTTTTTTTTTTCAAAATAAAAAAATCAGTGTAATCAGCTAGTGTGTGCTTAACACACACAGAAAAACACACATCTACACACACTCAGACTTCCTTCTCTCCTCACTTCCAGTTTTACAGGAAATTAGTTGGAGAGCCGCTGCCAAAAGACAGGGATTCATTAAAGCTTAAGGACGATGACACACTCTGATATCAATAATCAATCATGCAACTCCATGTTGCGATCTAGTCAATTAGGCACTACTAGAAATCAATGCAGTGATGAAGAGGCCTGTCCCTGGGGTCCAACCTAGTGCTTACTCCGCTCGGTGGCGTCTCTCCTCATCGGAGTATAAATCCCAAAGCGTTTATAATCTCCACAGCTGGTCATACTCTGAAAACTGCTCTCCGCTGAAGGCTCAGCACACACCTGAATGTTTGTGGAGTGTCTCTACACCATTTCCAGGAAGACAAACAATAGCCAGTTCACAGTAAAAGCACTTTAGAGAGATGACAAAAATACAGGGGACACACTGAGTGATTCAGTCAAGCTGCACGTCTTCGGTTCACGTTCAGTTCAGCCGGGACTTGAAGCTGTCACGCCATATTTCACACTTCTCACATCGTATGCAACCCTAAAAGTCTACCACTCAAATGTTTGCATGCACAAAGATGCTTTTTGCTCCTGTTTGCTTCTTGCATAAATTACGAGACACCACAGACGTAGCCCCACTGCAGACTCCCACTTTTCAAAGACAAACCCTAAGCGTACATAATGCACGGCATCTGACGGCTAAACCGGCTGAAACGCCGTTTGAATCAAAATGCCGGAGAGCTGCTGACGTGTATTCTGTGCTGTGCATTTTGTGTTTCTTTTAATGTGTTCATTTGAGGGACGGGCGTGTGTGTGAATGTTTGTGCCTGTGCGCATTTGTGTGTGTGAGTCTTTTGGGAAAGAGAAGTTACACAAGGTCACTGGCTTCACAGCGGTCCAGCTGTTTGACTTGGATGAGGAGCACAAAGTGGGTTCGACCTTGATGTTTACCAGGTGGCAGAGTGGCAGGGGTCACAGTTTGGGTTATGAGTGTGATTCCCCGAGTGGAATGTGTACAAAAAAAGTGTGTTTTTAAGGCAACATTTCTATAATCTGTGATTTATATCTGACTCAAGTGTGTTTAAACAGGCAACGAGAATAAAATGAAAACACATCTTAGGGCTGCCCCATAATAATAATAATAATAATAATAATAATAATAAATACAAGTATTTGAAAATGATTCACAGGCAGATGGATTTACGAATTTCACTTCATTTACTTCACTGAACCAGTCTGAGCTTCAGACTGTGACCAAAGTAGTTATGACCATTTTGTGAGCGTGTGCAAATTAAAATTTTATATATTCATGCGAGTGCGTGATGATCATTAAGTCCATCACCCAAACCTGACCTGAAAACCGTCTAATGCATTATAAATGGTCTGGTTGTGCAGAGATGTGCATATAGAGCTTTCTGTAGAGTTTAGTAATGCAGATTACTGACAGCCGGGGCAAAAGAGTCACTGGCACAGCCAGGGTGGTTACGTGTGTGCGCACAAGGTGTATAGTCTTAAGGGAAAAAAAAGAAAATGAATCCTACCTCTAAAAACACAGGTGTCGTCAAAACAGTTCGTCCAGTAAGGTATTGGTCCGTGACAACCCAGTAAATAGTGAGGTTTAAACCGTCACTGTCCGGCAGTTGGAGGGCGGTGTGCAGGAGTAGAGATGAGTTCTTCTATCGACAAAGTCCGACTCAGAACGGGGAGAAACAGAACTAAGCTGGGCTGAGAAACTAAGAACAGAGTCTGAGAGAACACAAGACAGAACAGAGGAAAAAAACAGACAAGAATACAACTAAGGAAGTGCATACGCCAGACAGAACTCACAGAGTAGACACAGCGCTAGGAGAACCCTCAGACAGAACAGACAGAAACACAGAACAGACAGAAGTCTCAGGAGAAAGTCAACTTCCAGGCACAAAAAAAAAAAAAAAAAACAGGGGAAAAGCCTTTTCAACAAGTAATCCATGACAAGGACAGACTGAGGGAGAGGGGACTAAAACCCAGGGCACCAGGTGAGATGAGTGACACTGATTAACAGAGAATCACAAGACACAGGTGATGGTGATGAAACTAATTACCCAGGGAGATACAGACACAGACGGCTTGGACTTAGGTTCATTATTTTTGTCACAACAATTGCCTGACCAGAGGAACCAGTTTTGGTTCCTCTGGTCAGGAGTTACCTGGTCTGGTTTCGGAGAGGGTTGACCGATACTCAACAGCTCACAACTTCCCTCTTACTAAAGTGTCAAACTTTTACAGCAGAACACGAATCTGCACGGATTTCGAGCCATTTCTCCATGACGCCACACTTTTCTAATTTGTGCAAAACAAGACCTGACATTTTAAACAAACAATAAAATTTAAATCATAGGCCTGGTGACTTTTATTTAATTTTTATTTTTTGCTGTCACATTCAATTCAATGTTCAACAGGGGAGACGACATCTATCAGTGACGAACCTCTGATGTGATTTTTTTTTACGTATATGACAAAACAAACAGTGTTTATTAAAATGCCAAAATACAATCAAGCTAACCCCAGGAACTGATGGAGTTTTCCAACACTCATGCCGTGTGTGTGCCTGGCAACACTGGATACAGATTGTTATCCCTCAGTGTAGAAGCCCACATTGTTATCTCCTTGGCGTGGACGTCTCTTTATTCTACAAGACAAAAAGCAGTTCCTTATCTGTGTTTTTGGAGAAATTGTTTTTTTTTCTTATGAATGTTTACCATGTCATCTACCACGTATTTGATTTGCTCACGTTTTCACAAAAACTATTTCACTGAAATAATCAACCTCCTGGACACAATGTGAAAGGTGAATTAAATCTGCTGTTTGTTTCGTATTCCTGCTAATTCTCAAGTGTAGCTGGGCATTGGTGACAAAAAAAAAAAAAGCTTTTGAAGCTAATCAACTGTGCTAATCAGGGTCTCACTGATTTGCAACAGGGCTCAGTTCGCTGCAGTGGTCAATCAAACAAACACAGGCCCAGCACCGTACCTGTAGGACAATCGTTAGGCACCTAGCTCCTCCATTAGTTCATTTATTCATTTGTTTGGACTCATGAAGGACTGAACAGAGAGAAACTGCAGAGGGCATCTTTCATCACGGCCCGGCTCTGGACTGTGTTTGTTTATTCAAGCAGCAAAAGGACTGAGGAGGTGATGAGAGGAATGCTCTCTGCTCTGCGACACCTTCCACAGGAAGGTGAAGGCATGGGGAATTTTGAACTTTTTTTCTGAAGCACATATATAGTTCTAAGTGTAATTAGAGGCTGTCAGGAATGAGGACAATTAAGTGTGGTTTCGGTGTCCCCCAGGGTTCTCTCAATGGGCCACATTAGAAAATGGGTGCAAAAAGATTGATGAGTTCAATGTTTTCCAAATGAGCAGCCTTATACACATAATTACACCACGGAAATGAAGGGATCATCACGATACAAACTCAGGCGAGGATATGCTAATTGCTCATCAAATGGGAAGGCTGCAGTGTCAGCTACACAACTGCAGTACACACTGAAGACACTAAAAAAGTGAGAAGAGGAAGAGCAGGGGAGGGGCTTCTGCTGCTCAGATTAATGTGATCCATCTTCCCTTTGTCTGTGTTCATTACCCAACGTATATTCACACTCTAACCTCCACTATCTAGTCTAGCACTCGGCGGCAGTCAGATGCACAAGGACAGTGCGGCGCTCCTCATCGTGCTGCGCCTCACGGTAGCGAAATAGTCGCTTTCTCAAGCAGCCACATTGGAATTTGAAAGAAAGAAATTTTAAATAATACATGCCTTCAGATTCATTTTCATTTTCCCTTTTCCAAGTGGACACTCTCGGTTCATTGATACAAGTAATTTTATGCATCTAACTCTTGTGCGCCGTGCACATTAAGATTAACTTTCCCTGGAGTTTGCAATGACACACTGAAGAGTAGGCCCCTTTGTCACCAGCTAGACCTCACTAAGTAATATTTAATGGAGTAATCTTGAGGATAATGACATGATTAATTTAAATATAGTTCCTCTCCTTAGTTTGGAGGTTGACAACATCATCATTAGAGGCTATGTGACTTCAACAGTAGCTTCTAGAAGGACTGGACAGAGAATATAGGCACACCGTCACTGATTACACCTCAGATCAAGGTCTTTTACACCAAAAGTCTTGGATTGTCTCCTGGTGCATCAGCTCTAATGGAAGGTTCTGGACACTTGGGAGGACAACAATGATCCAGAAGACACTGTAAGAGACAAATCCTATCCTTCAACAGTAGTCCTTCCACAGGAATGTCATTTTTCAGCAGTTCAACCAAAGCCTTTATTCTGCACAAACTACAAAAAAAAGCACATTGCTTTGCAGAAATACTGTCCGTGTGCTTCACTATCGTGTCTGCAGTCCAGTTCTGTACCACTGAAAATGTCTGGTTCTTGTTCTCGTTCTTTAGAAAGGCGAGACCGAGACTAATGAGCTGCGTTTGTTCTAGTCGAAGAAAAATAATAAAAATAAAATTAACATGTGAACTGCAACAATATTTACAAAGGAAAGAAATGTGAAAATGTAGGACATTCTCTTCTTGCCAACGTTTTGGCGTTGCATGTGTCAATTTCTGTTGCCTTTGAGTAAACTGCACTTAGTCAAATAACAGATTTTAGTTTTATTCTACTGTTGCTACACCAGATGTGTGGAAACATAATTGTTATTTATGATGTAATGACTTTTATGCCCCGGATAAGAAATCTCCTCTTTCCCCATTGAATTATTTATCAGTAAAATAGTGTCTATTGAAAAGGGTTTTAGGTTTAGAACGGCATAAAAACAACAAAAAGAATAGAAAAATAAAGGTGGTTTTGAGATAAAAGAAATGCCTTTGTTGGAAATTTCTAAAAAAAAAAAAACAAAGAAAACAAAGGTTGTCTAATGTAGGCTAATCTGCTACACCTTCTGGCTAATTATTCTCTAAGTTTTAACAAATAAAACACACAAACAGTACAAGTGTGTGCTCTTCTGAACCTTATAATAGGTTGGAGTTTGTGCATTGCTCAGGTCAGGCTACTGTTTGTCTCAAAGGCAGCTCTTCAACCCAAAACCCAAATGCTGGTGTCTGCCTCTGAGCTTATCAGCTTTTTCCAGATGGCGATTTGAGAGCATGTAGAAAGTGAGACGCTCATTGAAGGGAGAGGGGAGAGTTGGACAGTGGCAGGGAGTTCACAATAACAAAAACCAAGTCTGAAGGTGGGTTTGAAAATGTATTCTTTATAGGTACAATATAAAGGAAGACTGGTTTTGAAAACATTTTATCAGAGAATCCTACCAGAAGGTGGCGATCGTGCCTCCTAGCCTAGCCCTTTTTTTATGTTTTTACCATGCCTTGTTTTGTTTGTTTTTTTAATTATACAAATTGGCTGTATATACATTCCTCCATTTTACCCACAATAAATGTTTTTTCAGGAAGATATAAATGTGTTTTGTGAATTTGGGCTATGTAAATATATGTCATGATCAAATCTTTCCCCCTGCAGTGTCACTGCATCACTGCATCACTGCATCACTGCATCACTGCATCCTCATCACTGCGTCATTATCAGCCTGCTCTCTCAATGTATTTAAAAAAGACCGTATGTTCCCAAATATTCATAAGAACAGTAAGACAACTCGCTCTTCTTTTTCACAGTGTCTGCCTGCCTGTGTCTGTACATTTGTTATTGCCTTACATAACATTTGTTGACGGTTTGTTTACACATTGTAAAACCAAGTCTGGCCAGAGTTATGACAGTAGAACAACAAAATGTCATGGTGATCTGTGGGGGCTTCAAGTGCTGCGCTACCAAATGCACTGCCACTGGATGCATCCATGCAGACTCCTCAGCTAATTGTCTGTAATGTAATTTTATCTGCTCCAGGAGGTTATTGACAGCAACATCCCAGAAGCCTGTTCATCCTTCTGTCAACTCATCAGCATGGGAGATGCCATTACCATCTCATTACTCCATGTGTTGTCACCTAATCCTGATATTTCCCTACTTTCAGTCTGGGATCCAGCAGCTGTCGTGCCCGGCAATATCCACAAGTGTTTGTGAAAATTGTATTTATTTCAGCGGTGGATGGTTGGAAGAAGGGTAAGAATAAGAGGTTATAAGGGTGGCTTTAATTTCCTGAAAACACTCAACGCAACACTCTTATCTATACCGTCTTCCTGTTCTTACTGCTTCAAATACTTAAATCATTCAAATATTGCAGAGGAAGAAATAACATAACGCTGAATCCACACAAACGTTTTGAAAAGATTTGTTTGTGTAAAGTGTATCCTGGAGTTACGGCTTGTTATTATGGAAATAAGCAGGGTGGAGAGAGCAAGGAAAAGGTCAGCGATTGACATGAGGAATGACAGGTGTGGTGATCAGATAAAAAAAACAACAAAACAAAGAAAGAGTTGTGAATTCTGAGATTATATTTTTTTTAGTTTTGGTGGAGTTACCTGCAGAAATGTGAGAAGGTGTTTTTATACTGAGTACAGGAAGGAAAAAGTGTGTCTTTGAAGAAAACATATATAACAGTGAAACTGTTGAGGAGAAGTTAGCCATTTCTCATGTGAGAAAGGATCATGTTTTTTTTCCTCTAAAGGTGTGCAGGTCCACGGACGACCTTCTCTCCGGACTGTGTTTCTTTTCATCTGCTGTTTCCAGTGACTCTGTGCTGTGCCCCTTATTAATCTTCCATGGAAAAAACACTCAGCCTCATCCGAGCACAGGGTGCAGAGGTACATCAGAGCAATCGATGCGAGTAGCTTCTGTAAAGGAAGCAGCGGTGGGGTGCTGGTGATGTAGGTGAAGGTGAGAATCACACTCTGAATCTACAATTTATCCCGTACAAGCTGCAGAAGAGAACAGAGGGAAAGTTCCACATTTCCACTTCAGCAGCCATCAGTTGCTGAAAGGCTGTCTCCCTCAGCAGCGCTCCACCATGGCTGCTGTCACAGGATGGGTAGGTGAGTGTTAGTAGAACTGCAGCAGGCTCAGATGAAGACGTGCAGGCAGTCGGGAATGTGAGCTTCTGTGTTTCTTTTATTCAGTCCAGATAATTGCTGTGTATTTTATAGTGTAGTTAGGATATCATACTTTCCGTCATAACTGATCAAATAGCCGAGCTGTGACAGCGAATGCCATGTTTCAACACATCCTAACCTAGTCAGGCAACAGACCAAAAAAAAAAAAAAATCTTTGCGTGCTAAAGATCTGACAGACTGCAACTAAAAACTCAGGCAGCTTTGCTCGAAAATAAAAAAAAAATCAAACACGTGTTCCAACTATACTGCGGAGTTGTGAATACAGATGCATGGGCACGGCCTGTACTCACCAGCTGGAGGCAGAACTCCACCTTATTACAGAAACAAAGCCTAATCGTCCGACTGTACGGCTCATCAGGGAGAACATGGCTGTCGTTGCTCTGTGGAACGTCAGCTTGCGTCAATAACATTTTTCCCTTAACATAAAATGTATGCATACAAACAGCCTGTGTATGTGCAGGGTTAGGCCCAACACACACATGGACTGACACTGACGCACACACGTAATGTCCTGTCATTATAATATTCCTGAGGCATAGAAAGGGCAATGTGCCCAGGCTGTCGTACATGAGGGAACATGAGTGATATGGCTCCGTGCCTCCAGGCTCTGGTTGTCAGTCTGCTAAATTGTTGTAATTTTCTTCCCCTGGTCTGGCCTGCAGATGTGCAACCTTCAATATTTCACCTTTCCAATCTTCCCAGGTCAGGAAGGCATTAAAAATACACTCTAATGCATCCTTTAACTACAGCCTGAAAGACTTGCCTTAAACAGGAAGTTAACTTGTACGTCATATTTTTTTCAGGAGATAATTAATCATACCGACTCTAAACACTAAACAAAACAGAGCGCAATAAACCAGTACCTGCTGTCCAATCGCTGCCCCCTCCTCATTTGTTTACAGCCTGCTCTCTGCCGTGGTGTTACAGTTAGGAGGAAAAGGTTGACACACAGGTACAAGGATTCACCTCACATTATACAATATACATTGTTTACTTTCGCTCTCATTAGATCGAGGCTGCGCTCATTTCTTTAACACAAAGGACCCTGTGTCTCTTCACGTGTGTACTGCCTAATGCAGAACATTCTCAGCTTTTGTTGCTTTCTCCCAAGGACACATTAAATCAGAAGAAAAATTAAATGGTTTTGTTCTCAGAATTCTAAAAATATAATTAAGTGTGATGCATTTAGTATGGGACTGCCTACAGAAACATCAGGCCGATCGTCATACGCTATTTAAAAAAATATAATTTCCAGCAGTGTTTATGGTGTCAAGGACTGCAGGACAATTGAAAAGTTAAAGCTTGGCCATAAGAGAGGAGGGGCGGCAGAGACGCTGTGAGGGAGAATGGCGGCCCAACGTCAACTCCTGCACTCAAGCTGCTGAGTGTAGCTTTCAGGGTGCCATTTGTCCATTCTGTGCTCCAGAGAGAGACGAGCCGTCAGGAGAGACTCCCCGCAGCAGATGGCAGAGTTATGGTCTGCAGAGGTGAGAAATAGCCCATTAGCCTCGCCAAAAATTACAGCCTGCCTCCTCTCTGGTGCTCAACCTTGAATACACCTGACCAGACTGGGGGACAGGGAGGATCACACTGTAATCAGACCGCTGTTGACAAAAATACTCAATCTGCTGCAGCTACAGACGTCTGTGCTGTAGGGACTGTGGCGTCCACTAGAGAGGAGTGTTAATACGTTTACAATTAAAAAAAAACAACATAATTTGGGAAACACTCATCAACTAACATATATAATCCGAGGCTGACCACAGGATGATGTTTTGATTTGCCAGAGTCTCACTGTAATCCGCATTACTTTGCATGATAATTTCTGTAAGCACACTATTAAATATTATAAGACCAACAAGTTAATAAAAAAAAGGCAATTTAACATCTACATTTGCTGGTTAAAAACCTTTTATATTTTAACTCAATTTAATCTGTTGGAGGTAAAAAAGAAAAAAGTGTCAGTTGGGATTTTAATGTCTCATCAAAGTGTAAATCTTTCTGTCATCATGACTAATCATTGCATTTTAAAGTTCAGTCAGTGTCGGCTTCAGCATTTGAATCATCTTCAACCTGAACGGTTTATGCGTCTTATTTGAAAAAAAAAAAAAAGATCCTCTGTGAATAAGTGGAATAACATTTCTATACATGTGGAAGGTATCGCCACAGGAAAGTGGCACAGAGAATAAAAGGCTTGGGAGATTTTTAATGTCTTCTTATTCACTGAAAATGATGAGACTGAATTAATGCCACAGCTTTCCCCAGCCAAAGACACTGCGCTACAATGTGGAGACTTGATAAGCGTATAAGGATTAGCCTGCATTAGACTGGAGCTGGAAAATTCAGGACGCTGCTTAGGAAGAAATTCAACAACCATGACATAGGTTGAGGTTTTTTTTATGTAACCATTTCTTTGTTAATAAATCAACTCTACACGTCGGACATGGAAAAAGACTACGGGAAAGCCCAGACACTAAGACTTACTTTGGAAAAGTTTATTTTTTAAAGTATGAGAAGACATTACAGGACCTGAATTAGAAAATAAAAAGGACCATTTTGGACAGTTTATGGTTGTATTCTGATTTTAAACAGTGTCACAACAACAACGTCAACGTGCCCGATTGAATAAAATATAAAGAATTTTACTTCTGCATCCTCACTGCATCTTCATGACTCGTTAAGTTTTTACATCCTGCCAAAGAACGTGAACCGCTACAGACTGAGTTCAAGTGTTTTGAACTGTCGTTATGGTACGGAGTGGCTTTGTGTGTAAATATTTCCAGAAGCTAATAAAGCTGTAACAACGGCAGTGTTCGCTGATTAGGTTTTTATGAAAAATACATTTGTCTGCTTAATGTACAGTATGCGGGGCTTCTAATTATAACAGTGTGTGCTGTGCTGTGCGTGTGTTAAAAGATGCTACACCAGATGTTACGACTCTCAGATTTCCTCATTAAAATTATCAGCATGGATTTAATCAGAAATACTGCTCAATTGGCAGCTTTGATTTTCTTTTTTTTTTTTTTTTCTTTAATGCTAAAACCCCAGGCCAGTGATAAGGCTGTACTTGGCTTGACAGCTTAAGAAAATACTTTCTGTAATTAGTGTTGATACACAAAACCTAACTGAGAAAGGAAAATGTTTGACAGAAAAAGAAAACATTTTTTCGAGCAATAATAATCTGTGGTACAAATCTGGTGAAACCAAATTTGCATGACCTCTTATTTTGGTGAGTTATGGCGCCTCCTGTGGCAGTCAGTGTGTCTTCTTAATGAGCAAAAGATCTGGACAGGGATTCAGAAAATGTGAAACTATTTAATAGTTAATGTGTGTCTAAATTGATGTTTGTCTTTGTATGTCTTCCTGCAGTGGACTCACATCTCTCTGCGTGACTATTATTGTCACCCACTCTCAACCGGGGATGACCCCCACACCTCTGTGCAACAAACCAGCAATTGAAAAATGCTGGATAAACAAATGAATCATTTAAGCAGATAAAGTCATGCTTGACAGACATCCCATTAAACAAAGATTTGATTTCTAACCTTGTCACCAGTCACTGCATACATTTACTTTGAACCCTTTTTCAGATAAAGTTTTAATTTAATAAAGCTTCTCTTGGTCATACAGCTTCCTCCATCTCTGTTGTTGTTGTTGTTGTTGTTGTTTTGAGTGTGAGAACTAAGCCATTAATCAAAAATGGAGCAGCTTTGTTGATGTTTCTAAAGCAACTTTAAAGTGTAGCCATGCATTAAAGTTTTTAATTATTGCCTGGAATATATATATATATATATATATATACTGTATGTTTTTAAAGAGCGCATATAAAACCCAGGATAACGCTTCAGCAGACGCTGACACCTGTAAAGACGACACTGGCAGCAGGTAGTTAGGAAGAAATTACAATGGGCCCCTAATGGCAGACACTTTGACAGGTCACAGAAGGAAAAATCACAGGTGTATATAAAAGAAATTACTGATGGCTGGGTTCCATTTAGCTTTTCCAGCGGTATTGTGCTTTCTGACTTACTGTCGCACTCCGCTGCCTGACGGCAGCTAAACTGGCTCATCATGAACAAAGGCAATACCTCTTCTGCAACATTCAAATGTCAGCTGTGAAAAATGACCTTCCGTGTCATTACCCTGAGAAGTACTAAATATAACGGCTGTTACCTGGAGCACTGTAACATCCACAGCAGGAAAAGACGTAAATGGTACACATACATGCACAAGTATGTATGTGAGTATGGGCAATCAATCGGTACATGATGATCTGTGAATGGCCATAACCACGACACGTGCTGAAAAACACTCTCTCACGTACGAAGACCATCAGTGCCACAACTGGCCTAGGTGTGTGTGTGCGTGTGTGTGTGTGTGTGCGCCACCTTTATTAGAACAACCAGATGGTGAAACATCACCTGTCTACGCCATTACTGCAGGGATTTGTTAGTCTATTTCAAGGTCGCAGTAATGTTTATACTTTCTCTTTTACTAAGACATTATTTCTATCAAAAAATAAACTTGAAATGTTTTGTTTTTTTACTAATTAAAGAAATATGGGTGCCTATCAGTACAAGGCAGTTTCCAGAACACCCACAATGATTATTTTTACTGGTATTGAAATAAAAAGTGTGGTTAATTATTTAATCTTTAAATGTAAATCAGTCAACTATTTGTCTGTGGAAACTGAGGATAAAGAAAATAATAAAAGAGAGCACTACTGCAGCATGTACGTAACTTTGTCCAGCAGCACGTAACACATTTATTTTTGACTGCGTGTGTTTACATATAAAACAAAGGTTTTATATGTATGTTTCACAGATAGGAAAAAAAGGGTATAACAAAAAAAAAAACATTTTATTGTGCAAAGGCTGGAATGTCTCACAACGCAACGTACATTAAATTCTGCATCATGGCACAGATCTGCAGCACATTCCCCTGTTAGCGCTTATTGTAAAAGTCAAACATCTACTAGTTTTTTTCATGTCATACTAGAGATATGAAGAGAGAAAATAGCAGTGAGAGGTTAATATAGATTCCCCCTCGGCCACAACATATACTGCACAGCTGGCTGGTTTTTACATTTAACCAACTCCATAAAGTGTTGAGATTAAAATTGCAAAGAATAAGATGGACTGTTATTACATCTGTAAAAAAATAAAAGCTGCCACATGATGGGGTTCATAGTGACACAGCAAGGCCACTGTCTGTGAAATAAACAAAACAGAAATGTGAGCTCTGATTTACAAGGCTCCACACAGTGAATTTTTGAAATGTCACTGTTGCCCTTTTTTTGTCGGTCCCTTGCATGGCCACACACTGGTCAGTTGACCACAGTGTGATTACAACCCGGTCAGTCAGCAGTAAGCACCATTAAAGCCAAGGCTCTACTCACAAGCAGAGCACAAATATCTAGTGGTGTATAAACTTTAAGGGTCAGCACCGACGTGACCTGCGGCTAATGAAATCATAATACACTTTGGCATTGCTCTGCCGTTTGTCGGCTGCTGTGTGAGGGAACATGAGGCGGTGAACTCATTAGGCAGTTTACCCATTAAGCTGGCAAGGCTGTCCTGGAACATATCAGCAAGGTCAGTGTTCCTTATGTATCAGGATACAGCTGCAGGCTGTCTGATTAGAGATGATGAGTTGCTGTTGTCCACGTCAGGGTCTGCACATCACAGCGTATAAATAACCAGCAGCTCGGTGTGAGCGCAGTCCAATGAGACGTGGACGGAACTCAACAGGGACGTCTCTGTGACTTGGACCCATATTCTTTCCAACACAGACACAGACAACAGACTTAGCTCTGATGACTTGAGTCTGTCTTTTTGTCAAGAAACACTTCACTTTAAAATAATATTATACTGCCTCCTAAAACTTTAGAACTTTAAGAAATCCAACGTCTGATACAATTGGACCTTGGAACAAACTCGCTGTGATTTTTCATAAAGATATGAGACAACCAAGGGCCAATATACTTTAATATAAAGTATTTATATTAATATACTTTAATATAAATGTGAATATATTCAGCCTACAACAAGATCAAATGAAAGAAAATAAAAAAATACTCTGTCACATCCACCACCTTCATTCAATTCCACATGATTAAAGATGTGGTAGGAAAAGAAGGAGGACAGGTCGCTGACCCAGTCTGATGTGATGAAAGTCCAAGTGTATAATGTGAAAGCTGAAGACTGTAACAATATGTCAGTCGGTATCATAGGAATTATCACATACCGGGGCGTTCAAATGACATTTAAATGATGTTAAATGATCATCTGACCATAACATGTCAAGTCTGAGAATGTAGTCAACAGCAACTGTTTTCTATAAAGAAAAAAGAAAAAAAAAAGTGAAACATTTATTATATTCTGTGGCAGTGCAAAATAGACAGAAAGCAGAAAATATTATCTAAATAACCAGGTTTAAAGCGAGCATCATCCAGAGCAGCACCTGCCACTGTGACATGAAGCTCTATATCAGTCACTCACAGCTGAGGCATCATAATAAAACGGGTTATGGTGCTATAAAGCCTGTGTGGTCACATTCATATAAAAATGTCGGAGGTCACTATATCATTAATTTTGTAGATTTAAGGCGTAACAGAATCAATAATGATAACAAAAAGGGAGGGTGTGTACCGCGCAAGATATACGAGAGCAACGGGGAACAGCAGTCAGAAATGTACACCTTGTTATATACACGGTGAGGGATGATATACTGTATATCGCACCTCCTAGAACATCGTGGCCTCCTCTCATGTCGTCTGATGAGCTCACCGGAATGAGAACTGAGATTAGGTTTTAGTTTAACTGTTCCCAGAGCAGTTCAACTGAATTTTGACTGGAAATTACTGTATTTTGCTTCACATTTGGTGAGGTGAAGCCCAGTGTCACTGCTGTATGAGAGGCATCATTCAGACACAGACTGGGCTCTATATCTTCTGCAGATGACACACACACACACACGCAGGGACAACAAATGTCCGACTTCACAGCAGGCACTTCACTGTACTGCATATCTAGCAGAGAACAGTCTGAGTGTAGATGATTCACAGAGGCTCAGAGTTGGACAAGGACGTGATAGGAACAGACTGAATGATCTGTAATAATATGTCTGCCAGACCAAATGGAACAATTTTTCTTTCTTTAAGTCCTGGTTACCTAGGAGATAAAACATCTCGCTTAAAGCACCAAGCATCGAAAGGCTACAAAATCATTACCAGAACTTGATGAACTTCCCATCAAAGAAGTCCGATTGTTGCTTGTTGTTGCTGAGACGTTCAATTAGTTCGTTACTGATCAAAACGGAATACTTCATTGTCAGACTAACTCAAATATGCAGCAATTCAAGAGAGAACTCTGATAGAAATAGCTCACCTTCAGTCAGTTCGTGTAGCTACACAACAGCCAGGGAGTGTCAGGGGAAAAAAGAGAAAGACCCTTTTAGAAAATAAAGAGCAGAAAAAGCTTTAGATAAAAATGAAAGGTCTCACAAGAATCAATATTGGTGCAGCCTCTGAGAGATGAAGGCAGCTGAAGAAACTACAACTCTTTAGAAGCGACAGCTCGGTGGCTTTGTTTCCTCTCCATGGGTAACTTTTATATTTTCAATTTTGTATCTAAGTTTCTATATTATTTTTCTTTAGCCATAAAAATGTTATTAAGATTTGGATTTAGTCAAGCAGGACGTCGCTGAAGGCCTTAGGTGTGAAATCCATGGCACGCCACCGACTAACGGTTTTATTATCATTGTAGTTTTGGAAAGTAAAGCATTATTGCTATTTTGTTTGTTTTATAAACTTTTATGTATTTAGTTGTACCTGCCTTGGGACGACAGATGTAAATTATACTACAGGCTTGTTGTGGTGCATAATTATTCATCATTTTACACAGGCCACATCAAAGTAAACAATAAAAACCACTCTGGCAGCTGGGGGATGAAGAACAAACTTCTAATATTTGGAATTCATCATGTTGTTTCCCAACAGAGACCAAAGAACGGTTTTATTTTTTACTAGTGTTGTTAAAAGGGATGTTTACTATGTCATTTCAATGATTGGGATGTGATTTGTGATTTGTGATTTCTTATAAAATACACGGAATGGAATCTGTTTATGCTCACACTCCAAGATTCATCAAACCTGGTACCTATGGAAAACATCAGTGAAAACATCAGTGAAAACATCAGTGAAAACATCAGTGAAAACCTCTGTACAATACTGTTGTTTAAAACAGTTTTAATATATTTGAATGGTTTTGGCGTTCACTCCTCTTTCTCACTTGATATCACTGGACATAAGGGTCACCACCGGGTGAGCATAAATAAAGGCTGTATATGTATTGATCCACATGGGGGAGCTGTGCAGAGTGGGAGGTGTAATGAGGAGGGCATAAAACTCCAAAGTGCTGACTTTGTTAAAGGCCGTAAAGTTATGGGATGTGATGGGACCAATGAAATCCCATGTCCACGATCATCCTCGCCCCCAGCCCTGGTTTTATTGGATTCCAGCACACGATGAATATGATTTTAAAGTTTAAAGACAGACATTTAAAGAGTCCTTTTGTGAATGTCTGTCTTCTCATATTGAATAAAGTGAAACACGAGTACGTGAACCCTACAGTTCACGGTCGAATGTCCAGCTATCTGATAGGCTGAGACAGTTTACCCGTCAGACACCACCTGTTTCTGCGAGTCAATATTGTACACTGCAGCATTGACATCATTACATTAAAGTTAAATCTGATTTAGCTAAAAAATACAAATGTGATGTGATTTAATCCTAACAAATAGAAAACTAACGCCCCTAACTTGGTTAAATCATTTACTAGACATAAAGAACGCATTTTAGCACAGTACAATTACTTTTGGTTTATTTTTAGGAAATGCTTTCATATTCCACCTCTTAATCATTGCCCGCTCCTCTTCTGGTTGTACTTTGTCATACCCTTGGTGCGTTCTCTCATGAATTTACAAGCCTATGAAGGTGTAACAAGGGAATTGTAATGGTTAAAAATAGGAACCAGCCTTAACCCCAGCTGATACTGTTGCAACGCGTCACTGCTGCATAGCCATTAGGCAGACACTACTCATAAGGTAGATAATAAATACAGCATATATCACTACGCACCTGCAGACTGTCTGATTGGAGATGATGAGTTACAGTTGTCAACTTTATAATAAGCAGAAGTATTTTTCTTTTCTTTTTTTCCCAAAACAATGAGCAGCTACGTACCGCTGTGACTGTACGCCTGCGACTAATGACAGGAGGAAGCACTTCATAGTCACCATACATCAGACCAAGTACTAGTACTAGTACTAGTAAATGTCAATTTCCTCCAACAACAGAAGGACGGCGACATTAAGGAAAGATTAAAAACCCGGAAATGACGTGTGTAATAATACATGCCACGCTTACTTCACAGTGGCTCTGAAAGTGAGGTATATTTGGACGTTTAGTGTTTAGAATATTAGACATACAGCACTGAGGCTTACATGAAGATAAAACTAATCAAAATAATGTGATTTAATATATATATATATATATATTTTTTTTTTGTATAGTGAAAAGAAAATATAGTGACAGTAAAATGTTCAGAACGTGACCCCTGCACAGGGAAAACATGTAAAACACAATATACAGTAGAGACCTTTATTTAGTCAGTAGGGATCAAATCAGTGATTTTATGCCATAGGATGAAAGGGATAACAGAGTGTTTCATCTCATTTCCATAGTGTATTGCAAAATTCTTTTTTAATTTAGAAACTGATTTTTAGTTTAATGCACCCTTTAGGTTGTGCATCAGAAACCAATTTACCTTTTGCGCTAGCCCCTTTTTTAATTACAACTTTTAATCATGTATTATCACTGGTTCTTTCATTATGGCTGAATAAAAGACTTAACAGTCCAAGCTCACCTTCGACTGGTTCTCATCTTTGTGATGCTTTTATTTGACCAAACAGATGTGACCCACAGGAAGGCTCGTTAGAAGGCTCGTTAGACTTCACAGGATGAAGTCACACTTCACTCTAATCGTACTGATGCCTTGTCAGTTATAGCAGAGTTGCAATTTCTCATGCAGTACTAAAATTGATTTAAAAACAATCCTTTTTTGCATTGATATTGCTGTAGCATGATGCTATCTCTACTGTCTTCACTGTACTTTGCTGCTATAGGACTGTCAATTTCCCAACTGTGGAACGAATAAAGGACTTATCGAATCTCATCTTCACTTTAATATGAATTCCATAGATGAAAACCAGATATTGTTATTCCAACTAATATTTGTATTCTTTTCAATTCAGCTGAATTTTTTTTGTCGGCCCTCAGCAGCTTCGATGTGCTCCTAGCACATCCTAAAAACAAGAGGAAAACAAGAAATTGGTTCATAAAAAATACACTCACAAAGTTGGGGCTAAAGTGTATAATGTAATGTATTCAGTCTGAGTAGCCAGAGGGAGCTGTGCTGAGAAAGCCTGGGTGTACTGTCAGTATTTACTGTGTTTACTGTCCTCATTCGTATGCAGAGGGAGTGGACATCAGAAAAACATCAAAATCAATTGGAGGCCCTGTTTTGAGCAATTATCCCTGCATGAATGTGCTGACTTTTGAGAACAGTTTCAGTGGCCTAAAATATTTGGCCTGTGCACAGGAAGTTATATTTCACAGCAACCACCACCCCCCCACCCCCAGCCCCGCCCCTCGTCCTTGTGCATAATCAGTACCTGTGCACACACTATCCGTTGTCGTGTCCCTGTCTAGTTGTGTCCATCTGTCACTTTAAACTCTCCCTGGTTGCGAGCTGCAGCACTGGAAGAATGATCTAGTTATCATGCAGGATTCACATTCAGATGAAACATGACAGGTTTCCTTTGAGGATTCTCTGCTCAAAAGAAAAGAAAAAAATCTTCATTTTGTTCTAACATTAAAAATAAATCCTAAGGCCCTCCAGGACCAGGTCTGTGAGGCTGGAACTATAGATAGAGAGACATATAGATACAGTATGTTCTCTTCTCACTCATTTTACAACGAAAACGTTCTATTTTTCAACACCATGGAGTACTAATCACGAGGTAGCACCGTCTTTTCCTCCTGCAGCCCATCCTGCCGTACAGAACTTCTAATGAAAACCTGTCTAATTGCATGCCCTGAAAACGTCTCCTGATATACAGTGCTATAAAACCAGTGGAGAATCAACTTCTTTAATGTGTTACTTCTGTGATTCTCTGTACTTTTTTTTTAAAAAAAAGTCAGGAGTCAGGATGGTGTACTCTGACCTACTTTAATACCCCCAGGGTCAGGCTAAACACCAATTTAAACCTGTCTTTCAGTAATAAATCCATTCGATTGATTTCTTCTGAGGCACAGGGGGCTGGTAAAGATGCTGCAGAGCTGTGCACAAGCATCTGATGAAGGAGGTCAACTCTCTAAACATCTTCTCTTTTCTTCTGTGCCTTTAAGTGAAGTGAGAAACATTCCAGCACTTGACAAAATGACAAGAAATGATATTGATTTGTTCTCTTTGTCTTGGCCTCAATCTTGTAACCGTATACATGTGTTTATGTTATTCACACATAAAACTGAAATTATATTATATATTACTTTTTACCTGTTTTATTTCGTGAACAAAATAGCAATTGTTTTTAAAATATTTCCTTGGTGAATTAGTGTTAGCATTTTCAGTACCTTTAGTTGTAATTTATTACATTTAATTGCTTAATTTTACTCTTTTTAAGTCACGTTATAACAATAACTCATTGTATGTTTATGCTAAGGTCAGTGACACTGCACATAAAGAACTAATTGCTCCTAATCCCTCTTTATGTCACACAGTAACTGACAATAAAAAAACATACTTTTTTAATCATAGTTTTTGCCTTAGAGCAGTAAGGTCACCAGTTTGGTTGGTTTGATCCCTGTACTTTCTCCATAGAGTTTGTATTTTCTCCCTGATTGTTTGGATGACGATCGTGGGTTGGATTCAATCTACGAAACATGCTGAAGAACGACACACACAAACACACGGTACAATCAGGTAGAAGGAAGACACAGAAAGCATTTTCTATCATATTTGCCATGTCTACTTGTTTCACCTTCAATTCCCACTTTTTATTACCCTCGAGTCCACTGAACAAAACATGCCATATAAATGTGAATGATAACGCAGTGCGCTCTTGGTGTGTTTTTTTCTTCTTCTCATACGTGTTTTTCACATAAAGGAACCTGGGCTGCTCAGTCTTAGGTTAAAAAAGTCATTCCTTGCATGAATTCCTTTTATGCCAAACATGAAGAAAAATGGTTCCCCGCAGATCCTGACGCCACACAAGGGATAAAAAAACATATAGAATTGGTACATGTATAGATTAATGGAGAAAAATGTAGAATTTGACAGAAATATTTTTAGAGAAACATGTTGACAAAACATGTACTACGAAATAAAGAAATTGCAGGACTAATACATAACGTCACGCAGTCATGGGAATCAATGTCATACAGTACCAGAGAAAACATCTGCATGTTTTTCTACACATACTTATACACCCGTGCACAAACAAACCTATTTACGTTAGTGACGTGACTGTGTCTCACAAATTTGCGGAGGTATCACACACGGCAGTTTTAACATTAAAATATTCATTGCAGCACTTTTAATGTACCTCGACAATGAAAGTGTCATCACATGAGGTGACAAGACTTCCCATTCTGCTGCAATCAAAGAAGACATTTAAACCGAGCGTCTGTTTCCTCAGGCTTAAACAACTGTGAGTTCCATCCCTGGAATATGAATAAGTTCATCCGGTAAAAAAAACATTAATTTTCTAAAGCTGTGAGGAACATTGCCTCCGGACCAAGGACGCCAACACTGAGTTGCACCCTCAGTGTTGGTTTATTCTGTGAGCTTAACAATGTATCAATGACATCCTCAATTAGCATGGGACCATTTACCTCAGAAACTTGTAATTGGTGGGGTTGGTGACGAACCTGCAGGCCTTCTGTCAAGACCTGCCCACTTCCTTCTATCAGAATTGTTTATCAGTGCAATACTAAAATGTCACTAATATGAAAAGTACCAACACGGCATAGCAACTGGCTACGTTTAAGTGCTGCGCTAACATGCTAAATATAGTGTCCTAATCCTGTGTTTTCATTGGTGTGCAATTCCTATACACAACTATAGGTATAATTAAGTATACATAATTTAGATTTACATTATTAGTATATTTTAATCTTAGAGAAGGGTCTTTCAAATGTGTATATAGCACCATCTACAGCCCAGGACAGAAACACTACAATTACTTTGCACTTTTTATATAAACACGGCATGACCTTCCTTTTAGATTAAAGACCCACATTACACTGTGATGTACAGTATATTATAACACACACAAACATAAAATAATAATACAATTGTAGAACCCTGCAGAAAACAGAGAAATAAATAATTAAAGCTTTAAGCTGCTTAAACCGAAATCACTTATGTTTCAAGCTCTCTAAATCTTTTTTCGACACAATAAGGGCAATAATAATAATAACTGGCAAAAGCTGGTGAACATGGCAGAAATGTATGCAAGTATTAAAATGTGATTTTCCAAAACAAAGAGTGTGATAAAGTAATCCTCTGTGTACATTTATTAGCCATGTTCACTGCTGTTTCCCCTGAGCTGAGGAGGCTGTGGAGCTGTGGAGTAGATGACAGTCTCATGACCTCATATCAGAATAGAAATTCAAAGTGATCATCTGAGTTAGTGGAATACCTTCTTCATTACATCTAGATGTTTCTGTTTCTGTCTCCACAGTGCCCTCTTCAGGACTCTAGACTCTAGAGTCTAGACTCTGTCACAATCTGACACAAATGACCCTACATTATGAGTTATACTTATGCATATTCCTTTGCATTTTCTATAAATAAGAAAAAAACAGGTACACATAAATCTATAAATATAGATAGATAGATAGATAGATAGATAGATAGATAGATAGATAGATAGATAGATAGATAGATAGATAGATAGATAGATAGATAGATAGATAGATAGATAAAAACAGAAGTTTAAGAACAAGTTCTACATTTAAACATTTAAAAGCTTTCAATTTGCCATTACATCAAGCCTGTCACCTGACTGCAAAATCAATACATCATCAATACTGGGACTGGAGACATCTCATCAATTCAGACAGCTTGTCTCCCGGTAGCTTCTCCCGCTATCACAGCAGGATAATTTAATGCATTTATGCGGCGCTGTGTGATTGTGATTGTATAACCGGGCTTGGTAAACACAGAGGCAGAACATATTCCTAGTGACATTAATGAGGTGCCTCAAATTTATCTACACACAAATGCATTACTGGCAATCGATCAGAGCTGCTGGTGATGGCCCTGGGATGTTGATGAATTTGTCTTGGCTGTTTAGCTGATAATTAAGTCAAGGATCATGTTCCGCAAAAGTGTCTGTGTAGGAGAAATTACCAGCACAATGGTGGGCAGCTAAGGCAGTGACAGTCATCATCCCATGACTTATTCAAATGTGTCATTGGGTTAATTTTAGGGATATATTTAGCATATAATTAAGTCGTGTTATTAGACTGTCATCAGAGAGAGTTGTTGCGCACATTCACAAACACTGCCACTTCCACTACAAACACCTATATGGTAAAAGAGACTTAGATCTGTGTATGTAAAGCTGCTAATTTATAACTTGTGCACAATTATTCCTGACAGTGTGGTGCTATACATTATTTAATCTCAATCTCAGATTTTACCTCCAATGGCATATTTTCATGCCATTGCAACAGATGCATACTCCAAGTGTCACAGATGCTGACATTTGTACCATACCTAAAAGTCCAGATGGTCTCTACCTGCTTTAGTAACTACTGTGTGAATGTATGTATTTAGACCCAAGAACAAGGCAGAGCATTGTTTCAACTGACAATAGAATACAGTTTGATTTCTTTCAGCAAAGTTGTCACCAAAGCCTCATGGAAGAAAGGTGAAAGGTTGTGTCACAGGTCAAGAACACAGGTCAGTACAGCTGCCTCTGTAGAATATTTCTGACTGTAGATGGTGACAGGCGGATTTCCTCCACTTCCTTGTACCATACTGTTACACCTACTGAAAAAATACCTAACTTTATTATTAACTCTTACTCACTATTAAAAGATCAATTCATTTCCTACAATGTTGCGTTGGGCAGATTCCTGGTCAGTCCTGCAGCTATAATGTGTGTGACCTGTGAACCTGTGTGTGAGCTTTTCATTTCCCACCCCCAGCCAGTAATTAATATTACTTGATTGTACTTTGTCCTGTCTTAGTGGTCGCCTCTCTCTCCTTCTCTCATTGCAGCTCTCCCCCGCTGACAGCTGGATTAGCATGTATCATTGCCGTGCCAGAGACTGGCGGCCAGACAAAATCATGTTTTGTCTCATCCCTGACTCCCACAGAGTGATGGAGGCCAGCGGCGTATGACATTAAGTACAACAGGAAAGAGATCAGGTGTGACTGTGCAACATGGACCACGTTAGAGACCAAATGGTTTACATGCACACACATGTAAAACACACAAATAAACCATAGCTACCATAGCTACCTTAATCAAGTTTTTAATCATTGTGAAGCCTTAATATGGATATGTCTCTGTTTGAATCCACTGCAGTGCCCAGTAAATTTCATTAGCTTAATTAGTTTGCTCAACACTGGAGCGTTATGTGTGTGTGGATGCAGTACAACTACAATAGAACCTTGTCTGCAAGTGATATCTCTATAGTAATTTTTTTAATACTCTTCTCAGAGCCCAGTGTGAAATTGCACTGCAATGAGAGGGATTCTTACCGGCTTGTAGGTAGAATATTGGATTTTTCAAAAAAAAAAGTCAATAAAGGTCTTGATCATTGCGAATAAATATTCTCTCCTCTCCTCAAAGCAATTCCAGAATTTGCAGTGTCCAGGCGCTACTGCGTCTTTTTTATTATTTACAGTATTGTGCTGACACACGCACTCTTACTGCACGTTGTGTCTTATAAGAAGGGAAAACGAGGCCGCACAATTGAAGAGTTGCCAATAATACACTGACAACTCTATTAAAATGGATTACCTTTCGCCCAACTCTCACTCATCCGTTGCACTGCGGGAGAAAAAAAATGTATAAGATTTCTGCCTGAGCTTTTGCAACAGATTAAGTTTTTGTGTAATATCTGTTTCTCAGAGGAGCAAGAGAAAGTCTTAGGTAGATGTGGAGGAGGAAACTTGCTGAGGTGGAAAAAACTATCTTTTTTCTTATGGGAATATACAGTATCACACTGATGACTTGTCGCCTGTATGAGATTCAATCAGAGGATTTTTTTTAACTGCTGACATGAGCTACACAGTAATAAAGCCAAGTAAATATTATGTAAGCTTTATGCATAATGGAGGTGTTTTTTTTTCTTCCTAATATCAGCACTGCCACTCCTAAGGTGGACATGTGTCTTTGTATTGATTAGAAAACATATTCATTTATTCATCTTCAAAACCTTAACTGTCAAGGGCTGCAGAGGAAACTGCAGCCAAACCAACAGACTCTGAATCTTGGACACCAACCTAATACATAGACCCTTAGATGAAGACACATATGTTAAAGGTAGAGTCTTCAATTAACCAGAAGAGCCATCAACTGAGGCAGCTGCAAACCAGTGACCTTCAATCATTGGAACAACTGTGTTAAACATATAGCCAGTGGTTCTTTAACATTTCTGCAGCCCCAACATCTGTAGCTAACACTTCAAACATTAAGCAAAATAATATTATATATTGTATGATAAATATAATTCTTAATATCTTCAGAAAAAAAATTAAATTAATTTCACCTGTTGTGCCCCCTGTAAAAACTCCCCGCACACCCCCATTTTGGGAACCACTGCACCTTATGATGCTGCGGTCACAATTTGAAAATGAAGGTGATTTACTTCTGACATCATAAAAAATCTTGACTGCCATATTCCCTGACACTTTGGCAGTTTAGCGATTCAAGCCAGAGCCATACTTTATGGACCACAAATGTCCACAATAATAAAATGTCATCATTGCTGGAATAACGCCTTTGTCCCTGTGATTGGAATGGGATTTACAGTGTATCTTCTGCCCCACTGATAACAAACAGGGACATCAGAGTTCCCCAACCGATTATTCCCCTGTCTGTCGGCCCTGTGCGATATCTCTTCCTCCATTTGGCCAGATATTGTTTCTGGTTATTTACCAAGTATCAATCCCTTAAACCCAGACAGGCAGGAGAGTGCTGATTTGTATTCATCTGGACCTAGAGACAACGTGACAGGTATGCAAGAGAAGCAGCAGTGAGCAGGCAGGAATCTGTGAGAGAGTATATGTGTGTTTGGTATATTTATCTCACAGTGTATGTCCAGGAGTGCTCAACCATGTGAATGTTTTCTTATGCGTGCAGGTTAGTTCTCCTCACCTCCCCACACCCGGCTCTGCCCAGATCAATCTGGTTGGTTTATTTATGAGGCTAACGGCAAGAGGAGGCAAATGAAGACCTAGTATTGTTACTTACCCCGACAAAGCAGGCTGCTGGAAAGATTAACTATAGGTCCAGAGCCAGCTCCTGTGGAGTGATGAATATTAAACAACTGTGAGACAGCTTCAACAACTAACAATAACAAAGTCCCATGAAAAGTTCCCGACAGTGAGGGTCCACGGCCCGAGACAACACATCAGTTGTCACTGCTTCCAAAAACCATGCAAACTGACACTGAGGGAAAAGGTACAGTGAGAATATTCAAACTCTTTCTTTTAGTTTTGCTATATTATATTATATTATATTATATTATATTATATTATATTATATTATATTATATTATATTATATTATATTATATTATATTATATTATTCTAAAAGTCATGTCAACACATCTATGCCTTTCCTGACACAGCCACTCTCACTCCAGTGTTCTCCAATGTTCTACAGCAAAAAAAGCGTCTGCCAAGAAGCCCTACTCCTAAATTTAAAAATAACAAAGCATTAAATAACCGAAATGTCCAGACAGTTGCCCCTTTTGGCATGGAATGAATAACAAAAAAACATCTCTCTGTAACACAAATATTCAAGTATGTGCATGTATTAATGATCCATTCTTGGTCTTTACATATTTTCTGGCTATAAATGTTACTAAAATATACAACATGACAGACTGTGGGCCTGTATTTTTAGGTGCATTTTATGAGCTCAGTGGCATTTTATGCACTTTCAAGGATGTTGCACCCTCCAGGCTTCATGAATTTTCCACCCCGACACGGACAACTACACACACTGAATTCAGTATTTCAGGTTGGTCCATCTACTGCCCTCTAACTAAGTTTTCTTCCCTGCAACAAAATGCCAACAAATCTGACTCAGCCCTAATAAGATCAGAGGTGGCCGTTTGATTGAGGCGTTCCCTTTTCAAGGCAGACAACTGCAGTGTATTTAAGTTAATGCTGTAGAATAATTACCCACGGTGCTGAGCAGACTCAATATCAACCGCTGCTGTTTGCATTCAGATTATTTGCCGACCAATTTCATTTCATTATGCAAGGACTTTGAGCAAAGAGGCCGGGGGTGAAGTGATCCATCAATCTTTGTCTTTGTAAGCGATGAGGTCCAGTTTGCCAAACTAACCCCACAACGGAAGCATTACCTGTGGTGTGTTACAAAAAGGCAAAGAGATTAGAATTGTGTCTGTCGGTCTTTTGTGCAACATGCTACATGAAGGTAATACAAAAAAACCTTTAAAAGAACCCTAAATAAAAAAATGAAATAAATTTAAGATCCCCTTAAATTTGCCAACATCTTACTTCCTTTATTACAAATACCTTAGAGCACTAAAAATGTTACTTTGGTTTGACTTCAGAACCCTGAAGTCTAGATACTGTGGTTATGTTTTTAATAAATATGTTCACTGCTGCTTCTGTGCCGCAAGGAATCCCACTGCTCTGTTACTGACAGTGTCACTGAGTCGTCCCCCTACGGTGATCACATGACAGTTAGCACCAAGGACACATTATGCTGCATTTAATTATAATACAATTACTTATAATTATATGCAATGGTTTATTTGATGATAACAGGGACAACAACAATGATTTTAGTAGTAACCTCTGGATAATAATCTGGATGGCCCATTACAGCCCCTCCTAAAGAGGCCCGGTGTGAGACACAACATTTTCAGATTAAACAAACAGTTAAAACAACATCATTTACTCTTGATCAATAATAAATACTTTTTCATTTCTTAATTTTCACTTAATGGGCTTCATGGGATTTTTGTGACCATAAATGCTCTATTTGCATAATCACAAGGATGTGGATCACCATGGCAACACTGGAAGCTCCAGAGTGTTGCAGCACTCAGGTCAGCTCCACATTGATTCCCTTTTTCCTTGCTACGGCTTCCCTTTATGCTACATGGGGAAGGATACCTATGCATAGCAATGCATGTCAAAGTATCTTTGAGTCTGTTTTTCAGCCTATTCACAGAACAGAGACCCTTTTTTGTAATCTCACCGTCTTTCACCTACAGTCAACTTGAATTGCTCTCTACACAAACCCTGCACACAATGGTAGATTGAGATTGTCCTTTTTTGTGCAGTATCTGCACAAGCAGCGCCGGCCTTGTTTTCCCTGACAGTGCAGCACAAATGTCAGGAAATGACTTTTTTTTTTCTTAAGTCATTGCAGAAGTGAACGTTCCTCTATTGGCTGTTAAGCTGTGGGAACAGTACGTGCTGTCTTTGAGTGTTCTTTACACAGGTAATAGACTGTATTCAAGTACATACGTGATGTACACAAAGTCACCCGCACGTTTGTAATAGCTGGCATTTGGGAAAGACACAAAGTAGTCTGTGCTGCTCTCAGGAGTCTGACTGAAACAACTTTGTGTTAAAAAATTACTGGGTTTGAAAAGTATAGTTATCGTGATGGCTCCAACATGAATGTCAGAGGTTAGGTAATGGAATAAATAAAATGTATTTTCTTAGCCAATTTGGAGTTGCAGATATGTGATGTGAAAATACATAATATATTATTATAATATATATAATAAGTGTTATTTTCCCATTGTGTCATAAATTTAAAAAATATCATACATTTAATTTGACTTGCTGTGACCCCCCATGCAACAACTTTGTCCCCCACTTTGAAAACCGCCAATCTAATACAAAATATTTTGAACTACTGTACTTCACTGGTGTGTTTGTTGGAGAAAAGTATGGATTTGATGCACAGACACAAAACCATGTAGGCACACGTTGTAATCACCGTGCAAGTAATGAAGGAAAGTGACATTTAATTCGTGTACGGGCCGCCAGCCGAGCAGTAGTGGCAGTAAAGTCACAGCAATAATGAAATCTCAAGCAAGGGCTCAGACTGGGGGCTTTGCTGCTGCATGTGTGTGACTGTGCTCACTCATCCACTCATGCACTCAGGCCCACTGTGGGCACATCTGAGTGAAATTAATATCTAACCGAGGAAGCCTCCAGTGAATTCTGGCCAGAGCGGTGTCTCTTACGGAGGAGCCTATGCAGCCAAGCACACTGTAAAAAGTGACATTCCCATTAAGCTTCCTGCCTTGAGGCTGGCTAATGCATGCAAGGAAATCAGATAGCACCGGTCACCGTGCTCAACAAAGGGCAGTATCACAGTTTCAGACGGCTCGTGATAAATTGGTTCATTCAAATGTGTTTGTCTCTGTCACAACACATTCACACGGGTTGACCAATTTGATGGACCTATAAGAAAAGACCATCAGATAAACTTGTGTCATAGTATTGTTGGTAAAATATTATATGAATGTGGTATAATATACATAATACAGTCATCCTAATAAAACACATAATGGGTGAGCAAAAGGAAAAACACGACAGGAAGAACTGGAAAACACAGCCTAAAATACTGAGACTAATTAACAGGGAAGCACAGGTGAGCGTGATTGAACTCATTAACCCAGGAGAGACAGGTGGGGGCAGAGGGGCAGACCTAACAAAAGGGTGTCATTAAGGGTCTGTTATTGTAAAATTTGTAGGTTAAGCAGAATTCGTCAATAAAATTTAAAGGTCTGGAAACACAAATTGGACATTATTGGAGTCCAAATTGGAAGTTTTTAACCTGGGCCATGAATTCAAAGTTTTGTCATTTTGTTGCAGCGAGTATACAGCTCTTAAAAACAGCTGAGATCTGCAAAATAGTTCAGCCATACTTTCACCAAGGCCAGTATCTGACCTGAGTTGTTTTTTTTCACCCATAGATCAGACACTAGCCTTAAAACATTTATGTTTTATGTCTGATATTAGTGTACACAGCACCCCCTGCAGCTGATGATTGGCAGTTATGTTTTTAACCAATACATAGAGTTGTTGCATATTTCTCCTTTTGAAAAAATCCTGTTTTTCAAATGGATAAATGCCTCCTGTTCTCCACTGAACAAAACATAAATCTAGTCTCACTGTGATTGAAGTCACTTGTCTGCAGGTGACATGCAGTATCTGTCATCGTCATCATCTCTGGTCAGCCACATGCAAATGGACTGTGTATCTGCTAATGGATGTCCACAGTTTAACAAAGACGCCACTTAAACATTCAGGTCAGGTAAGAGATTGAGCTGTTGTTATCTCCTTTGAGTAAACAAGGTTTCTTTCTCCTCATTCTTGGACTTCATTAGCAAACATAGCACACGGCTGCGTCAGGGTGCTCACAAAGGCATGAATCTATACCTCATAGTGGAGTCCGGCACAAACAGATACGGACCGAAGGAAGATACAAACACAAGCGGAGGCTTTTATTTAAATAAATGGTTGAAAAACACCATTTGTGCTTTTGTGTGGCAGTACTTTTTTTTCACCTACAGTCGTTCAACTTCACTTGAATGAACAGCAAACATCATTAAACACTGCTTAGGTGTTTAATGGACGGATCTGAACAATTTCAAAAAGTTTCCAAAAAGCATGAAAGTTGTTTAAAGATGTAAATCACAATGATCTGCATGAAAAGTTTCTGGACTAACTAAAAAAAAGAAAAATAAAAGAAATTGAAGAGGAACACCAGCAGGTGACTTAGTATAGTGAAGAGTTAGAAATGATGGCAGTCTGTGTCTAACTCTATGTGAATCACGTTCTCTAAATAAATCAATCTTTATAGGCCTCATGTATAAAACTGTCCTTCTCTTCAGAGACACGTGACTTAAATACTCAACAGGAGCAGGTAAACACCAAACGCAGTATTTATGGCCTTGATGGCAGTTAATGTGGTAAAATACACACAATGATGGCAGGAATGGGGGATTTGTGTCGTCATTAAAGCCATGAATTCTCCAGTTCTGTCTGGAAAGATTTTTTTAAAATGATAGCGTTGTGGGACGCGTCAGACATGAGCTTCATTGGAGCCAGGATAAATTATTTTTGTGCTCCAATGGCTCGTAAATCTTTGTTTGTGCTTTATGTGATGCTCCATCCTCCATTAGACAACAGCAAAAGAACCTGCAATGTGTAGATGAGGAGGCGCATGTATACATAGATGTATATGAAGATGTACAGTATGGTATAGTTCAGTGAAGCAGAGTAAGAATCATTTATGCATTCATGAGTCTACAGGGTCACCACGACAGACCCCGAGGATGAAATGCAGTGATGAGTTTTGTAATGTTGGTTCACGAGAATATTTATGAGTCACAACAGTGTAGCATACATGAAATCAAAGACATGTGATATTCTCCCCAGTTTTATTCATTCACTTTTATCTCTCCACCACCCTGGTTTGTCTCACCTTATAGACAACTGTAACCTCAGTGATGCTATTGACATTCAGATGAAATGAGGAGGAAAGAAAAAACTGACCTTTATCGTCTTTGTTTCTCTAGTTGGCATATGCATGACAACACATCTCTATCTCTCTTTTGTCATTTCCTTCCCTCCCTCTGACTCTCCTTATCTGTGTAAACTGGGAATGGTTTCATGCTTCATTTATTCCAATGGTGAATTTCCATTTAAATCCATTACTTTATAAAGCTCGGTGTTACTGGACGGGGACAGTGTTTTCAAGACCTCATTTAAGATTTCATTGTTGCTGAAATGAGCTGTAGTGTAATTCATTAGTAATAATGACATTTGAACCACCGTTGCAGAGTGCGGATCTGCTCATGGAGGCGAACCAGGCGCCATTGTTTTTCAGAGGGAGGACACTCCCTGCTGAGCCGCAGTCATAAGAACAACTCCAACACCACATGCAATATCTACAGCCATTCTCAGCCGTCGATGATGGCAGGATCATTTGGCCGAATGCCCCCCCCTCCCCCCCTCACCTCCTTCTAGCACCAGCAGGGTAGATGGTTATGGTGTTTAATAACACTGATAAACCTATTACCTATACATTCCTATCTCCTCCACCTCCTAATAAGCTCCACTCATCGAGACAAAACCAACTGTGCTGATTTCTTTCCCTCTGTCTGAGCTTAATTATCCCTCGTACATCATCATTTCCTTGAGCCGAGGCAGATGCTCGGAGCACAATGAAGTTGGGAAGGATGTGTTGAATTAATCTAAATAATTGCTTCAATCTTGTCCAAGTGGACTTTCGCACAGATCTCAGGAAGCATAATGAAGATGCACCTCCCCGCTCTCCTCCGCCCACAGACGCCCCGTAACACTGAGCGGGCCGTTTTGCCGCAGCTCATAAGAAGCATGTGTCACCGGCATATTAATTGGTTATGTCCGGGGTGAGGGGAGATGCAGTGTGTACAGGGCACCCTTGACCTGAGCGCTCATAAATCATAAACCCCATGTTGTCATCCTAATCTTGTCTATAAATAAAAGCGTCTGGTCCAAAGCTTCTGAATTATTCATGTTTAACAAATGGAGGTATTTAAGGACGGTCCATGATGCCATGTGTGTGTAAAATGCACACTTAACCCTGTGGAAGACATTTAGAGAATGACTCTGGGGATGTGTGCACATTCGCTCCAGCAGAGGTTTCGTTCCAATGATGTCAGTGGGAAAAGCTTGAGCTTTTACTGGGGTTAAATACAATGTTTCATTTTTATTTCACAATGGAACTTTATGGGTTCCAGCTCATTACTGTGGCTGTGGATATCTAAGATACTGGTTATTTAATAAGAATTTTATGAAAGAAATTAGTCTATGACATATTTAATAAGAATTTTATGAAAGAAATGAGTCTATGACATGTTGTCATGGTCAAAACTGCCTGAAAGCAAATCATTTAAGACTGGATTAAACTCTAAATAATATCCCACAGCTGTTGCTACTTAAGACTTTTTTGTATTTGCCACTGCATGTATGGTGTACTACTAAACTGGAGTTAATCCAGTCCTCTGTACTGGCTCCAAACATAACACTACTGCAACCAGTTTAACACCCAAAGGTCAATCAGGGTGATCTTAGGGTCACTAATGAACTGATCTGTGGTCAGCTTCTGTGGGCAGCATTCATTATGGTCAAGTGAACAAATAAATAGTAGTTTAAAAAATGTTTATGCTAAACGTAGAGTTTTGTTTTGGTTGTTACAAAAAAAAAGGAAGAGACAAATGTTTGAGATTTTTACCACATTCCATCCTTCAGTTTTATTGTTTTTGTGTTAAAAGCATAAGTAAAAAATTCCTTGAAACTGGTTTTGCACCTGCACATCTATAAAACAAATAAACACTTCTGGTTGTTAAAGTAAACTAGAGAATGCAGCTGTGTACTGTAGCTACGGTTTTATCCAGCATCTGTTTATGTGAAATTATAAAACACACATTATCTGGTCCCCCAAGTAACTTTTCATTAATTTGGTCAGTGAGTGGAACAGAAATCTTCACCTCAGTTATTTCTCTCCATGGGTGTGGGATTAATGTAGTTTGTTTCAGGCAGAAAAACAAGACTCTCCCACATGGTTTGGATCCATGTCAGAAATCAAACTGCTGCCTCTGCGGAGCTTTTGTTCTGCTATTTTGCCCTCAAGCCGTTTCAAGGAAGTGTGTATAAAAATGATTGATATGGAAAAATCTGAAGTCGAGGAAGCAGCGAGGACTAATGCAAATGATCAAAGAAGGGTGCAGTTGAGGGGGAGAAGTTTTTTATATGAGCTTCATTTTAGATCGCCTGCATTCAAAATACTTCCCTGAACCTTTTGTCATGGGCCCACAGTGATCCGCCCTGACTTTGTATGAAATTATAAAACAGCAACTGAACGTCAGCCCTGTCCGTTGAAGGTTTAGCCAGAGAGCATTCGTGCTCCCTGTACTCCACCAGTAAACTGTCCGTTAGATAAAACATAAACAGCTGCATTTTAAATGCACTCGGGCACACACAGGTTCCCGACTTTACTCCGGGTTTGCTCTTTGTTGCAACATTTGCACACGCACGCTGACATGCCTGCCGCAATATTACATCAACAGCTCCAAACAAAACAGCTAAACGATGTGTACTGCCTGCATAATGAGATGTATTCTGCTTAAAAAAAAAAGAAATCTTGTTTTTGTTTTCTGCACGGTGGAGCTTGAGATGGAGTTTGGTAAATGGAAGGGGCTGGGGATGTTCTTTGAGCAGGGGAACAGAAGCATGGTGAGCGTTACTGTGATTTGCTGTGACAGCCTGCCCCAGTGCAACATTCATTTAAAGCACAAAGTACGCTTTGTACATTTGTTTCTCTTGCTGTGTGTCTGTGTATGAGTGTGTATGTGGAAGAGATAAAGAGAGAGTGGGAGAGGGGGAGGGAGAAGTGGGTAGGTACCTAGCAGTGCAGTGCCTAGATGAATGCATTACCCACAGCCAAGTATCATACATTGTCCTCCTTAAATGACAGATGAGCCCGGAGACCATCTACATATCACGTTGTGCCAGACTGATCAGCAGAAGAGTGCGACTCCCTGTAGTGCACATCCGCGGACTTAATCATTTCATGAGACGCTGAATGCTGTGACAATTACAGCAGACAGACAGAGGAGTCTTTTTATTTTTAGCACCACTCAGGTGCTATTCTTTCACCCTCCCAGGTCTACCTGACAGCTTTTAGTGTTACAGGTTCAGACACATGGGAACTACGCAGCATTATCTTCTTCATTTTGTCAAAAATCTGTTAACATGGCACACAGTGTGGCCAGATATCAAATGTCAATGTGGTATCCCACTACTAGCCTAAAATCATCGTTAGCATCCAATTTGCATTCTGGCGTGGCTTGGGGACATCTTCAAAAACACATTCACATGGACTGAACTGAACCTTCAGATTCATTTTGTCTAATGCAGTATTTTAATGTATGTATCTTTAAAAATGTAGCTGTTTGAGTTCCATATATTTGCCAGTCCTTCTACTTTTCTTCCTACCGATCATCTCTGTCTGTCACTCACACTCACACACACCCATGTATTCGGCAGGTTGATGAAATCTAATGGATGTTTGTCTTTCTCAAACACAGTCCTCCACAGTGGGTGGCTGTCTGTCCCACAATGGAGAGACAACACAGACAACATCGTCTGAACAGACAGGTTAAATACAGCGTCTGTCTCTTACATACTGTTGTTTTCCTTTAATGCAGTCATTCCAAAAATGTGGGGCAGGCCCTCCTCGGGGGTATGGAGGAGAATGCTGCAGGTCAAATTGATTCAATTTTATTTATTTATGGTTTTTTTATTTGTTTTATCGAGAATATTTGCTAGTAGGAATTACGGTGTTTTGAAACAACAACTGTGAATGTGACAACGTCAGCTTCTAATGAACCACGAAAGGAGCTCTGCATGGAAAAAGAATATCACAAAATCTCTACGGTCTTAGTCTCTGCCGCTGACACATGCCAAACTGGAGCCTGGTGACTGTGCAGTAGTAAAACAAAAGAAAGTACATCATGATCCTCACAGAGGCCAGAGGGCAGGACGTGCCAGTCGCTGTGCTGGTTCTCAGCTGCAGATACAGAGCACACAGAGCCAGTGACATCACACAGGGCCATACGCAATGACTCACAGACACTAATTATGGCTTCAACCTCCTGCTCCTCGCGCCGTTTGACTCCTCTCCACCTCAGCGCTGACATTTTCACCTGCGACATTTTGACAATCTCTCTCAAATCTCCGGTTGTCCCTTGCTTGAACTTTCTCTCTCAGCCATGTTTGTGTATTTGTGTTAGTATGTTAGTATAAAGTTCATCTATCTATCCAAATGGATGGATTGATGGTCAACATTTTTACCAACAGTACACAGACCCAAGGTTTTTAGGGATTTTGAAGAATGAATGTTTTTTAAGTGATTTTCTTCGGTTGAATCACTTCATATCCACATTCACCCCACAACTATTGAATATAACATGGTAGAAAGCTTTCATGATAAAAGGCGGTACGTAGAGGATCGAGGTAGCGAGAGCTGAAGATTGCAGCCATCAACCTCCGTGGACAGTGGGTTATTAATGGACCAGGTTTTGTCCACAGCAGACATTGGGTGGGCTTTTGTTTGCTCTCGGTTGACTGATATGAAGAAGCAACTGCACAGCAGTCAGCCAGCAGCCAACACACCTGAGGAGCAAACATGACAGATGCTGATAGACCCTGACTGAGACTGATAAGCGATTTTTTTCTCCCACAATCCCTCAGCACCGTCCACTGCGGCACAGAAAACCTCACCGTGTGCTGCACTATGTCAAGCCCGACTAACACTGCCGCGGCTCGGCCACCCTCGAGAGTCAGGTTGCACACCAGCAGCAGTGGAGTTTATACTTGACTCTTGCAATTATTCATCTCATCTTGGTAAGCAACATATTTTATTAACATCCTGAGGCTTGACTGAGTAGCACTCCAAACCCAAGTGTAATGATGTAGAGCAGGCACTGCAGAAAGAGAAAATGAATGATGAGATGCCAACGTTAGACCCGTTATATGGAAATTGGCCAATAGAGATATCACTTTATAAAATATAGTGTGGGCTGAATAATAATCAAACCGGACAGACAGTCTGTGTGAATCAAAGAAATGAGCCAGATTAATACTTCTGCCATCTAAGGAAAGAGGCAGTAGAAGCAATAAATGTGACGTAGGAGGAGGGACGGACGGCAGAATTCCAATGTCAATTTAACATAGAAGAGAACACGTTAATTATGTGTGACCTTAGAGGACGGTTCTAAAAGTACTTTTCAGCACCAAACATGTCCAAAAAATAACTTGTATAAGTTTACAGCAGATGTGGGAAAAGTTATCGCAGGGGGCGTCACACACAAATATGAACCACAGCTGGATTTAAAAAAATGAACTATGGTTTGAGTGGCAGTTGCAGTGAGGATATAAAAAGATCTGCAGTAAATAAAAACAAGCTGGCAGCTTCTGTAAAGACGTGTAGACGAGGGGGTAGGTAGTTTCAGATTTTAGTGTTCGGCGTTTGGGGTTTTTTTTATAAATCTTTTATATATTTGTTCCACAGTGGGAAAACAGCATTTTGTTTTGTTCCAAGAGAATAGTAGTGTGAAGGAATAAGTGTTTCAATTAAAGATCAGAGCACAGGACTCAGTGCAACACATTATTATAGTGGTTTTAAATGACACATACATGTATTATAGCCCTGAGAGCTGAGATATCCTTAAGATAAGTGTGACCAATCAGCAACATCACTATGCTGAAAGGGAAATGCACTACTTTTTTGTGGAGTCATGGTGTAACAAGATGCCAGGTGACATTTGCAGATAATCCACAGCGGCGCCCCCCTCAGGAAGGTAGCAGGCCAAATACTTCTTTTCTTGTTCATTAAGAAACACATGAGCTGAAGAAAAGGACTTTACATCAATCCATTCTTGTCTTAACTGTTGGTGTTGCTCACTGCGATTGTTAAAATACTCCATCGACATCTCCAGTCTTCCATCCACACACACACACACACACCCCAAATCAATTGTATACCTGACTCCACCAGATCCCTATCACTCTCAATTACAGCAATCAGACCGCAGTCTTCTGATGCCCTGCAGCATCTGAATATGTGCACTCTGACTCATGTTAACTGGTATCGGATTCTCTGGTGGGCGGACAGACAGGAATCAATGACGGCCGTGAGGCTCCCAGTGCAGCAGCAGCAGCACAGAGTGGAGAGTGGGCAGGTCACGCTGCTGCAGGCGAACAGACAGCGACTCTACTGGGAAAGACTTGTCTCGGCGCCGTACGACCACGTACTATCCTGTCCTCCTCCTGCTAACGTCTTAATCCTGTACTGTGGGACAAGTGACCACTGTGCTGTGACCACATGATTAAACCTCAAAGACGCTTAAACTCATTGAAGTATTTAAAGTTATGGTCTGAGAAGCATGATGTACTTTTCAGAGAATAACGATGTGAGAAGAGTGTGCTTCGATGTGCAGTGTATACTGAAAGGTTACATTTCATTTGAGGCTCTATTCACCACCAGAATGTGTTATTACTGCTGATCAAACACCTCAACGCAAAAGGAGTGACTTCCTGTCACAACTGGTTTCCATAAATGTATTCTTTTATTTCAAATTTGTAAAAACAAAAACAAAAACAAAAAAAAAACAGTGACTGCTCAAGTCAAATTGACAGTCTGTGAGAAGATGCTACCAGAACTGCACTTCAAATCCAGCTCAGAGCAGCAACTAATTCTACCAGTCCCAAATATGCTTGACCAAAGAATAAAGGTCACACTTCGCATAACACTGCTTGATGTCTGTCTGACTCCTGAAAGATAGATGATGGAAGGATGGTGTGTGGATGTGTGACCTGTGAAAGTTGGATAACTCCAAGGGTTGTTTGTCAAAAAGTAAAAATATCATGATATATATATGTGTGTGTGTGTGTGTGTCCATTCTGCTCCATCCTCTATATCACTCAAGAGGAAAATGGCCCTCTGCAATGATAGCATAAGGACTGTGTGTCACATTTAATGCCAGTCATTTTCTCACATTTTTGCTGGTCCATAGAGATGTTGTGCGTAATTGCCCAAGGCATAATGGTTATGGTAGGAGTGTGGTTAAAATAAAAAAGTAAGAAGGGTTAGAACTGGAGGGAGTAACAGAACTCTGCTCTCTCTCTCTCTCTCACCCTTTTTTTTACATGCATCTCTGTGATCCACCCTGGCAGCATCATTCAAACACACATTCATCCTGAAAAATAGAGATGCATTTGTCATGTTGTCGCTCAGGGGACTGTCCTCTAGGTGACGTACCTCCTACAGAAATTTAAAAGTGGAAGGCCAAAAAAAATCTCGTTCTTTATATAATTAAGCAGCCGACCGGTGTGTTTTGTCAACATAAGCAGCATCAACTTTTTAACAGTGGAATACGACTGTACGAGTGTTTATTTTCTCCTTCACGTTGCAGTTTGTGCACAGCCAAGGCCAAGCTGAAGCATATGGCATACATTCAAAACAAAGGAGAAGGCAGCTACAAAACAAAAGAACTCTAATCTATAATATTGCAAAGTACTTCATAGTTTATATAACAGTGTTATCACTGAGAAACAGGAACAAGACAAAGAACTTATTTAGAGAACACAACCTGAAACACACTGCAGTCTACTCTGTCTGAACCTACTCATGCTTTTGGGCTGGGGGAAGAAACCGTAGTACCTTTGCCACCTATTGTTCATGAAATAAAGTAACACATATATTTTGGATGCACCATTTAATAAGTTTATCATTTTATTATTTGTTATAAAATCTATTTTTTGCCATGTTCATTTTAAATAAAACTTTAAACACATCTACAAACTGCACATTTCCGGAAATAGCAATGGTGCGAGTAAACATCTGTTTGTTCAGTCAAATAACACAGCTGTTTCACAATCCGGACGAGCCATTTGTGCAGCAGAATGGGAAAAGAATGATATCCGTTACTGTTACAAAAATAGAAATGACATATCAATCCATCAGTCCCTGCATCTTCTACCGCTGTCATCCGTCTCTCTGGCTGACGTCAAGCGACTGCTCAATATGCATCCCTGTGTCTAAATGTTCGACTGCACTTACTATAGACTGTCACTGGTATGGTGAAATGCTGCTACTGGCAAGAGATGCTAGTAAGGGCCATATTCAGGCCACGGATTGTGAAATGATACACAAACAATATGTAGTTTAGTACATCACCTAGTACAGTATGGTGTACTTGCCCCGCTGTATAAATTACCATGCTGACAGAACGTCACATTCGTTCAGCCTGAGGAGAGATGAGAACCTATATGATATATTTCCCATTTGCTAAATGCAAGAATTTTATTTTTTTTCCATTTTCTCCATTCCCCTTCAGCTGTGCTAAGCTACGTAATGTAGGCCAGTTAAACACTGAGAGCGACAGTGACCTTCCGTGTGTGAAAAGGAGATTCTAAAATGCTAAAACCATTTTATTTCACATTTGAGACAGGCCTTTAATTCTTAACTTGCCTTTTCAAATTCAAATGATGAAACAGAATAGTTCATTTTCTTTTAATCCACTATGTTATTCATTTTTCAACCCTGCCACATGGCAGAAACATGAGCTACGTATTCTGTCTGTGCCGAAGACAGTGGGACATGTCACACACACACACACAAAAAACCCCTAAGAGCTGAGCTCTCTGTTTGAACATTTTATGTATTCACTTTTTAATATGTCATCTTGTTTTGTGATGCTGCTCTCCCACTGTGTCCGTGTTACTGTATGCTGCGCACATCCAGCAGCCCATTCAATTAGTCATGCCTGGAGCTGACAGCCTGATCACGGCTGGAGCCTTACTTCTTTTATTTGTCCCTTACAGGGACTGAAGAGTTTTTTACCCAGAGTGCATTGTGTCTCCACTCACATAATTTCCAAACTACTCGTACCTGCCGTCTGTCCTGCACCGAGCCACAGCTTTGGTGCAATGCTGCTCCAGCTGGTACGTTTGGGTTCTGCAGAGTACATTTTGCTGGCCGAGAGCCAGCAGTTGTCAACCACATTTGACATTATGAGATACAGACTCTCCATAATTTAGGCCTCTTACGACCATATTGTATTGCGTATGTATTTACATACGCAATACATACGTATTTACATGTATTTCTGTGGCTTTCATCTTTTCATTTAAAATAATTATTTGCAGAGGAATATGTCTCCCCGACACTGACACCTGGATCAGCTGTTTGATGGATTCAATTGCCTGTACAGTGTAATCCGAGACGTCACTCAATCTGCCAGTCAACACAATCGGGGCTGATCATACAGGGTGGTTCTGTTGTCATATTTGATAAGCAATCCATTTTTCATTTTTTGACTGTGCACTTATTACTTCAGCTGTGAAATTGGAGGAACTGAGAAGCATCAGTGCACATCATCCACCTGACTTTGTGGAGAGGTGAGATGTTTCATATTCCCCATTTATCAAGCAGGGACGAGTCTGGGCTATTAATATTCAGTGCGGCTATTTCATGTTTATACAGTACAGCTGTTTGAGCTTCATGGGTCAATACCCTGCTCTTTGGTCTGTAGACTCTGAGTGTGCATTATGTTGTGGTGAAAACCTGAGCACAGTCTTTGAGCCCTTTAATTTTGTTGCCTGTAATATTAATATTATTGTTATTCTCAGGGACAATAATCAGATTTTATTTTTTTTACTCAGAATTCGGATTTAATATAATTTAGTTGATCAGATCTCCTGATTTAAATTTAAAAATGTAATGTTAGTAACATCTTACTTGCAGAATCACAACAAACGTCTCTTAAAAGAACAAATAAACAATGTATTAGTAGTGCATAACACCCAGCTTAACAGTAACCTCTGTACACTCCTTGTGAGCAGCATTAAGTAACCACATCCAGCAGAATGCTGGAAGAAGATCACCTGCAAGAATTCTCAACTGGTGGCCAAGGCAAAACAATGTGGAGAAAGAAATCCGCAGTCTCACCTATTCATCATTCTCCTAATATAGACAAGTTCGGCTTTTAGTAAAGTCTGCATCATCAAAAAACTTCAGAGAAATTACCTGTAGTGTTTGCTTGAGTCATCTAAACCTAAATTAAGGCTTTGAGTTTGGAGCAGCTCTGTCCTGTGGCACTGTTTGACAAAGTCAGCCTGAAGCTCCATGCTGGGATGTAATAAAGCACAGAGTGTACAGCCCACTTCTCAGGGGAAGTGCCTGAAATATGCTGAAAAGGGCCATAGTTTGAAGAGTGGGAGAATTTGTTTAATAAAATGAAAATAATTGATTATTTCCCCTTTTCTCATGCATCATATTCAATTCTGCCCAAAGAAAATGAGGATAACCTAATTCAAACATGTGGTATTTATCACTCCTTAGAGCTGCATGAATCATAGCCACTTAGTAACGGTGCAAATTAGGACTCAACTGTTCCATCGCTAACACCATCTTCACTTGATTCTGTGATTCTCAGCGTTGACGTTCGTCTTTTTATTGTCTTTCAGCACTGGCATCCTGAGCGCTTTGTTTGTTCACAGCCCTTTTGAGGAACATTGTATCAAGAAGTGCCTCTTGGTCTAACAATTTAAAGCAGGTGAACCCACAGGAATGTTTCCATGCCAACGGCACACCGTAACATTTTCAGTCCACTTATTTTCCCTATAATCTTCGAGATGGATGTAAGTCCTGTGGGATGCATCTGGCAGTCAGCATGACTAGGGCCGAGACTTTGGCTCCCAGAGCATCATAACATCGGTCCCTGCTGATTTGGTCAGACCAGTGTTTCATACAGGTTTTCCATCAGTGCTGAGATGTGCTTTTAACTGCAAAAAGCCAACACAATAACTGGTGTCTGTGAGAAAGGTGGTACGATGTTAGACACACCACACACAGATGTAATGTTCTGCACTATGAGCAGCTCAATTTGCCAGCAGGTACTGTACATTTCTACCAGAACCTGTGCCCTCACTTGGGGACATTAATATGTAATTGATAATAATAATAAAAATAAATCACACAACAATGTTTCAAAGGCTCTGTTCTCATTCAATCTGTTATAATTTAAAATGCGCTACCATGTTGTTCATTAGTTTCCTAGATGGGGTAAAACTTTTGTTTGAATGAAAATGCTAGTTCTGCAAGAATTACAAAAGGGGGCGCTGCAAAAAAAGCGGAAGGAAAATACCAGTTCAACCCCTTTTAGTTGCATGTTCTCCCCATGTGTGCATAGGTATTTTCTGAGTACCCTAGTGTCCTCCTACAGACCAACAATACACAACTCTATGTAAATTGGACACTGTAAACTGACAATAGAAGTAAAGTTCAGAGTATACAGAGCAAAACAACACTACTGGGGATGTTTTATATGGGAGAGGTGAGCAGAGGAGCCCACCGTTGTTCATCTGTGCAGCCCTGCTTTCACATGTCACTGATGCTGTCATTTTGCACTGATTCATAGAAAGTGATATAAAGCTTAAGTGAATAAATGCCAGAGTTAGTACATATCAGTCACCATATCCTACTGAGGTGATGTAAGGATCTGCTAGAAGGATGAGGACTTCTTCTGCCCCCATGTGGGCAGAAAAAAATGCACACCACCATGTAAAACGTGTTGTTTTTTTTGTTCATGTTTTGCAAACTTCACAGACTGATTCCACTGCATTAAAGTAAGATATTTAATCACAACACAGGAAAGGATAACGTTCAACTTCTGTAAAACAGTACATGGCTCAGTCACTGCCAGTGACTGAGCGAAGTGAAGTGAGAAGGCATTACAAAACATTTCCTAAGAAAAACTCTCTGGTCTTACAGCAGTGCTGACGGCCCTTTTTTTTAAATGTTCAGGGTGGATGAAACTGACTCAGGAATGTGTCCTGACAGTCAGCCGCCTTGACAGCGATGTACTGAGGAAGCAGAATAACAGGAGCCTTAATACACAACTGAGAAAAGAATGAAGTGAACTGAACATGAAAGACAACACCTTGCACCACCTCCACAGTGGGCTGATGCAACACGGAGAACTTACTGTGCGAGTGTGAGTTTCACTGTGCCCAGACAGCCCCAGTCTGTCAGGCTGTGTTAATGCAAAAAGCTGCTCTCTCTCACTCTCACTCTCACACACACAAACATAAACGCCATAGTTAGTGAGCAGTTCATACATATTTGATATACGTACATATCCTGGATTTAGCATTGCACGCAATGTGGACTGCACCTCAGTTTTACAAGATAATGACATTTAACTACTCACATTATGGATCTGCATGTACTTCTACTACATCATGCAGTTCATTACCACGGCAGTTGGTCGTTTCATTTATGGTTTTCTGTCATGCAACACACATTTACTAACAGGTTAGTGATGTACTCACTACTATATAAGTAAATAAAATATGCCTTGGTATAAGACCTGAGACCTGCAATAGTCAAGAATGTCAAATGAAATGTGGTTAAACCCCAAAAAAGTGGAATCTGTTGACTTTTAAGCTAATTTAAAAAAAATAAAAAAAATAGAAGTGCAGTTAAAAATGTATCTTCAGTTGCAAGATATACCTACACTGTGCCTGTGTCTGTTCAACTTGAATGAACGCTTTTTACAACTTAATGATCTTTTACCGGACACCAGCTGACTGATTTTAATCTTCCATATCAACATTAGGAATAGGGCTCTACATATGAATACAGATAAGCCATTTACAAGAGACCTGCAACCGTGCCATATTTTAACGTCACTCGCCATGAATGGGGCTGCTGCCCCCTAGTGCCTCACATATGCACTTTAGACCGAGACCAGACAAAAAAAAAACAAAAAAAAACAACAGTAAATCCTTGCTAAAACTTAAAATGACCTCTCACTGCTTCTGAGTATATCTATTTAATGGTAACAAACGAAAGTCAGAGGCACTTTACAATTAACACTACAGGGAACCACAGAGCCTGCAGCAGTGATGCTTTTTTTCCTTTGACAACTATGTAAAAATATATGATTTGTTCTACAAACTGCCATATACTGTACAATTATATTAGATAATAATACTGTATTGTATGTAGTGTACTGATTTAGGAAACTGCATCCATGATACAGCACTCAGAAAGAATTCAAGACTGGATTTCTTGAAGCACCAAAAAGGGTGAGGTAGAGTTAGTTTCTGCAGTAGTGTAGTGTGAAGGAAATCCAGCTCTGTAAACTCTAACTGTAAACAAGAGCAAAAATTCAAGTCTGTGATCTAGTGTGTAGATTTAATCATCTGTGACAAAAGACCAAACCTAGGAATATCCATGTCAGTCAACAATAGGAGAGGTGCATGTTTGGGTGACACGTGTATTGGGCATTTATTGAAATAACGAACACATCAAACGGTGGTTTAACGCAGGACGCAACATTTAATTGCCAAATAAAGGATGATTCCCTTTTTAACAGGTTCCAACCCTGGATCCTGCTGAGCTTTACATAAAACCAGCCTCAACACATCTCAGATGTTAGGCATCGAAGTGGTTCTCTTGTCAAAACAAGTTGCATGTTCATGAAATACTTTTAATAAAGTTTTGCTATGCTTTGCAATCATTACAGCAACTTTTGAGTTAACTTTTCAAGTTGTAATTGTGTCATAAGAGAACCAAGGAATTGATTTATTTCCCCTCTATAACTAGAGGTTAAATCTGCTCAGATTCATACAACCATACACACATTCACATCATAACATAACAGTTAGCAGATGCACATACCATTACAGGCCTACTTTGAATAGAGCTGTATTAAAAAACACCACACAAACAGATCGATTAGGAACAAAAACATTTATTTGCAGAACTGATTTATCCAATCATGTCGGCAGACTTTCCACAGAACTCTTCAGTCATCTGTGGATGTTTCAGCACATAGTCTAGTCCAGCTGTGTGAAAAAAAAACATTGGTTAAAAATAGATGCATTGTTATTGTACCATAAATGTTGAATTTGTCAGTAGCATTATCTGGTAGCTGAATAACCCATCTAAGCATCACTGTAAGGATGACACTCATTCCTACATGCTGCATCTCTTAGGACATAGCAATTGACTAATGGAAATAATTACGGTGCCCTGGTAGAAGTTAGTTGTTGCAGCGTCAAAAAAGTTAATATAAGTCAGGGTACATACCTTTACAAAGCCGATGTCTTTAGCATACTGCCTGAAGCACTGGCGGCACATGTTGAGTCCGTATTTACGGATCAGACCATGTCTGTTTGAGCATACTCGGCTGGAAAGAAACAAAACAGTCAACACGATGATTCATTTTGGATGTTTTGTACGGTTGCAGTCTAACCCACTGAAATCCCAGAAGTACATCCATTGAGCACCGGGTATCACTGCGCTAGTTTGCATCACAGCTAACGTTAGCTTTGCACACGGTAGTTTAAGCGATAACTACTTAAACTAGCCAATGTTTGAATGTGACAGGACTCAAACTAAACACATCGTCAGGTTGCGTGTTGTAAGTTGTTTTTTGACATTACAAATACCCTTATATGCTACGATTCATCTATCTGTTGGGTTTGTATAGCCTTAAAATGTTTAGCCCGCACCGCACATCCCCAACCGCCATATTAGCTCAGACTCAGCTCCCATGCGGTACACCGATGATGATAAAATGTCAAACACAAAAGGCGTCAAACGAAACAAAACGACCGCATTTCGATAGACAAGATAATAACAAATATTTTTAAAGCAAATACTGACCAGGATCTGGATCCCTGTCCGAATTTTCTGGGGTGACTCCAATAGAGCTGTTGATGGCCCATCTTGACTCTCTCGCTCGAGTGTCGGAAAGGAAGAAGAAGGCCGCGCGTGCGCAAAAGAAGCGTTAAGGATCAGCGTTTCCGGTAATGGCAAACAACTGTCGCAAAACTAAAGCATTGTAACCGAGAAGCCCAAAGAGGGCGCTCTGGGCGTTGGTGTTGTAAACCTAAACAGGAAGCATATCTTTTTACAGCGTGATTGAATGTCTTTTGTCCCAAAATAAATCTTGTATATCCTGTTATTTCAAATTCAAATTATTATTTTTTTAAAAGTACCTTTAAATTTGGAAACTTACAAGAAATGGCAGTGTGTATACATATAATATAGGATTATGATCGTTCTTGTTTTCTAATGGTGTTCTTTTTGTCTGGGGTGAGTTGCACAGTAATAACCCCTTATTAAAAAAAACACGCATATGTTTTATATTGCATTCATGTCAGACATATGTCCTAGATCATCTTAATTAGGAGTGTATTATTCCTAACTCGAGATTACATATTTAAGTATTTTTTAAAAAGTTTATATATCGGTGTTGTGTTTAAGGTAACCGTTACTCTGTATTTCATCTTATGGGGAACAATACAGGATACATGTAATATTATTATGTCTTTATCGTCTTTTGGGAAGGGTGTATTGTTACTGTTAAATCCCTCGCTTTGAATGACATTTAGATGACGTGGAGCCGTGTACTTTATCAATAGCGCTGCTGAGAGCTGGTGGAGTATCAATGATGAAGCTGTTGATGATAGGAAGGCTGACAGCAGCAGCTATGATACGTAAACGTTAGGGTGTCTCGGGTGCCCCCCACTGAAGTAGTGCATTGTGGGACAGCAGCAGGAGAAGGCAGTAGTTCCGTATTTGGGATTTCTCCTGCTAGCTTCTGGAATCGCATCTATACAGCCTCCGTGGACGGGATGGAGGAGAAAGGCGGTCCGCCGTACTGATGTTACCCGCTGAAAGGACCGCACGGCTGCTACATTTTTAGGTACGTCGTCCTAAACGTAGCTTCTTTGGTTCTCGGTGGATGGAGTTGTTGACGAGCCTCGGTGTGGATTGGCTGTTTGCAAGTTCTTAGCTAAGGCTAAATAAAAGCTAGCGTTTTTCCCCTCAGGATGCTCGTTGGCAGTAAAGATCGAAAGTGAACCTACAATATGTTATTTCTGTCGTTCGGACAGCGCCCGACGGCTGTCAGAAGCTGAGTTTTTATGGCGTCTCATGGAAAATGTATCGATCGATGCTGTTGCTGACAGTGGCCAATTCTGGACGATAAACTGATAGGCTTCGAATGACACCTTTCATTCACCAACGAGTTGAGAAGCATAGTGTGTGAAACAACATGAATAAATTCTCCATATGTAAATATAAAGGTTGTAGATTGTGAGTCAATGATAAATTGCAATTGCAATACTCTAAATACTATATATATATATATATATGTATATATATATATATATATAATGCATCCTTGATATAAACAGAGAATGAACGAATGATCGCTGCGAGTTTCAAGTACAAGAATAATTTTAAATGGAGAAAATCATTCATATTTTCCATATTAATGTTTTTAGCAACATGCGTAGAGTAGCCACGATTAGCTGAATTATCGTTGACTAATCTAACAATATATGATTTGGCAACATTTTCTGAATGCAAACTTTTTCTTAAAAAATCATATTTACGATCGTAGAAATGTATATTATATCAGATTAAAACTTTTAAACACACATGCATTAACCTTCCTAAATATGAACCGTATATTGCGTGAACAGAAAGAAAATATCAGCACGTTGATGTATGAATCCAAATTAATTTAAAAAATATTCAAAACTATAACTCGTATTTTTTCTTCATCCTTAACAGTATGATTTATATAAAATTAGACAGAGATGAAAACCATATCACAAAATAGTGAAAACCCCATCTTTTTCTACAGTTGATAAAAGATGCAGTCATTCTTCTTAATAACTTGTAATTGTAAAAATCTTAATCTATTAAAACACATTTTACTGCACCACTGAGTAGATTGGAGTTGATGTTTTACACGTACATATAACTTTCTATGAAGTTGTTGGTCAGTGATATTCCAGGCAACGCTGGTGCTTCACTGGGCATCAATAGGATCAGGTACTGTGTAGACAAACCACTAATTTAATAAAATGAGACAGTGCTGATAAATTGAACTTTCTCAGCACAAAAGGCTGATCAATATTTATAAAGCACTTAACAACACCGACATACCCACAAAAACAGTGCTGAGTTATAAACAACACTGTGAGTTTTAATAAAGAGCTATTTATAGGCTATTAAAACTAGCTCAAAGTTGTGAATCTATACTGTTTTTTAACAATTTTATGTGTGAATGCAATCCTCAGTGGTTGTTTTTTGTGTTTCTTTGTGGTGATCTAGTTACTCTTAGTGGGAAATGAAACTGAAGCTGTTTTCATAAATGTGCTTACAGTCAGTCTTACAGTTTTTGTTAGAACAAAAATCTTAATTCTGATGTAATTAAGTTGTTACTGAACAATTCACTGCAGTACAAATTAAAAAGTCGATAAAACATTTACGTTACTTTTAATATATATTTAGACTCTTGCAGATCTGGAATTTTATTACAACTTTATGGGTCAGTCAAAAGATAATTTGCTGTTTTTACTTTTCATTCAGGTGGATTATGCACACTTCAACTCTGCTGCCTTCCAGCACCAATCAAGCCTTATGGAATATTCATTAACCACCGATGACTTTCCAGCGGGATCCGTGTTTACAGCAACAGCACAGTTTGCCGAATATTAGCTTCCTTAAAGCCTCTCCTTAATCAGTATCGCTTTTTGTGCAAGGCATATTACAACTGCACTCCTTTTTTGTTTCACTATCCTCAACTTCTCTTCCTTCGCTAAAGTTTGACCCCTTATCATGAGATTCCGAATCTACAAGAGGAAGGTGGTGATACTGACTCTGGTGGTTGTTGTCTGTGGCCTGGCTTTTTGGAGCAGTGGAAGACAGAAAAAGAATGACAGCGGACCATTCCTCAAGGAGGTCGACGTAGTAAGGAGAAGCAGTAGCATGAGCAGTAGCAGCAGCAGTAGCAGCCTCAACAACAAACATATACAGGTACAAGCTTCACCGGCAGTCAGCAGGGCACCTGCTCCTCCTCCTGTTGTACAGGCAAATGAAACGCATCCAGAAAAAGCAAAGGACAACGAGAAGCTTTCCAAGCCAGATGTAGATAACACGACTTTAGTTTACCGTGGTATTGTCTTCCAGCTAAATTTTGATCAAACGATACGAAATGAGGACAAGTTTAAAAACTCCAGGCAAAAAGACGATCTAGTTGTGGTTGTCCAGGTCCACAATCGACCAGACTACCTTAAGTTATTAGTGGACAGTCTGCGAAAGGCCAAAGGTGTAGAAAGCATACTGCTGATATTCAGCCACGACTACTGGTCTCCTGAGATCAATAAAGTGGTGGCTTCTGTTGACTTCTGTCAAGTGCTTCAAATTTTCTTCCCCTTCAGTATCCAGCTGTATCCACACGAGTTTCCTGGAAATGACCGTAACGATTGCCCCAGAGACATTCCCAAAAAAGACGCCTTAAAATTGGGTTGCATCAATGCAGAATATCCCGACTCCTTTGGTCACTACCGCGAGGCTAAGTTTTCCCAGACTAAGCATCACTGGTGGTGGAAGCTGCACTTTGTATGGGACAGGGTTCGGGTCCTGAAGGACCATAAAGGTTTGGTCCTGCTGATTGAAGAGGACCACTATTTGTCACCGGATTTTGTTCACATCTTAAAACTGATGTCAGTGCTAAAAAGAGAGCAGTGCTCAGACTGTGACATCCTCTCATTGGGAAGCTACAGCCACATCGGCTACTCCAGCAAAGCGAACAAGGTCGAGGTGAAGGCCTGGAAATCGACAGAGCACAACATGGGGATGGCTCTGAGTAGGGAGACATACCAGATGCTTTTCAAGTGCACTGATACTTTCTGCACTTACGATGACTACAACTGGGACTGGTCCTTGCAACATCTGACCGTATACTGCTTGCCCTCCTACTGGAAAGTGATGGTGAGTGAGGCACCAAGGATCTTCCATGCGGGAGACTGCGGCATGCATCACAAGAAGACTTCCTGCATGCCCATCAGCCAGAAAAACAAGATCGAAAACATCCTTCAGAGCAGCGCAAACCAGCTGTTCCCAAAGAACCTCCTGATTACAAAGAGACTGCCAGCCAATGGGGTTGGAGGAGTGGCACCACATGTTAAAAACGGAGGCTGGGGAGATATCAGGGACCATGAACTCTGCAAGAGTTATGTACGATTACAGTGACCTTAATGAATTGCTATTATTATATATTATCGTCTTTTTTGCATCCTCTATAAGAAAAAAAAAGCCTTTTAAAAGTGAATCTTTATGGAATATTCTTCATATTGCCTGTTTTATTGGACTGTTCTAAATAAATACGAATGTTGGATTTTTGCTTCTTTAACAAGAACGGCTTTACATTGACTTATTTGTGTGTTTCCTGGCTCACCATTTTTGCTAGTACAATGATTAATTGTAAAAAATAAAAAATACCATTGTTTTTATATAAAGCTGTAAATATTTATGATGTTTTTTGGGGTTTTTTTTTTCAATTGCCAAGACAAAGCACTGGAAAATGCAGGGCTCAACAAAGTAAAGTCATAAATTTAGGGAATCTGTGGATGTAGCAGTCCCACAGTGCATGCATAATTAATTTAAGGTTATTTATGTCACTTCTATTTGCTAAAATTAAGATCTTTTGTGACGACTTGTTCCATTTCAGTCTCTGATTTCACTTGAGGTGCTCAGATGGCTGTGTGAAATGAAGATAATTGACAAAAGGATCCTTTTTGACAAAACACATTCAGTTTTTAAACTCACATTTAGCTTATTTTCAGGTCACTAGTTTACACAAATGTCCATTACTTTGGGTCTAAAAGAAATATAATAATTCACTTATTAAAAGAGCAATTTACTTTGGATTGTATTTCCTCAAGGGATTGATTGACTATGATCTGTGGCGTTTATTTATATTTGTTGTTTTAGTGTCCCACTCTTCGCCACAGTGAAGTGTAGAAAGTGGCCGATATTTTTGCAAAAACAAAACAGTTAACTGCATATGACGTTCCCGGGAAATCAAATCAAAACTGTCGTAATGTACAGTCGTTTGTGTCTATGCAACTGAAGGTGCATTTTCATTAAGGTTCTCAGACCACAGCTTAGTATTGATGATTTCTGCAAAGACTTGAGCTTAGGGGCTGCTCTGAAACTGCATTGATTCTTCACCCCCCTCACTCCCTCCTCGCCCCAACGTCAATGTTTAACAATCGGTTCTGCACACTGTTCAGAATCTGGAGTAACTGCCAAGGTATTGCTGACTTTACTACAGCTCACAATAAATAAATATATACTCTGGCAGACTGTGCTGTAGGCCTTTTCTTGCTGTAAGGCACATTTTTTCTGCACAGGTTTTCACTATGACAAATGATGAAAACCTGACTTACACAGAAGCAGCTTAACAGAGCCCCCGCTGAACCTCTCCAGGGTAAGAGAGCCCATTTTATTCTCTGTGAACTTTTAATTCTTAATGCGATGTGGAGATGTGATGCTGGAACTGCTGTGCTGGGGTCATGTGACTGTCAAATATGCAGCTGCTCTCCTGGTGAAGGCTTAGTAATTGGGTCCACGCCTCAAGGGACTCAGCTGAGAATAGAATTAGGAGAGAGTAGGAGAAAGGGAAGGTGTGTCCTTAGTTCCTGATGAGTAATGGTTAAAACACAGGAGACTTTAAGATGTACAGATGTGAAGATGAGGGATTTGAACTTCAGTAATTGAAGGACAAAAATAGCTGATTCATTGATCTACTGAGCTTCAGCTATCGATAAGACAATGAATAATGTTCACAATGATAATTACACTCCAGATTCTCTGTCAGGCATTTTTATTCATATTGGTCTCATTAAATGATTTAAAAAAAAATTGCAATATTTTTAATGTAAAACTAGCACTACGTGAACATTATATTCTCGCATCATCATAAACTTTTTTTTGCAGGACACTAAATGCTGCTGCTCAGCAGTTGGGCCTCTGGCCATTTGAGACCAACGGAATCATTGCAGATATAGCAGGGTAGACAAAACTCGGGGTCAATATATGGAAGCATGCAGACGAGGGAGTTGCATCACACTGAGAGGACGATTTAAAGAGGAGGCAGCATACGCATCAAGATCCTCTCAGAATTTATTGGATTTCTGTTAAGTGGGACCGAGCATCCAAGATAAATGCAGCCGTTTCCACGTCTCCTACTGTATGCTGTTGTGTGTTATTGCTATTTAATTGACCAGACAGTATAATGTATACAGAGGATGTAGAAGAAAATATAAGGATACGTATGACTGTGATTCTGCATTTTCTGCGAGGCATCTCAACAGTACGTGCACAAACCTTGCCTGATACCTAAAGTCATTTAGTCAGTGAGCCAGTCATCCTGTCAGTCAGAGCATCATTGCTGATAGGTGACACCTTGACAGGATGATCACACTTCCAATGATGACCACACAGGCAGCTGCTGGCTGGGTCTGATTGCTAACGTTTCTTGTAGAGTGACTTATTAATTATGGAAAAAGCAGATGCATTCTTAACTCAGAACAATATATATATACTGTATATGCTGCTGAACTTTTTAAACTTGGAGGTACTGAATATCAGAGCAACACTGCCCCCAGCTGGACAAGAGCAGACATCGCCATTTAAATTTCCACTGGTCATGTCTGAAATAAATAAATCCGTATGGAACAACAAATGCTACCAGGATTATGTCCCAAATTACAGTTTTTTTAAGTACTGTGTTAAAGAGGCGGATCAAAAGTGAATGATCTAAGAGGCACTTGTGATATGTAAATTGCTGCTAAAATATAACTCTCCAGTGACTATTCTATTTTTATGTCATGTTCTGTAAAATGATTTTAGACAGGAGTGGCCTTTGGGGATTCAATACCTGAGCCTAAACCAATCAAACACATCAGTTCATAGTGACAATTCTCTGAAATTAGAATTTACTGCACACACCAGTTAAAAAAATTACAATAACATAAACTGATTCACAGAGAAGTGGTTTTGTCTCATTTAACTTTAGGGACACATAAATCAACACAAATACAACATAACATCTGCTAAAGCTGTTTTAATAAGCAACACATGGAGGAAAAGGCTCCCATCTTTAAAACCCTTTTTGTGTCTTTGTGGGATGCTTGGAGCATCAAGTGTCACCTCTGCACTCATAGGACCACTACATGCTGACGTCGGCCAACGGTTCTTCAACACAGTGTCAAATATTTGTTCACATGTTCATCATGAGGACAATAATCACTCCTCAGAACAGGAGTCAGAGATTTCAGCCCCGTCTGCAGAAGGTGGAAGTTGAAGTGAATTCAAACACACACACACACACACGTGGAAGGTCAGAACAAGTGCTAACAGGTGAGGAAAACAAAACCAGCATTCGTCTCTGTGTGGTTTACCTGAGCTTGGAGTGATGGCTGTGTTCTGCATCTGTGCCTGCCTACCTGTGTTGTATTAGGGATCTGCAGTGACAGATTAGCTAACACTCAGTACTACCTACTAGAAGACAAGAACTCATTAATCTCATACAACAAAAGTTTTCATTAACAAAAATACACCTGTGTTCTCTTCTATGTACAACAGAAAACAAGTCCACCCATTCAAGATTTATTTTAATATTAGGTATAGATTTTCTGGTTTAGAAATATCACTATGTTCTGAAATGACGATCGTTGAACGTGTAATGATCGTTTCACCCATAAATCATTAAAGTACAACATATATACATATAATACACAGCCCATTTATCTGAAACTATATTAAAATAAAGTACATTAGATACAAAGGTTTTTAATCTATTTATATTTGAACCATGTCAGGTGGTCATTACATACTCAAAAATTGTAAAGCCATTCTCCTCTGACAATCTCTTAAGTGCAAACATTTTTATATTCATGTTAAAAAACTATGATTGCATTGTCCAGCATTGAGACAGGAGGCAATAACAAACTGTTTAACCTAGTGCTTCCAAAATTCTCATCAAAGTACTTTACTCAAGTTTACTGTCATCAGTTCAAATTATGGAGAAAAAAAACTGAAAAATAATTTCTGTGCAAAATACACTTTACAGTGTGATACATAGTTTTCAAATGTTAGTAAGGGAAGTACATAGTTCATGTCTCTTGAACAGGTATTCTGAGGAATGTGGCAGCACAAAAAATAAATTGGCCAGAAGCTCATCGAATTTCAGAGGACACTTCACTGATGTATACTGTTATCTGTAGAAAGAAACACACCAGACTACACACCAGACTGTGTATAAATGTTTTTGTTTTTTCAGACAACTGGTTTGATGCAACATTGAACCAGTGAATATCTTTTGTGTGTCTCCTGGAGTACTTCATTGTCACCCTCTCACTTTCCAAAGCACCCTTATCTCTCTCCCCACCTCCTTTAAAGGCATCTTGTTTCTAACCCTGGCTTGGCCAAACTTGGATGACAGAAAAATGAACACCCAAGAGATTTGTCTGGATTGTTGTAGTGATGAAAATACAGGTGACTATCAAAATGGTTTGGTGTTTGTGAGTTTGTGTAGAAGCTCTGCACTGCCTTGGTCTTGGACATCCCCCGACTCTGTTGCATGGAGCTGTTATTAGCAGCACCAGCACAGGGGTTATACTACTGTTCCACTGGGTGAGTTGGCTAGATTGACTAGAGTTGAAAGCAATCCCTGTGGAGAGACAGATAACACATGATAATAACAAAACACTACTGTGTGTGTAATAGAAATGGCAGAACAGTGAGGCCATGATCAACTGTCAGAAAGGAATGTGCTGACTTACTTAATTTAAGGAGAACTTAGGGAACTTTTAAGGAGAACTTAGTGCAAACGTGACAGGATGTAACCATATATGAGATACAGTGGAAGGAACAACTGCTGTGAAACAAATCCTGTACTATAATCTGAGGGACTTGAGAGGTGTCACATGACAGTATCCTCCACAGGCCTGTCACTCACCACTTTCCCAGGCCTAGCCCATGTGCAAACGAATCCCTCCTGACAGGCTGTTACCAGACAGTCCTCGAGGAAGATTAACACAGTAAGTCTCTCGTGAGCAATTTTCTTGCACACAAGTGGCTCAAGCAATGGCACTTCATCCATGCGTGGACACAATATTGTGCCCAGAGTTTTGGCCGCATCAGCTTTTGCCGTCCGTGTTGAGCTCAGCTGATTGAGCTTATCGCTGCTCTTGCTGCTGATGTGTCCCATGCTGTGGTTTCTTTTGTGGTCTTTCTCGTGGCGGTCCTTACGTGACTCATGCAAAGATAGAGTAGCAAATTTGCTGACTCCAGTGGCAATCAGAGAACCATCGATGATACTGTTTCCCTTGGTTGTTGTAGTAGTACCAGTAGTAGTAGTAGTAGTAGTAGTAGTAGTAGTAGTAGTAATAGTAGTATTAGTAGTAGAAGTAGTAGTAGTAGTCGTGGTGGTGTTAGTGAGATTAGTGGTGGTATTATTACTGCTGCTGGTGCTACTGCTGCTGCTGCCACCTGTGTGATTGTTGGGTGTGCTGCCCCCTGCTGGGTTAGAAGACTGTGGCAGGCTATTGGACCGTGGCAGAGTGTCTGAGATAATGTCAGATAGATTACCACTATCCCCAGTATTGCTAAAATTGTCTTTACCATTGGAGCCACCAGGATTAGCAGCAGTGGTGGACACAGTAGTATTATTTTGTCCAGTGACTGGAGGGCTTGTTGCATTCATAACATTAGTGTGAGTTCTAGCACGGGACAGAGGAAGGTGGGGGAAAAGAATGTCCTCTGTAAGATCCCACAAACAGAGCTGAGTGTCTTGTCCCACAGAGCCAAACCTGTAAGTCACACTGACAGGTCTACTGTCGGTAGAGTTTCTTTTAGAAAGCCGAGAGTGAGCACTGTTAGCTCTTTCTCTGCCCGTTCCACAGTGAATCTGCTCGTGAAAGTCCTCGTCGCTACCGCTAAACTCAGCAGGTAGGTCACCATCTTCCACACTTGTGATGCAGTGGTCAAATGCCACCACACTCACCCACGACTTGTGACCATGTCCTCTTGCAATCACTCTGCAGTCTGAAAATGACCACACTGTCACCAGGTCATCCTCCCCTCCTGCCACAATGTAGCGCCCATCTGGGCTCCAGCATAAACATAGTAAGCCACCAAAGTAGCTTTTCATTGTTCCGTGAAGCTCTGCAGCATCAAAACCAAAAACACGCAGGAAGCCATCCTGACTTGCACAAGCCAAGAACTTGCCATCAGGTGAGAAGGCAAACTCATTCAGCGCCCCCTCTCCCACTGTCCATCGCAGTAATGGGTTACGAGCCGACTTACTTTTGCATGTATGCACAGCATAGTTTTCACCCTGCTTCAGAAGCTGGTAGTGAGGGGCTGTAGTGCCACAGGTGTTTTCAACATTGTACAAGTACATGCTGCCACTGGAGTGAGCCACCAGGAACAGGCTGTCTGAACCAGGAACCCATCTTACACATGTGACTCTGGACTTGTCTATTAGTCTCTGGGGAAGAGAAATAAGTAAAAAGGCAAATAATAAAAAACAAATCAAATATGACCATAAAAAACAATTGAAAGAATGCTGACTGTAACCCACCTCTTCATTGAAAAGTTTGCTGGTTTCCTTTTTTATTGGGTCTATGAGCTGAACCTGTCCTGCTGAGAAGCCCACCAGCAAGGAGACACTTTCTGCTGTGGCTGTAAGTGGGTTGAAGTCATGACAAGTGGGCTGCGTTCCTTTGTAGATCCTCTTGTCTATTGGCTTACTAAGATCAGCAGCCTTAAATGATAAAAGCATGCAGATGTAAAGTGTTTATAATTGAACATATTTTACCAATAGTAATGTTACTGTTGCAACAGTGCAGGGTTTACAGAAAAAGTCACAAAATGTAGCTTACATGAAAATTATACGGCATATTCTGAGACATAATCATAATAAAACTTTAACATTAACAGAACATATAGACAATATAAGAGTATGACAGATATGCAGCCAGCGTCACTACTCCTTAACTACAACAGCCTTTCAGCATGTTAACTGTGACTGTCGATGAGCCCAAACCTCTGTTTACAACATGTCAGCTACAACGATGTAATCATGTAAAGGACATTAAACAAACAGCCGGACATCTGATCCAGGAGCCCTCTTCATGTCTTACCCACATCGTTGACAAAACTGCAAGTACAGCAAACAACTAACACTGAGGAGAAGGACTCTGACGTAACAATTGTTATTATTATTCAGTCAAAAATGAAAACGGTATAGATGTGAGCGGGATGCTAATTAGCCCCTAACTTAGCTTAGTCAGCTACAGGGCCTTATGTTGACACTTTCGTGACAGGAGCAAAAAGAGTAGACAGCCGGACTGTAGCGCGTTTGAAGATGCGCAGCTAACCCACAGTCCCTGGACAGTGCTGGCTCTGTCGCTCTGTCCATATTGTTTACCTTTCTCACGCCTTTGTAGATATAAAAGTAGAGTTCCCGACCCACATTGAAACAGATCCTGTCACCGTTGCCGGATTGGTCGTTTACATTGACGAAGGAGACCTTGACGGGATTGGAGCCCTGCGAGTTAAAAGGGACCCGGTTCGGGCGACTGTATTCAGAATGAGTGAGGAGTTTATAGACGCCTTCTCGAGTACTGAATTGAGTTTTAATTTCGTTCATCTCCTTCCCTCCTCCCTCCGCCGCCATCTTGGTAATTTACTTTCATCCTTGTCCAGTACCCGGATGTTAGTGACTGCGCATACGTCGACTGTCGAGCGTTGCGCAAAGGGGGGCATCAAGTCATGTGAGACAAACCTGAAACATAAACACAACAACGTGGTCGTAGTGACTTTAATATTTACAGATAAATAAAAACGTCAAAGAATATTGAAAATAACAAAATATCGCACTGGTTCTTTAATTTCAAATAAAACTATTATATATTTTACAGAAAACGAGTATTAAAAAAAGCACAACATAAAAGACATTAAAAATGTTTTTTAAAACACCCTGCACTTTTAATAATGTCACCTTGGAATCATTCTGGGATTGTTTTATAGCAATAACTTATAAATCAGCCCCTTAAACTAATACTGGCAATTATTTAGCATGTTACCATTAAAACTATTAAACACTGTCTCTCTCCTATAGAAAATATCACCTTACAGCTTTCTGTTTCTCAGTTACAGACAGGCAGCTCCTAGTCATATCTATAATCAACTAAGCAGGCATGGATTATGTAAGAGATGTAGCAAGTCTAGTATACTGCCATCATCTGGTCAGCCTCTCTCAGCTGCCGTTTTATCTTACGCAAGACTTTTAACTTGCTGTTAAAAACATCTTTATTTTTATTTAATCTGGTATATTGTCAATTTAGGCAATTGACATTCATGATATATTTATTCATGATAATTTAATTAATTAATTAACTAATTAATTAATTAGTTACAGAATTGGCTATGTTTGTATAAATAGAACAATACAAAATCCATCACACATTTCAGGATATACAAAGAAAACCTTCAACACACAAGTGAAGCAAAACACACACTGAATACAGTGGATGATTTTTGGAAAACTACAATTTATTGTTATTGCAGCATTTGTACCATAAAAGTAATAATATTTAAATGTATGAAAAATACTCTAGCAAAGAGCCTCAAAGAGACTGTGTTTCATCTTTTCTGAATAATGTAGCAGGATTTGTTTAGCTGTCCAACAACACGTAAACTATTGAGATACCCTACAATTTTGCAAGGCAAAAAAGACAGGTGATTGGAGTGTGTGTATAAAATGTGCAGCTTTACAACTGGTAACAGCTGGTAGCAAAGGCAATGCACAGCTGTGACGACTACAAGGGGGGCGGCATGGGGCCACGGCTACTCGACAGGCTATCAGGAAAGCTCTTGTTGTGAGTGACAGGCACTACTTGTGACTCCCTGGCCCTATAAGGACACATAAACTTTAGGGGTCTGGTGACGTTTTACTGACACCCTTCCTCCCCCATCTGTCGTGAATGAAGTTTCCAGAAGCTTCTGTATGGGAGCTTCGAGAAACCACCCCTGAAGTATAAAAAGACACCGGCATGTCATAAGGTCTGCACACAGTCTAAAGACACTCACAGGATCACACCACAGGAAAACCCACAGGAGCAGCCTAGCACACTTTTGGGCCTCTTCATCAAGGGAAGACAAGCTCAGTGATATATTTGGCAACTTTCAACCCAGGATACAAAATACACAATTAAGGTAGGACTGTAATTTCTGGAACAAACAGAAAATTGTAATATTTATAATTTAAATATTAGATGGTTTAGATGTCCTGAAATGCACCAATTCAATTTGCTGTAATAGTAACATTAGAATAAACAAGTACATAGATAATAATACCAATAATTAACTAGATTTGAATAACAGGTAAGTGTGGATTTGATTCCCCCAGTCTTAAAACTGTACCATGCAAGGAGCACATGGCACTAAGGGTGACCCCCATTGCTAGAGTCATGGCAAACAGTCAGGAAAGCTATTTGGCTGAAGGAGCAGATACACTACTTCTGTATTTTAGTAAACACCATACGTTTGAAGTTGAAAGCAAAGGAGGTAAACTTTAATTACATTTAAATTACCAGTATGTACTACATAAGGCCAATATGTACTACATTAATTTCACAGAATGTGAAATTAAGACTTTAAATGGCATACTTGTTTTATTACATTGAAATAGATTTGAAATGTATCAGGGTTTCTTTTAATAGAAAATTGTTTTAATAGTTTTTCCTTTGGAAGCCACTATTGCTTCCTTTTACACATACGTGTTACGTGAAGCTTTGGGGGTTGGGGCAAGCATCAGAGCACCACCCTTTTTTCCAAATGGCAAGTCTTTGATTGACAGGAGGAACATGTGTCCTTTGCAAGAGTAGCCGCTAACACCCTTCAGCGATGAGGCTGTCTGAAGAAAGATTAAACATTCACACATTACAGAAGCAACTAATTTCTAAGAAACTAAACAAAAAATAAAAAATCAATATAAAAAATATATTTTTTGTTGTTTAAAAAGTGTTTTTTTTTTTTTTTTTATTTAAAATGTTAATGTGTGTGTGTAGATGCCTGAGAACGCCGGCCCAGTTATGGAGGAAGAAGTGGAGACCTTTGCCTTCCAGGCTGAGATTGCTCAGCTTATGTCTCTTATTATCAACACTTTCTACTCAAACAAAGAGATCTTCCTCAGAGAGCTTATCTCTAACTCCTCAGATGTAAGTTAAATACCTTTAACTTGACCAAGTTTTTTAAAAATAAACACACCTATTTTTAACACATTTTCTTTTTTTGTCAGGCCTTGGACAAAATCAGATATGAAAGCTTGACAGACCCCAGCAGACTTGAGTCATGCAAGGATCTAAAGATCGAAATCATGCCAGATCTGCACGCTCGCACTCTGACCCTTATTGACACCGGTATCGGCATGACCAAGGCTGACCTGATTAATAATCTGGGAACAATTGCCAAATCTGGAACCAAGGCTTTCATGGAGGCTCTTCAGGCTGGAGCTGACATTTCCATGATTGGTCAGTTCGGTGTGGGTTTCTACTCTGCCTACCTTGTGGCTGAGAAGGTAACTGTCATCACTAAACACAATGATGATGAACAGTATGTGTGGGAGTCTGCAGCAGGAGGCTCATTCACCGTCAAACCTGACACAGGCAAGTTTTATTTTTCATACTTGAATCTTATACTAGTAAATAAATATATTGTTTGCATTTGAATTTATCATTTTCTATAACAGTTCTATTAAACGTATGTTTATTGTTTATTGTAGGAGAACCTATTGGCAGAGGCACAAAAGTCATCCTTCATCTCAAGGAGGACCAAACAGAGTACTGTGAGGAAAAACGCGTCAAAGAAGTTGTTAAGAAGCACTCACAGTTTATTGGCTACCCCATTACACTTTATGTAAGTTTTTATAAAACCTTAATCACGCTGTCTTGTTGAGCTCATTGTTCTGTTTGTTCAGCTTCTGCGGTAAGAGTGGTTTGTGTGTTGTTTTTTGTAGTTCATGCCTCATAGTACATGTTTTGGAGAAGTCCATGCCTGGTTTATGCCTCGTTTGTTTTTGCACTTTGTTAATAGACCTGCTGCACCTGAAGGGAGTCTCCCTTGTGCTGCAATTGGGTCTGCCTGCTTTCTGCCATGACCACACATAACATGTTCATATTAGAAAACACACTGACAATGCAATCAAATTGTTCTTATCATATTTAAAAGGTGGAGAAGACAAGGGAAAAAGAGGTAGACCTGGAGGAGGGAGAAAAAGAAGAGGAGGTTGAGAAAGAGGCCACTGAGGACAAGGACAAACCAAAGATTGAAGATGTTGGCTCCGATGAGGATGAAGATTCAAAGGATGGCAAGAACAAGAGGAAGAAGAAGGTCAAGGAGAAGTACATGGATGCTCAGGAGCTGAACAAGACTAAGCCCATTTGGACCCGTAACCCAGATGACATCACCAATGAAGAATATGGAGAATTCTACAAGAGTCTCACCAATGACTGGGAGGATCACCTGGCTGTCAAGGTATAATAACCTGCAGTCTTGTTGTCTTGTAATGTCCCTTACTGTATAATTGAAATGATTTAAAGCCCTACCTTTATTGTCTTTCTGCAGCATTTCTCAGTGGAGGGTCAGCTGGAATTCCGTGCCTTGCTCTTTGTTCCTAGAAGAGCTGCATTTGACCTTTTTGAAAACAAGAAAAAGAGAAACAACATCAAGCTTTACGTACGCCGTGTCTTCATCATGGACAACTGTGAGGAACTGATTCCAGAGTACCTCAGTAAGTAACATATCTTTGCTTTCTATGTTTGACTAAATGTAAATCTAATAAGAAATTGCCCTTGTCTTGCTATGAATTAATAAGTCCTGATCTTCATATTTAGATTTCATCAAGGGAGTGGTGGACTCTGAGGATCTGCCTCTAAACATCTCCAGAGAAATGCTACAGCAGAGCAAGATCCTGAAGGTCATCCGCAAGAACCTGGTCAAGAAATGTCTGGAGCTTTTCACTGAATTGGCTGAGGACAAGGACAACTACAAGAAGTGCTACGAGCAATTCTCAAAGAACATAAAGGTAATTTAATTTGTCCATTCTAATTTATTACTTTGCCCCTGTAGATAAATTATGACTGTTGGGTTATTTTCTTTACTGCATTTATTCTGTTCTTTCATGATTTAGCTTGGCATCCATGAAGATTCACAGAACAGAAAGAAGCTCTCTGAGCTGCTGCGTTACTACACCTCTGCCTCTGGAGATGAGATGATTTCCCTGAAGGACTATGTTTCTCGCATGAAAGAAAACCAGAAACACATTTATTACATCACAGGTAATCTCTTTTATCTGCCTTGTTGGTATTTAAAATGTGCTCTCTTAATTAATTAAGAGTATATTGTTTTTTATTTTAATCCGTCTGTATTATTTTTCTTAGGTGAGACTAAGGAGCAGGTGGCTAACTCCGCCTTTGTTGAGCGTCTTCGCAAAGCCGGCTTGGAAGTCATCTACATGATTGAGCCAATTGATGAGTACTGTGTACAGCAGCTGAAGGAGTATGACGGCAAGAACCTGGTTTCAGTGACCAAGGAAGGATTGGAATTGCCTGAAGATGAGGATGAGAAAAAGAAGCAAGAGGAGCTCAAAAATAAGTTTGAGGACCTTTGCAAGATCATGAAAGACATTCTTGACAAAAAGATTGAAAAGGTAACAAGCATGACTGTGACTATGTTGTATGTCACTGACAGCTTCCTTGTTGCAAGATGTGTTACTGTATGTTAAAAATGATAGTTGTGCAACTGACATTAGCCTTATTTTGATATTTTTTTCAGGTCACTGTATCCAACCGCCTGGTTTCTTCACCCTGCTGCATTGTCACTAGCACCTATGGGTGGACAGCCAACATGGAGAGAATCATGAAGTCTCAAGCCTTGAGAGATAACTCCACAATGGGCTACATGACAGCTAAGAAGCACCTTGAGATCAACCCCATGCATCCAATTGTTGAGACCCTGAGAGTTAAGGCAGAGGTTGACAAGAACGACAAAGCTGTTAAGGACCTGGTCATTCTCCTGTTTGAGACTGCCCTGCTGTCTTCAGGATTCACACTGGAAGACCCCCAGACACATGCCAACCGTATCTACAGAATGATCAAGCTTGGTCTTGGTATGTTTTTGTTCTGCTTGGCTTATGATTAAAAACATTTTTTTAGATATGCATAGATATACTCATTGTAAATTCTAATTCTCAGGTATTGATGATGATGACTCCGCTGTTGAAGACCTGATTCAGCCTGCTGATGAGGACATGCCAGTCCTGGAAGGCGATGATGACACTTCAAGAATGGAGGAAGTTGACTAAATGCTTTCTGCCTTCTATTTCTCTCGTTTGTTTGTTTTGTTAAGTTATTTAGCTTTATCAAACAATTCATTCTTACAAATAATTCAGTTCATAACTTCCCTAAACGCAGAACATTGTGGTTAACACATTATTTCAGTTGCTTATTTGTATTACTGAGAACCACTTAGAGTATTATGAAGTTACAGGTAATTTGACTTGTGTCTTTTTTGTAACTGACTTTTTTAATGAAATGCATTCATATTTCTAATAAATCACTTTTGGAAATAACATTTGGTCAAAGTGAGTGTTTTGCAGACTGCTTTAAAGATGTATAGCGTGATCCCATGAAGGTAATGTTTAATTACACTTCCAAGGTGTTTTTTCACCTGAAAAGCTTGATTACATTTTTTTTAGTTCAAAGGACAATAAAAGCTTACTGGGTGATATCTTTACGGACATTGATGAAAGCTTCAAAGTACATAACTAGAACAAGGACCTTTAATTTGTGCATTTTCTTCGCAATATCTTCTGGATTGTAGCATCACCCTCCTTAAAACTGCAAGTTATTTGCACAAACCTTTAGGAAGAGATAAAGTAATTTATTGCAAGAAATTGTTAAATGAATTTAAGTTAAATTTAATTCAGGGTAATATTTTGCAAGAGAATTCTAGAAAGACTCATCTCAGTGTGTATCCAGTGAATACTTCCTTTAATCCCTCCAATAACATTAGAGAGCCAGCCCGCGGCCTTGATTGACATCACAGTGAGCCAATCAGTGGCCACCGCAAAGCTTCTGGGAGGAAGATTCCAGACGGTTCTGTATGCAGAGTTCTCTCTATATATATCGAAGGCACTAACAGTATTTAAAGACAGTTTCTTCTGCAAGCGGCTGAGGTTAGTCAAACCATCAACAGGAGCTTTTGAAACTACGTTGAAGACGGAGAAAAATTGAGGTGATGAGACAATTGTCATTTTTATTTGTTTTGCACAATTGGATATTGTTATTATATTCTTAAACATTTGTGTGCGTGCAGTTAATACATGGGGTAACCGAAGAGACTATCAAAAGGTTGTAGGATTGCGATACTCGTAACAAGGCTAATTCAAATTTTGACGTGTACATTGGGTTTCAAATTATATATGCAATAATTGTTTTCGAAAGAAAGTATTCAAGGGGTTCACACCCAGTTTAATAACAGCGCTAAGAAACCGGTTTCCCCGACGAACTAAGGACAGTCAAAATGTTGTGAATTCACGTAGCATCGTCTTTGCAGCTGTTCTGTACTCGATCTAGTCAGTAACCACATGGATCGGGTGTGCTGCACTTGTCAAGAAGTCATGATGATCACGCCTTTACCCCAACAAGTCCAAATTACTTTTTGCAGAATCGTCATGTATGAAGATGCATGCCTGTATTATTTTCTATGCCAGTATGTGCATGGTTACCTGGTAATATTGTGTACGTTCATTGGACTGTAGCAGTTTCTCTCGGACGGTGGTACTTTAAATAACTATGGAAACCGCAGTACTAGAACGGCATTTATGCTTCCTTTGGTACTTTCTAGAAACATGCAATTACCTAGGACACCGACAGGTGGCATCATTTACTCCCTGTGCAATAATTCTAACCATGTGCTCCTCCAATCAAGCACACATCCACGTCATAACCTGACGATATCATAAAGATGAAAACAACAGTTACGAACCAAACATGAATTTAGTCAACACTGATGTCTTCTTATATATATGAACTGGAATAACACAGAGTTTGGATACAGGTTTAAGCAGGTGTCCCTTTGACAAGAGATGGATTATAGAGAGAACAGCTTGTCACACCATCTGCCACTTCAAGCAAAACGTGCTCACCTACTTAACAATCATTGATGCAACTCAATGCTATTAAAAGTAGGTGCAGATGCACATGGTTACTTTGCAGACAGTAGGTGATTATCTAAAGCTAGTATTCAGTGGCTATGGAATGTTGAATGCCTACCACCATAATGACTCATGGTGGTGCAAATGATGCAGGATTAGTACTGAAAAATTAATTTGATACATTTGTAAATGTATGGCTGATAACTATTAATTTGTCTTTGTTCAGATGCCTGAGCCACAAGATCAACAAATGGAGGAAGAGGCAGAGACCTTTGCATTCCAGGCTGAGATTGCTCAGCTAACGTGTACATTGGGTTTCAAATTATATATGCAATAATTGTTTTCGAAAGAAAGTATTCAAGGGGTTCACACCCAGTTTAATAACAGCGCTAAGAAACCGGTTTCCCCGACGAACTAAGGACAGTCAAAATGTTGTGAATTCACGTAGCATCGTCTTTGCAGCTGTTCTGTACTCGATCTAGTCAGTAACCACATGGATCGGGTGTGCTGCACTTGTCAAGAAGTCATGATGATCACGCCTTTACCCCAACAAGTCCAAATTACTTTTTGCAGAATCGTCATGTATGAAGATGCATGCCTGTATTATTTTCTATGCCAGTATGTGCATGGTTACCTGGTAATATTGTGTACGTTCATTGGACTGTAGCAGTTTCTCTCGGACGGTGGTACTTTAAATAACTATGGAAACCGCAGTACTAGAACGGCATGTATGCTTCCTTTGGTACTTTCTAGAAACATGCAATTACCTAGGACACCGACAGGTGGCATCATTTACTCCCTGTGCAATAATTCTAACCATGTGCTCCTCCAATCAAGCACACATCCACGTCATAACCTGACGATATCATAAAGATGAAAACAACAGTTACGAACCAAACATGAATTTAGTCAACACTGATGTCTTCTTATATATATGAACTGGAATAACACAGAGTTTGGATACAGGTTTAAGCAGGTGTCCCTTTGACAAGAGATGGATTATAGAGAGAACAGCTTGTCACACCATCTGCCACTTCAAGCAAAACGTGCTCACCTACTTAACAATCATTGATGCAACTCAATGCTATTAAAAGTAGGTGCAGATGCACATGGTTACTTTGCAGACAGTAGGTGATTATCTAAAGCTAGTATTCAGTGGCTATGGAATGTTGAATGCCTACCACCATAATGACTCATGGTGGTGCAAATGATGCAGGATTAGTACTGAAAAATTAATTTGATACATTTGTAAATGTATGGCTGATAACTATTAATTTGTCTTTGTTCAGATGCCTGAGCCACAAGATCAACAAATGGAGGAAGAGGCAGAGACCTTTGCATTCCAGGCTGAGATTGCTCAGCTAATGTCCCTGATCATCAACACTTTCTATTCCAATAAAGAGATTTTTCTTCGAGAGCTTATCTCTAACTCCTCTGATGTAAGTTTTTTTTTAAAACAGAATGATTGCATGTGGTGTAAAACCTTTTAATTTGTCTCATTTGAACATAATTAAAGTACATTTCCACCACAACAGATCTGCAGTATATTAAAAACCAACAAAGAGAATAAATAAACATGTATTTATTTAAATTCATTTTTGTTTTGTTTTTTTACTCTCTCCAGGCCCTGGACAAAATTCGCTATGAAAGTCTTACTGAACCTACCAAATTGGACTCTGGCAAGGATCTGAAAATAGAACTAATTCCAAATAAGGAGGAACGCACCTTGACACTGATTGACACCGGTATCGGCATGACCAAGGCTGACCTGATTAATAATCTGGGAACAATTGCCAAATCTGGAACCAAGGCTTTCATGGAGGCTCTTCAGGCTGGAGCTGACATTTCCATGATTGGTCAGTTCGGTGTGGGTTTCTACTCTGCCTACTTGGTGGCTGAGAAAGTAACTGTCATCACTAAACATAACGATGATGAGCAGTATGCCTGGGAGTCTTCTGCTGGTGGCTCATTCACCGTCAAAGTAGATAACTGTAAGTAGCTCATTTGCATTGAATAGCAAGAAAATCAAATGTGTCATGATTTGTGTCTCACATTAACTTTTGTTTTTTTTTTTTTCTGTGCAGCTGAGCCAATGGGTCGCGGCACTAAGGTGATCCTGCACCTTAAAGAAGACCAGACAGAATACCTGGAGGAGCGAAGAATCAAAGAGATTGTGAAAAAGCACTCACAGTTTATTGGCTACCCAATTACACTCTTTGTAAGTATTCATTTAAAGAAGTCTAAATGAACTGCAGTATGATTCTAGTATTTGACAAGTAATCTGCATGTAACTTACAATTCTAGTTAATATTTTCCTTATTGAATGTGAACATCTAATAAGATATAGGAGTCAGTATTTAGATATTTCAGTGTACTTTCTTATAGGTTGAAAAAGAGCGGGACAAGGAAGTGAGTGACGATGAGGCAGAGGAAGAGGAGAAAGTAAAAGAAAAGGATGAAGAAGAGGATAAAGACGAGGACAAGCCTGAGATTGAGGACATTGGTTCAGATGAGGAGCACGACCATGACAAGTGTTCTGACAAAAAGAAGAAGAAGATAAAGGAGAAGTACATTGACCAGGAGGAGCTGAATAAAACAAAGCCCCTGTGGACCCGTAACCCAGATGATATCACAAACGAGGAGTATGGAGAGTTCTACAAGAGTTTGACCAACGACTGGGAGGATCACCTGGCAGTCAAGGTAGTGTTGATAATGATCTCTATTAATGTTTAATTTGTCATACAGGTTGCTTTATAAATGTATAAATTTTACTCTGTCCTTGCTCTTACACAGCACTTTTCAGTAGAAGGTCAGCTGGAATTCCGTGCCCTGCTCTTTGTGCCCCGCCGAGCTCCGTTTGATCTCTTTGAGAACAAGAAGAAAAAGAACAACATTAAGCTGTATGTGCGCAGAGTCTTCATCATGGACAACTGTGATGAGCTTATCCCTGAGTACCTCAGTGAGTAGCTGTTCAAGTCTGTATATTTTATTTTATTTTTTAAATATTTTGTTTACCAGATTTATTTTTTATTTATTTAATAGATTTCATCAAGGGAGTGGTGGACTCTGAGGATCTGCCTCTAAACATCTCCAGAGAAATGCTACAGCAGAGCAAGATCCTGAAGGTCATCCGCAAGAACCTGGTCAAGAAATGTCTGGAGCTTTTCACTGAGCTTGCAGAGGATAAGGAAAACTACAAGAAGTGCTATGAGCAGTTCTCCAAAAATATCAAGGTCAGTGTCCTCTCTTTTCCCACTGAAAAAGCATAACTTTTGTTGTTAATTCAAATTGCCAATGTGACAACCGAGAAGTCTACATTAATTGGAGTAGAACGTAGAAGTTTATTAAATTGCTAGGTAAAAATAAAACAATTTCTCATAGTATTATACTATTTTTCATGTTTTCTTTCTATAGCTTGGTATCCATGAGGATTCACAGAACAGGAAGAAACTCTCAGAGCTGTTGCGTTACTATACTTCAGCCTCTGGAGATGAGATGGTTTCCCTGAAGGACTATGTTACAAGAATGAAAGACAGTCAGAAACACATTTATTACATCACAGGTGAGGGTGCTATTCATTTAAATGTCATTAAAAGGAAGAAAACAGCAGCTTTGAAATCATATGACCTGTTACCTTTATAAACATTTGCATTCTTGTTTATCAGGTGAGACCAAAGAGCAGGTGGCTAACTCTGCCTTTGTGGAATGTCTTCGCAAAGCCGGTCTGGAGGTGATCTACATGATCGAACCTATTGACGAGTACTGCGTGCAGCAGCTGAAGGAGTTTGAGGGCAAGAACTTGGTTTCAGTGACCAAAGAAGGTCTGGAGCTACCTGAGGATGAGGAAGACAAGAAAAAGCAGGAAGAGAAGAAAACTCAGTTTGAGAACCTGTGCAAGATAATGAAGGATATCTTAGAAAAAAAAGTGGAGAAGGTGAGCTAAATGATGAAACGTTGTGTAGACATCTATAGTCTCACTTTGTGCATGTAACTGATAACAGTTTATTTTAATAATTATTTACAGGTCACTGTCTCCAATCGCCTGGTGTCCTCCCCCTGCTGCATAGTTACCAGCACCTATGGTTGGACAGCAAACATGGAGAGAATCATGAAGGCCCAGGCTCTGAGAGATAACTCTACCATGGGCTACATGGCTGCTAAAAAGCACCTTGAAATCAACCCTGACCATCCCATATTGGAGACCTTGAGGCAGAAGGCAGAGGCTGATAAGAATGACAAATCTGTGAAGGATCTGGTCATCCTTCTTTTTGAGACTGCCCTGCTGTCCTCAGGATTTACCTTGGATGACCCTCAGACCCACTCTAATCGCATCTACAGAATGATCAAACTGGGACTGGGTTGGTGTCTATTACTGACAATAAAATAAATAGTAATAAATATTCTGTGAGATGGGTGATAGTAGACCTGGTTCCACTCATTTCTATCTTTGTCTCTCCAGGCATTGATGAAGATGATCAGTCATCGGAAGATGCTACGTCAGCTCCAACTGAAGAAATGCCTCCTCTTGAAGGTGATGATGATGACGCATCCAGGATGGAGGAGGTGGATTAGAAAGTCTATCTGTGACCTGTAGACATGCTAGTGATCCACAGAATGTCCCGAAACCAACTTTTCTTTGACCAATCTTTTGTATTTCCTCCATTCCATGGTTCCAATCTGTTTGATTCAGAACTTTTTATTTTTTAATTTATTATTGTTATTCTATTTTCTGTCTCTTTTTTATATTTATTGGTTTTCCAATGTTTTGTGTTTAATTATTATTGGATTTAAAAAATGTCCTTCAGTATAACATTGGGACCAACAATAAAGGTTTAACACATTTAAAATTATTTGTGTCATCCTTCAAAAATGTGTATGAAGAGTCAATAAGTGGGCTAATATCCAAAATTTAATTAGAATTAACATATAGATAGGATGTATACATTCACGATTACGATTTACTTTCAAGAGAAAGAAAAGAATCTATTACTTATTATGCATCTTCATTCATAGGAAAAAAAAATTAAATTGTTCTAGTGCCCTGAGAGTTGTCAATGTTTTGTTTGTGAAGTATCCGGGAGGGGAGCAAGGGCGGTTACACTTTCTACTTTCAATTTCTTGATGCCGCCAGCAGAGGGCTCCTAGTCTTCTTTGCACTGTACAGTCTCACACTAAGACACTGGTGTCAGATGACCGACAGCAGCCAATCACAGTGTGGGGACAGAGCACCGCCTTGCAGTTCTCGTGCCCTGAGAGTTGTCAAGGTTTTGGTTGTGGAGTATCCGGGAGGGGAGCAAGGGCGGCTACGCTTAAACAATGCCGAATAAATCTAAAAAAGACAAGGTGAGTTTTGAGTTTTGCATTATTGTTGCATTGGAGAATTGCCCTTATGGTATTTTTTGCATTTACAGTGCCGGCATCGTGAGGGAACGTTAAGCTCATAGCACCGCTGTGTCCCGTCACTTATGCTAGCCGATCAGCAAACACCAGCTAATCGCAACCCCACCAACATGTTAGCAATTGGCACGTTGTGATTTCTGTTTTTAGTCTACATCCTTTTATCAATGCAAGTCATTTAAATGCACATAATTTCCCACATAGCTTCTGTGTGTTCTCGTGTAAATGTAACCCTTTGGAATGCTTTAAAATCCAAATGGCACTGAGAGAGAAACTAACGTCAGCTAGCTCGCAGATTTATCAGGGTCTTCAAAGAGCAGTGGGTAGACTGAGAAGGCAGGCGTGCTATATTTAGTATGGATTTTGCCTCACGGCTTTCACTTGCAGACGTCTCGTTGTTGTTGTCAGCCTACGTTTGAAGCCAAGGTGACGTATGTATCAAAACTTTGTCTTCCAGGAGTCTTCTAAGTCTGCTAAAGTGGGCAAGAGTGGAGGACAGGAGAATGCAGAGCATGAGGTAGGCTTATCAGTCAGCCAATCAAACAATATTAGACACTTCCCGGAGCACAGTGGGTCAGTTCTTTGTCTGACACATGTTCAAATGCCATATTGTATTATTACCGTTAGAGTTGGATCTCATTATCAGCGAGTTAATGAATCATTACACCCAATCTGTGCAATCAGTACATGGCAATCTTTGAGGTAAATCTGGTTCATGGACCATGCTTAAAGAAAATACAATATATACTAAAGTCCATGACCTGGTATTGCGCTTTGTAATAAAACCTTATCTGTCAAGGAAAGGATACAAGGGGAAGTATAATTTAAATGACCAACACTGTCCCCAGCAATACACTACAAGCACCAAGTGAGGAGCTTGTTTTCATGTCAAATTGAATTAATTGAGAATTGCATTGTAGTTGCTGGTGCAGCTTTTGCACATCCTGCTTTATAAAAGACTGGATCTTGTGGCAGTTTTGCAGTGAACAGTTACAACCCTAAACTATAGTACCATTCAAGCAAACACACTGATGTTTGAAATGCTATCAATGGTACCTTTAAAATTATGCACATCTCTGTTCCATGGCTACTGGTGCAACCCCCCAGCATTGTCTTGTGGTGCATCTCAGATTACCCTTTAGCAACGCAAATTTTATTGATTTCCTGCATATAAAATTGAAATGTAGCTTTGCATGATGTAGTTGTGCTGCTAGGAGTGTTTTAAATATAGCTTGCACTGTGTAAAACAACAGTCACTTCCTGATGCTGTCCTAAATCCATCTCACTTTGTCCACGGCAGGATCATGTCATTTTGTTAAAAAACCAATATCACGTAAGGTCTTGTAGGTCGTGCAAATTTAGCGGAGCTTCCTGCACATTAACTTTGTGCAAAGGTGTTTCCTGAATCCTAAACCTTTTGTCACATTAATATTAAGTGCTCATGGTGACAGGCCTGCAAATTTTGCTATCTTGTGCTGAAAAATCAACCAGACTCTTGGTGGATGCTCCTTGTGAGCCTCATCTTAATCCTTCCAAACCTATGTCTCCCATCTTCCCTCTCTTACTCGGCCTGCATCCAAACACTTTTGAGGGTGTTGCATTTTTTTAATTTCTAAATTAGTTTGTGTGTCCTAAATATAGATATACTTGTCAGTGCAAGTAGTTTGACCTTTTGCTAGTCTGATATATGCAGTCACAGTTTTATAAGAACTACATCCTTTTACAGATTAATCCTACAGTAGACAATAAAAATGCAGGCTGCTTAATGCTTTCCTATAATAGTGTTTTATGCTTTGTAATTACAAAGGGGTCACATGGTGTAAAGTTAAGTAAACATTGTCAACGTAGTGTTTTCATCCGTTGCTTAGTTTAGAAAGTAAATGGCTGACAGAGTTTAAAGATATAAATAAAAAATAAAAATAAAATGGAAGAAATACGTGTATTTGAATATAGTTTGGTTTAATGGGATATATGCATACAGATGTATATAAAATGAATGATCTGCCATCAACTAAAATAGTAATGTTTTTCATAGGTAATGTCATGCCTTAATAAACTAAAACTTCAGCATTTGGACAGCCTGATCAGCACGGCCATATTAATTTAGTATCCTCACATGGTTTCAATTGATATTTATGACAATGGTTACATAACCTGGCACTGTCTTGCAGAAGACATGGAGACACAAGATATTTCATTAGACATGTCTGTCTAGCATATGGCAGTCAGGCTCCTTGGCTGGTGGCTACAGGCACACAGTCGTGGTGTAATCCTGCAGAAACGCCTCCTTACAATGTGTTTACCTTCGTTGTCACTGAGGTGCATTGTTTTTTTGTTTTTTCTTCTTCTTTGCTTTCAGCAGAGCTCGAACAGGAAGGCTAGCAATAGTGTTCCCCCTACCACTCAGCTGCTGAAGGGGAAACAAGCTGGTTCCCAGACACCTGTCAAAAAAGACAAGAGACAGAGCTCCTCTCGCTTCAGCCTGAGCAACAACAGAGAGCTGCAGAAATTGCCTGCATTCAAAGGTATTTACCTAAACAACAGTTAATTTGCTTGATGAGTTCATTAGATTATTTATGTACACCTTTCTAATTGTTTGACCTACATGGGAAATGGAAGGACCGCAACTGATATTGTTCAGTAAAACAGGTTCCTTTCGAGATGAGTCAAAGATGATCAAAGATGAGTACCAGCTTCACACAAGCAGACACAGTTATTCACCACGAGGCAATGTTTGAACTTCTTCAACTGTGTCACCCTCAATTTAACACTGAGCAATGTTTGACCTAACGCAATACGTGGAAAGAGAGGATGTGCTCGGCATGGACTTCGTGCTGGATTTAACTCCTGTGTCTATGTTTAGTAATAATCCTGAGATAAATCTCTAATTCTTTGCTCCTAGTTATTCGTGTTCCTGATGACCAAACTCTTCTCCTCCACTAGCAGAGGAAATACTCCATTAGTGCTCATTAGTAAAAGTGTATTGATATTTACATTGATGCTGGGGCCCTTCAGTAGGTATAACAACAAACAGAAAGGCGAAGTCTGTGTTTAGCTCACAGAATGTGGATGCACGAAAGGGCATAACAGTATGTTATAACAATGTTGTAAAAAGAAAATGTTATAGTTGGATACTACTATTTTGTATAGCATCATAGCAAAGTTATAATAGTGATTAATCACGTCAACGTGCTGCACCTAAAACAAAGGCGAGACATTCCTCAAAGAAGATTCACCTCTTGTTATGTACCTAATTAGACCCTCCATTTTGAATCTGTAATTATGGACCAAAATAAAGTCACAGTCTTGAAGCTGCAGTAGCTGTTCTTTTTAAATAGAAGTAATATTTTATTCCTGTAGAATTACATTTATAGGAAACAAGATAAGTTTATTCTTGTACAAACTATGTCTTTATCTTTAACTGGTTAGCCATTACCTCTGTGCTGTGTCAGGCATAGCTTAATTTCTGATAAAGGTTGCTCACCTCACACACTCCGGTGACAAGTTCGATAACATTCTGCAAACCATTATTGTGCAGTGACTTGGCAGATGTTATCTCTCGGCCCTGTCCAGACAGGCTCCTCGCTTGGACTGCTTTTTATGCTGAGCAAATTCCCCACCTCCTGGTGTACATCACATGTCCCTGAGCCTGTCCTGCATGGACACGAGATGCAGAATAAGATTCTTTCCTTGAAATTAGTGTGTGAATTCACACGAGTGTAGCACCAGGGAATATTTTTTGATAAATTTGGCAGTCAGCTCTTTGTTTTGTAAGACTTTCTCTCTTGCTTTTATGTAAGTACTTCAAGTAGAAAAGAGAGCACAAAATCCTTCAGTCTGCAATTCATTTGTTTACATTTTTGCTATTATGAATAGCTGGTAAAAAGCTCAGAAAAAACAAATGTTGTGTTCTCTGTGAAAGTATTAGCTTTCCTGGTAGAACTCTCGTTTTCGTCGCCATCTGCTGGTCATTTTGCAAAGGAAGAATACCGGTACTTGCCTCAAACTACATTATTTATCACATAGGCAAAAACCCCTGAGGAGTCACTGTGATAACTTAGGATTTGAGGATCGTTGCAGAACTTTATGTTTAGAAGCAACCTTGAAATGTCACGTGCTACAGTTCTCACTGAAAGATGTGTAAATATTAGCTGAAGAAGCCTAGTCAGGTTTCAGAGACGGATTTCCTCTGCGACTCCTGCAGGTATTCGAGGAAAAGGTTTTCATAACTCAGGAGAATGACTTCCTGAGTAAACATGACTTATGAAAATACACCAATGAAGACAATCACTGCCTGTGATCGGGTGTTTGAACGTGGCCATCTTGTACCACGTTTGGATTCTCTATGTGCATTGTATTTAGATATGTTTACAGATAAGTTTAAATGATCTGAGTCGGACGTTCACCTTCATCTAATGCAGACTTATGATGCCTCATGAGCTTGTCCTCCTGCTGCTGCCACACACACACAATCACACACTGTTGTGAAAAGCACGAGTCCAGACAAATGTAAGCGCCAGAGGATCATTTGGAGAGCATCTGTAACAAGTGTCTGCATTTACCGTTTATCTTGTCTTCATCTGAACAAAAGACCTTCAGATGGGAGTTTACCCCATGACTGGGGAGTTGTATGGAAAGAAAGAGGCCTTTATGCTGTACGCCCTGATTAGATCCTACAATTGTGACCGTCTCTTACTTTATATATCAGAATCAGACTATTTGTGAGTTTCATCGTACCAGACCTTGCCGTCTGCTTCACCGTTACTCACTGCATATGCACATTCTGTGGTGCTCATGTTGAGACTTCCTGTCTTCCTGTTTCTCTGTCACATACACTTGGTCTCAGGCTGTGCTCCTGGAGAGCCATCTGTCATGCAGAAACACACACTCAGACACATACAAGCTGTTCACACAGGTGCAGGGGGGCGACCGGGTGAGGAGTGTGGGGGGGCTTTCATATGTTACCTGTAGCAGTTTTTTGGAGTTTATTGTTGCTTATTTTGTAGTATGGAGTTTGTAGTCTGGAGTGTATGCAGTGGATAAGAAGTGTCACGTTTCTCTCAGAGGCAGTTGACAGACAGGATGTGGCATTAAATTCTGTTTTATTTATTTCCAAAGTGGAACCTATAGTTTGATTTTAAAACTCCTCACAGATGCAGCTCCTCTTGGAGTCCAGCCCCTTCCTTTCTAGCCCACCAGCCAGTCCCTTCCCTCATGTTTATTTATTCTGAAAGATAGGCCATGTGACCGCAGCCAGCCAACCAGGCAGCTGCAGTGGGGGATGACATCACTAACTAGCTGGTTCCCTCCAGCAGCAGGGGAGCTTCATTTTCTGCTCTGGCGTTCGTGTTAAAATGGAGGCTGGCTCCTCGTCTTAGCCTGGGCTGAGCTTCTTCCCCCCTTTATCCTGTCTCTGCTCACTGATGTCGGCATGTTCTGGGGCTGACAGTGACATGGTTCTGGATGCACCGGGCACCAATGGGCCTTTTCAGCCTGTTGCCCTCATGCATTTTAGAGGTGAGGATAAGAATTGTGTGCTGCTGTGTTTCTGTGGTATAAGTGAGCAATGAGCAATGTTTTTCTGTTTACACAGTAGAAGAAAAGTTGTTGCAAGAATATTTACTTTTAAAGTAAGTGGCATAAGAGTCTGTGGGGAGGAAAGGAGGGAGATTGTTAGTATGTCAACAAGGAAAAGGTATTTGTGAAGACTTGACTTTAGTATGGATTATCTGAGGGTGGAACGGGGAAAGGGAGTAAGTTCTGTGTCCCCCATGCGCCCCCTAACCCCTGCTAATATCATAGGAAGTGAGGTCAAAGCTTGTTGTGTCTCCAGCATGTCTAAACTAGTCACTCACAACAATTGCACTGGATGGACTGCTGCCTTTAAACGGGTCCCTGTGTAACGAATGCAAAATTATTTACAGTCGATCATTCTTTGGACGTTCAACATTAAATGGTCGCAGACACAGTTCTACACATTAGAGTGCACAGTGACATTTTTGTGTCTGCATTCATTTCAAACAGAGGAAATATATGAGGAAAAAAGTGAGCTAAAATATTTTTTAAAAAAGCATTATTTATTAATTATGTATGTACAGTCTGTGCAGTATACAGTTGGCATTTGGTTATGCAAAACCTAAGGTGAAGTAGTCAAAGTCCTAAAGCTGGGCCCAGTGTGCTTGTTTGCATGACCTACATCTGAACAGACCCAAAGGTTTAAAAGTTCAGGCCATTTTATTATTTTGCAATTAAGTAAATGATGCATCTTGCAGTGTAACCTTTGTCGTCTTTTGAACCATTTGAGCTCACCCAGGGCGTACTGTGTGCAGCGTGAAGCCTTCAGATGAGTAAAAGTTATTTGCCCATTCATGCAGGGTGGTGAATGTGTGAAGTCTGCAGATGCACAGCCTGCCTGTTAATATTTTAGAGCCTTTCAGAAACCTTAGTGCTGTTGTGTAACATGAGCCTCTTGACCTCTCTGCTCCTATGGACCGATCTCAGCTGGACCCATTTTTTTTTTCAGATTCTTTTAGGTTGGATACAGTTGGAGCTAAGTCTGAAGATGTACTAGATTTAGGTTAGTTGATTTGTTAAACCCTCATATTGCATTGATCTGCAATTACATTTGCTAAATGAAGAAACTGCTGGGAATTGGCAAATTGAGAAAAGAAAAGTCACTGTAATAATTAAGCCTTTTTTTGTTGCAAATTTAAATACAGTTGTCGGGAATCAAAGAAAAGCCACTGTGTTAATAGCTGACGTGCACATTGGAATCAGTTTACACAGATATTAACCTACACTTTTATCATGTATATGTTTGTCCTATTTAGAAAGGCATTTTAAACCATTTTAAAACCACTGGGTATGGTTTTAAAGATTCATTTAAAAATAGTCTTTGAGAAACTGTTTGTCTGCAGTTATGTTTAATGATCTAGTCTTAATTGCAGTCATGTGATTGAAAAGGTGTGTAGCGCTTGCTCCGATAAAGCAGGATTATTCCCATAAAGTTGACTTTTGGCTTTTTTTAATGTAATTTTCAATTGATAAATAATGTTTTTGATTTTTGTGCATGTAGTTTGACTCAATGGAATGATATTCTGAAATGAAAAAAAAGCAAATGCCGTTCCTGACTCAATTACTGACACATTAAAGGCATCTCCGTTCAGTAATGATTAATTATATATTGACTAACTGTTTCTACTGTTTTGAGCCATGTTTTCTGTGCTGCTGTCATGTCCTCTGGCAACAGCAAATGAGCAGCATATGATCCCAGAGCAACAGCAGCCTGTCTGCATCTGTGGTCACTCACAGGTCCAAAGTCCTGTCTGTATCCTTGGTCACCCTGGTGACGCACTTTACATGCACTAATTGTTTATAGAAGAGATGAGAACAATAAATCACAGGTTGTGACAAATAAAACACAGGTCGGTTACAAAGGTGTACATCAAGGCTAGTTTTTTTCTATTCTTGTCTCTAAAACAGTTATTTTTTTAATGTATTTCTGCATTTTTAACCATTGATGTTTGATGGTCAGGGGGTTAATATTGACTTAAAACCGTTCAAACTTGCCATTAAGTCATCAAGTCTTTGTGAGATCTATTCAGCTGATTGCAGTTTGTGTTCATAAACATGGGCTTCTCATTATTTGTTCCTCACATTGATTCATTTAATGCAACACTTTTGTGGCACTGATGATTCATTGAGGCTGGCTAAGAGCTGATGCTGGAACATTGAGCAGCAGGGACATAAACAAAATGATTTTTAAACCGTAGGTAAACGCCTACACACTGACAGGTTTGGCTTTTTCTCACTCAAGGCCCACTTAGAGCTTAAAGGCAGCGTTGACGCCGGTTAATTATGAATTCTTGGAGTCTTTACAGGTCAATCCATGAATTCAGAGAAAAGTGATTTGTTACAGATTAAAAAGAAATTTTCAGCTGCAGTATGTCTAAAGACATTATCTTTACTTATAAAATGTGTCTTAAGTTTTCTTTAGATGTGAAGAAAAGTCAAGTTTGTAGTAAAAAAGTGACTATTATGAGGGTAGAAAGAACAATGAAGTCAGATATAAATTCTAACCGATTTTAAATAAAATAAATAAAAAAAACATACAGGACATCTCTTCACACCCAACACTTTATTCAAACTACCTCATTCCCCATGTCTTGCAGATGTCCCCCCCGCGGAGCAGGAGAAGCTCTTCATTCAGAAGTTGCGGCAGTGCTGCGTCCTCTTTGACTTCGTCTCCGACCCACTGAGCGACCTGAAATGGAAGGAGGTGAAGCGGGCGGCGCTGAGCGAGATGGTGGAGTACATCACCCACAACAGGAACGTCATCACCGAACCCATTTACCCAGAGGTGGTTCATGTGGTAAGTATTACGATGAACTACTGTGGTGACATGCTTTTATACCTACAGTATACTTCATTTATTAAATTGAATAAAATAGTTTTACTTTTTTTTTATTTAATTTTTTAGATGCTATACAGAAAAAAACAAATTAAAAATTGTCCAAACATATATGCTCGTCTTAATTGGAAGATTAAATCTAAATGCTATTCTTTTATGAAGCGACTTTTATCATCAGTATTATCCATTACTTATTGATGTGTGGAATTAACCTTGCTGACCTACAGCTTAACCTGAAGATCCATGGACATAAACATGCACTCTTGTATAAACTCCAGATCTGATTCTTTCCGTTCACACATACATTTAATTCTATGTAACCTTATCATTCAGCTCTCCACACACCTATTATCTGTGTCCTGCTGGGCTTGTAGAGCGTCATTGTGTTCGTGGGGCCAGGTTCCCGAGGCACGATGAAAAAAGGCCTTTGATGATAATCAAAGACCTGCGTCAATGCCTCACCGTAAACAGCGGATGATCAACGTGCAAATTTCCCCTTCTGTCCTCATCCAGGATTCATTTGATCAAAGCAGCTGAAAAAGTAACGCTTGCTGTTGAATCAGCATGAAAATATACCCTCCTTCCTCACAGGCCCTTCACTCTGCCCTCTCCAAGATAAGGACAGCTTGAAGGTTACCGTCAGATTTTATCATCAAAGTGTTGCGTCGCCGACTACACACTCCAGTTATAGTCATGAACAGTGTGTTCTGATCTGCTGCCCAAAAGCTTTAAAACAATATTTTTAAAGCCAGTGATGTTGTTATTTTGGAAGAAGAAAGAAGTGGATTCTTCTTTGACAGTGGAATCTGTCAGATTTGAAAACTTGCAGTTCAACGTCGAGTATCTGCTGTTAGAGCTGCTGTCGTTATTCTTTGTTTAGGTTGTGAATCACCTCCCCGTCTGTTTGTTCCCCAGTTTGCTGTGAATATGTTCAGGACGTTGCCGCCGTCATCCAACCCCACAGGAGCCGAGTTTGACCCTGAGGAAGACGAGCCTACGCTAGAGGCTGCCTGGCCGCATTTACAGGTAATGCATCACACACATCAACACGCAAAGACAAACTTTTTTTTTTTTTGAAGGACAATGGTACAGTAACTAAACTTCCTCACCTTCAACAACGAAAGATTCTGCTTCTCTCCCACAGCTCGTGTATGAGTTCTTTCTACGCTTTTTAGAGTCACCAGATTTCCAACCAAACATAGCCAAAAAGTATATCGACCAGAGGTTTGTAATGCAGGTGAGCACCGCTGAACCATTGCACCATTTCTGTTTGTCATTTTTTGTTTTCCTTTGGTTATTTCTGTATAAATAAAAACTTTCTTTGGATCAGC
>NC_024313.1:7192409-7209296 GCF_000523025.1 Cynoglossus semilaevis | reverse complement strand
GACCACTCTTCATCGGATCTACGGCAAGTTTCTGGGCCTGCGCGCTTACATTAGAAAACAGATTAACAACATATTTTATAGGTGAGTGTTTTTTTTTTCGTTTTTTTTTGATAAATCAGTGACATATGATGAAATATTTTCATTCAACAATTAACACCATGTCTGTTTTTCCAGGTTTATTTACGAGACTGAACATCATAATGGAATAGCAGAATTACTGGAAATTTTAGGCAGGTGAGACAAAGATGCTGTTTTTGGTACATTTTTATGATCAGTCACAGCAATTACATGCTGCGGGTGTGTTCAATATTTAATGTTGATGCCAACCACAGCTGCATTCAGGCCGTACGCCCCCTACTGACCACCTTTCTCCTTGCAGCATAATCAATGGATTTGCCTTACCATTAAAGGAAGAGCACAAGATATTCCTACTGAAGGTTTTGCTGCCTTTACACAAAGTCAAGTCACTTAGCGTTTATCACCCACAGGTAACACAGTCATTTTTCACCACACTTCTTTCTACAGTACGAGTATAATCACCATCATAGTATTTTAGTTATTTATATTAGTATTTCTTTCCTCCTCAGCTGGCATACTGTGTGGTACAGTTCTTGGAGAAGGATAGCACCCTCACAGAACCGGTAGGATTTAATATAGTTATGTTGTTAACTTTGCAAACTGAATTATCTCTCAGTATCCTCTCTGGTCAAAACAAGCATCTTCACAGTGACTTCCTCTTCTGGACCACCTTTCCTTTCATTAGTTAGATTTAAATATAACTATTAAAGTCTGGTAGTCATCATATCTATTTTTAAAACTAAAGGACGTCTGTTTATAATGTTTAAGGGGTAAAACATTGACCAATATCAGTTTGGAGTCTGAGAGCATGTGCTTTCTCTCTAAACATTTTTTTGTTTTGTTTTTTCTTCGGTGTGTTATCTGTTAAGAACATATTTGATGGACAAATTGCCTGTCCGAACATCCTCCATTTATGTTGTTTGCTCTGTGTTGTTCTGCGTGTGTGTGTGCGTGTGTGTGAGTCCAGACAGTGATGGCTTTGTTAAAGTACTGGCCAAAGACCCACAGTCCTAAAGAGGTAATGTTCCTTAATGAGTTGGAGGAGATTCTGGACGTCATTGAGCCGTCAGAGTTCGTTAAGGTCATGGAGCCCCTGTTCAGACAGTTGGCCAAGTGTGTTTCTAGCCCACATTTTCAGGTGAGATTTATTCTTCAGCACGCAAGCTTTAAGTTTGTTATATGTAGTGTGATCACTGGTGCACTTTTACCTTAGTGCTGCAAAACAATAAAAGTTTTGAAACTGAATATTCACAGAAGCTGTGGATTATGCATGATTAATCAAGATTATTTGTTATTTAGTTAGTCACAATTGTTTCTCGATTAATTGTGATCTGTTATTGTCACTGTTGTTTCCTCATTCACCTACAGGTGGCAGAGAGGGCTCTGTACTACTGGAACAACGAGTACATCATGAGCCTGATCAGTGACAATGCTGCCAAAATCCTCCCAATCATGTTCCCAGCCCTCTACCGCAATTCCAAAACCCACTGGAATAAGTGAGTCACTGTGTGTGATTATGGCTTGTGATAAGTACACTAAGTAGATCAACCCACTGAGCTGGGGTAATTCTTGTGAATCCTCAGGACCATCCATGGCCTGATCTACAACGCTCTGAAGCTCTTCATGGAAATGAACCAGAAGCTGTTTGACGACTGCACCCAACAATTCAGGGCAGAGAAGAGCAAGTAAGTCGTCAGTCAAATAAAAGAGTACAGATTTTTTAACATATGCGTACATCACTAGACACAATACAGGACTAGCTGTATGCTGTATCTCTTGTTTTTAATTTAACAATGAATGATGAGGAAGGACTCCTTAATGTTTTCTGTCTTTGACAATGTCTTGTTGTATTGTAGAGAAAAGGCCAAGTGGAAAGAGAGAGAAGAAGCCTGGCTAAAGATCGAAAATCTGGCTAAAACAAACCCTCAGGTGAGCAAAGATTTTTCTACCCTAGACATTTGAGTCAGTGTTCTCTCAGCACAAACTGAATTGACGACGTTATCCTTTTTTTCTTTTTAGTTTCTGCCATATGTGGACTCAACGGACTCAGGCAGTCCAATGGACATGGAGACAGACGGGCCGCTGCTGGACGATGTCAACATGCTCAAGAAAACCGTGGTGGAGGAAGCAACGCAGGTGAGCAGTTTTGTGGCAGTGAATATGGTACGAAGGATGTGAACCCTAATCCACTAGGGGGCAGAATACACATATCAGATATCATTTGTCATGTTACTAAATAGGCACTTTGGCCCAGAGGCAATGTCTCTGTCATTGGTGTGGAACCCCAGGGTTCACCTCCTGGGCAAGTTCGAATCCCGGTTAGGGCGGTTGGTACCTTCCAGTGGACTCACCACCCGCAGGAAGGTTTGGTACGGTGCAATGTGATTTGGGAGGCGATTGCTGCCCCCGCGACCCGGTAACGGATAAGCGGATGCAAATGGATGGATGGATGGATGGATGTTACTAAATATGAGTCAAGCATTTTTCTAGGGTTAGGTTCCCTCTGATGTGGTCTCTCTCTGTGCGTTCAGATCCAGAGAGATCAACGAAAAGAGCGTCCACTGATGCGAAGGAAATCAGAGCTCCCCAAGGAAATCTCCACAGTTACAGCCCTGGAATTGCATCGAAGAGCGGAGGAGATGCTGACGACGCACGACGGCCACTAAGAGACTCCCCTGGATCTGCCGTAAACCAGCAGCAGAAGCAGCAGCAAATGTTGTCCACACAGGAACCACAGGTCCACAAAGGCCCTGCACAGCAACACCAGTCCAGTCCAGTCCAGTCCAGTCCAGCACAACACAGAACTGAACAGTTCCACCTCTGTCTGACTAAGTTGTGTGAAGCTGCACATCAACGAAGTTATCGAACAAACGGTTGTTCACCCTCCTCCCCTCACTGATCTCACACCCCTTCCCCCATTTGTGCCTCCCACCTGGTTGTCGTCCAGCAGAGACATGTGTGGTGCTGGACGCCCCCCACCTCCTCACCCCCACCCTTGCATGACCACGATACACACCTTTCACTTCACCCAATGACTGTGTTGTCATTATCTCCTCTTCTCTTTCAATGTCCTCTCCAGCTGTTGTATTTTTGTTCGGAGTACTGTGGTGCCCCCTTCTGGTCATTTCTCAGGTGTTCTGTGTACTGTATGTGTGTGAAAGTGAGTGAGCTGTCTCTCTTTTTGCCTTGTTTTTTATAAACATCCGGTGCTCGTACGAATAATTTTCATCACTTTTCCCCACATTGAAAGCAACAATTATTTCGGACAGTGCACGTGAAGTACTTTTCTCAGAGTAAAACACATCTATATACTATTTGGCATTTTCTGATCATTTGGTTCGTCAGGACAATGCATTTTATTAGCATTGCTTCTTGAAATCAGACTAAGTTGGCCTGTTAGCTCCTGACTACTTTAATAATGTTCCTTTAATTGAAAGAGAGAATTATATTTCAAATGTTCCTTTGTTCTGGACTGAGTTTATTTTACGTTCGCCGTTGTTTGCTTTTCTCTGGAACTAGCATTCTGTACAAGTCTTGAATATAAGCGTAGGGTTCAGAGGATTTGTTTCCGTCGGTGTCTGTGTGCTGGTGATGTCATAACTGAGCAGATGAGACAGTGCTAACGGTGATCGTTTTTCTACTCCTCTCAAGCAAAACCCTTGTATTTGTAGGACACTTGTTAGACACGGAGACCGAGTCATTGTCGAGTGTTTGGTTTGAAGCGGTCAAACGTCAGCCTTTCTTTTCACAGTGCCTTCTTCTAGTCTAAGGGGATATTTGCTCACCTGAGAATGGAGTGATGGGAAAAAATATAAAAGCCAGGGCATGCACACGAGGAGAAGCGCGTTAAGAAAGATCAAGTTTGTACACAGCACACCTCTGGCTCCCTGGACTCCAGCACACGACTTGTTGAAGCTACAATGTCCAGATCTAATCAGTTGCAGAGGATAAGCAGAGTGGACCCTCCCCCGTGCCCCCGTCCCCCAATACCACTCCAGCGTTTAAGCACTTCCTGATAAAACTTGAAAGAAAATAGAACCACAACTGAAAATAAACAGTTTGAACTGACTTTTGTGATGCTGTCTGTCTCGGTGTGTGGGGTCACCTCCTGTCGTAACGTTCCCATTTTGTGCCCCTGCTGTTCTCATTCCACCTTTGGATTTTCCCAAGTGTTTGTCCTCCATCCTTGTCACCTGACTCTCCCATTTAAAAGTCAACTACACGCCAGTAGTACCGTTTATTTCCACACCTGTTCAATCTGCTCCTGGAGGCTTGCAAGGTCTTTCTGTTGTGTTCTCAGACCCTCCTTTGTTCCCATCAGTGTTTCAGCTGAATGTGCAAAGTTGTAAATAATGCTTCAGTTACACTGTTCTCTTTGTGTTAAAGAAAAACATTCACCAAAGGCTCTGATTTAAAAAAAAACAAAAAACAAACCTCATCCTTCCTTGACTGCAGGTGTTAAAGTGGGTTCAATGAAAGTAAAGTGAATGTCACTTCTTCCTTTTTAAAATTCTACATGCTCTCTGATTTTTCATTGTCTCGACCGTCTGGCAGTGAGGAAGCAGCACAGTGTTACAGTGAATTTATACCTGTGCATCAAATCAACAGAGACATCGGCTCACTAGACGTTGATTAAAGTACTTAAATATAATGACATGGAACCTCAGAGCAATTATGTTCAAGTGACGTCACACAGATCAGCAGCAGAGGGACTGGACTGCAGGGTGGGGGGGGGTGAATGTTTTGGTTCATCGACTAAGTAATTCGTATGTCAAAAATGTAATCCACATTAATGTGAATCCAACTAAATGTTCCCAACCCCCGTCCATGGACCTGTACGGGTGTGTGGGTCAATAAATACTGGACCATAGAGAAAGAATGATTCATTTAGAGAGAATCCTGTTATTATTATTGACTTTCTTTGTCTAAAGTTAATCTAAATAAAAGATCTTTCAGACTCGGATACAAAGAGAACAAAGGTTGGGGACCGCTGGCATACAACAACATAAAGAATAAGTCCTGGCTCCAGCGCTCCAATAAACTGCCTTTCATTTAGCAGTTGCCAATCATTAGAGGGAGCTATACTACTAAAATACACCTTAATTGTTGACAAATTCTGATTCCTCTGTGACTTTCACTGTTTTTGGTCAAGAGTTAAAAACTACTGCTGATCCAACTTCTCCCTCATCTCTTCCTCCCACCAATGTCCCACCCAGCTGCCTAATGCTTGCTGTTGATTGGATGCACTGGTATAAATGTCCCGTTGGTGACTGTTGCTCTTAGAATGGTTTTAATATCGTCTTGGTTTTTATACAAGCTTTGTTTTCTTTCCTCCCCAGAAAAGAATGATTACTGCAAGTGTCCTTTAGTACACATGGCATACTTAACGGCTTCGTTTATTACTGTACATACGCTGTACTTTTACGTTATAACTATTAAATGCTAGAGTTCATATTTTGTACAAAATACTGTGTACAGAAAGCAAAAGGTCGTTAGCAGCTGCAGACATTTTTGGTTTGTGGCAGAGACGTCAACATGTGGCTATTTTTCATTTAGGAACCATATAGACTATGGATACGTTTTAAACTACTGTAATCCCAGCGTCCATTTTTTTGTTCCAGCTTCAAAGTGTGAGAGATCCTACATACATGAGCTTTTTGTGTGTGCTTTTGTCCAAATCTCCAGTGGTGTACATCTATCTATATATACAGCAAATAAAGAGAACATGTGAGTTTTATATTTTCATCCTAAAAAAACAACTGTGTGCTTTGGTGTTCAATTTCAACCCCCCACCCCCCAAAACTTATTGATCCTTCATCGTCCCATGTCCTGATCCCCTCTCTCCAAACGCCCATTTATCAGGGAAAAACCCGATAATTCTGAAAGGTTAAGTGCATTTTTCTCCCTTGTCTTTGTCTGGTTAGATGGATGCTGGAGGGAAGAGGTTGGAATGGGAGCAAATCACTGGTACTGAGCATGGAGTGATGATTGCATGATGGGAAATTAGTATCTTTTGTGTCACATTGATGAAAAACTTTTATATTGTAAGCATGATTTTTTGATTTTTTTATAACGTAACATTTTATAACAATTATTAATATACATTATTTATAATTGCAGCTTCAGCATACCATATATAGGTTGACTGATGAATGAGGATGTGAGGAAAATATTTCAAATGTTCCCATGTTCTTTTCATCTTTCCAAGAAATACATACGGTGCTTGAACTTAAAAAAAAAGTAAAGAAAAGTGGAGCCTAGCCCGCTGGTGGGCTGTATGTGGTCCCTCGTCCACTTATTTAACATCAGTGCTTTAGATGTTGCTAGGTGCTGCAATCATCTATTCACAGTTTGCCCTGGTGCTCCAAATTGCCTTGTCTGAGGTCACTCAAGTTCCTCTATTCATTTGAAGACAACAGTGAGGTTTGGCACCCTTCCTCCCCCTCCGTCTCCCCCGCCCCTCTCCACTGTCTAGCACCCCTGCTGGGATCCGTGTTGAACCCAGATGAACCTACGGGGATGTAGAAAACAAATAGACTCACATTGTTTGCACCCTTACAACACGACTGCCCCGCTGCTGCTGTGACACTGGTGATGAAACAGGCGAAAAGTGAAAAATATATATATGTTTTAAATTCTATCCTCGATCATACAAGTGCTGTTTCCTGGTTTGTATTTGTCTGCATTTATTGTGAAATGAGCAGCTCTAACTTATCATAATAAAAGTCCAGGTCTCTGGGTGATCGTCCTAATGAGGATGCAAATTGTCTCCCACAGAAACTCCCATTTCGCTTCATCATCGGCACATCGTGCCCCGCTTGTTAATGGGAAATATTCTTCATGGCTGGAGGAGTCATTAAAAATCAAAATACTACGTCAGTGGTTTGTTGTTGGTGCTGAAAACACTCTCAGATGTGAAGTCACTTAGATTCACGTTCGTCCTCAGTGACACTGCTCTGTGTCGCTGCTGACTTGAATTATGCTTTGTGAAATGTTTGGTTTTTTTTTAAACCCAAATGATGACAGTCTGTCAAAAATGTGCTGTGTAACTCTCTCCTCCACCCACCCACCTGCCCCCACCCTTCCAGTCCATGCAAAACAAAACCACTGTCTTGTCACGACAGGAGATGTCAGAATCCATCGCCATGGAAACAGTGCTGAAAAGTTTGGAGTGCAGACCCCTTTTGTGACTACATCCTTTCAGATGTTAGGAACAGCTTTCAGAGGCTGCATTACTTTAGTGCACTGCACTGCACTGCATTTGTGTGTCTGCTCCTGTCAGTGAGTGCCTGGGAGAGTTTGATATTAGGCAGAAATGGAGCCAAATGGGAGGAAGGTGACTCACCACACCACCTGGGGGGTCTGAGATCCAGCTGAGCTCTATGGTCATGCATCCTCCCCCACCTCACCCCTGCGAGGGCTGCATCTTTAGCACCACAGGCCTTCTTGAGCAACATCTTCGTGCAACACAGTTTTCTTTTTTGGGGCTTGGGATCAGCAGCAAATCAGCTTGTCGCTCTACATGCTGTAGAGTTAGAAACACACGACAGATACCAATAGAACTAAATATATATACATAAATGTATTATTATTGGGTGTTTGGACATTATATTTAGAGATGCTCGGCTACATAGTGAGTCACATGTTCTTTACAGCTCCATGGCTGCAGTGTTTTTATCTCCACTATTTTTGCTGTTTAAAAAAATGTTCTCCAGCATACCACTAGAGAAGCCCAAGATCCAGCAGGGGCAGAGTTTGACTACAGATTAAAACAACATAGAGATATATTTCCATATTAGTGAACATCCATATAATAATAATCATAATCATAATAATGTCACTTTGTGCAGGGAATCTGGATATAAAACTAAAAAAAAAAGTCAGACCAGGTATAATAGAGCCATAAGCTCATTCACTGCCTCTGTCTGCAACAGACACACACTCAACTAATAACTTTTATTTCATTGTCAGGGCCACCTGAGGACAAACAAACTGCATATGAAACCAGACAGACACTTTATCTGTTCGAAATATGGGAGTAAAATAATAAAAAAAATGTATAAGCAGTTTTGTTATATGACTATCTATCTATCTATCTATCTATCTATCTATCTATCTATCTATCTATCTATCTATCTATCTATCTATCTATCTATCTATATTTATATATACTATATATATATGTGTGTGTGATATGACTTTGCACTTTGTGACTCTTCACTTTTTGGTATATTTCTGATGATTCATTTTCTGTCTTGTTCCCTTCTCTGAACCCAGCATCCCTGCTGTTATGACTATTTGGACCATTTAATTTAATCCTCTGTCTGTGTCTCTCCATCTGCCCACCGGTGCTCCGCAAGATCCTCCAAATGAACGTTGGATTTTAAAGGCAGAGCAACAGAAGGTGACAGATCAGGCTGACTTGTTGTTTGTTTGTTCAGGTACAGTGATATGTTTTGGCTTCAGTAAAATCTATCACACATCAATAAAGCCTGTGTTACTTGGTAACAAGAACTGAGCCCCTCAGCATCCTCTCACAGACAACAGGTGTGTCATCAGAACTAATGAGAAATGTCCCGGCTGAACGACCCCAGCTTCTACTCTAACGGCCACAGTTATTATATTTATTAACTGAACTAGTAGTCAAATCCCAAACCTGTTTATATGTCGTTGTATAATCTGATGAAAGGTGAAGTAGATGGTAGTTAGTGTGACGTAAATCTGTGTCCAGAGAAAAAGTCAACCACAAACAGATGCATGTTATGGAAAGCAGCTGAGTGATATTCCCACTCATGAACGCAGCCACACGTCAGATTGGCAGAGACGTGCGTCATGCAGAGACTCCACTGTCATGCAGCTCAGACATCCTGAAGGGGAGGTGGAAGAGACACAGGAGAGTCATTTTAATCTTGGTTAGCACCTCGTGGTATTTATTCCCTTGACCCAAGTCGTCTCTTCTTCAGTTAAACCTTTCTGCTCATATATCAGGTCAGCTGACAGACCAGTGTGGACCTTTGTTTTGGAGAGTAGCACCCTGTGACATCTGCAACAGCCAGATCCTCTGATAAATTAATCCCATAGCAACTACATTGGCATGGCAACCAGGGTACAGACGCCATGCTGAGGTGATACAATGAGGGCTTGCCTGCCAGATTGGCATTTTTTCCAAAGAAAAAAAAAGGGAAAAATTTAATGAATCATTCATCTTGTTTCCATCCCTCAATTATTGGGCTCTTATCATTTCCTGTCCATCCTTGTTCCTCCAACTACTTCAGTTTTTCTGCCCGGCAGTTGACACTCACTGTGATCGAGGTTCTGAAGTTTTTTAACTTAAAGGGTGTATATAAAAAAATATAAAAATATAAAAATAGTATGGTAAGAGGACGAACCTTTCAGTAATAATAATTATTCTTTTTGTTGTTTAAAGAAGAAGAAGTAATAATAATAATAATAATGATAATAATAATCATTATTGTATAATAATAATAATAACCATTATTATTATTATTTTGAAGTGATTTCTATTGTTGTTGTAGTTGTTATTTGGGAGCCTAGCAGTCCGCAAAGAACATCCATGTATTCAAGGCTCATAACTGTTCCTCCAATTTGACCAAATAAACCGATTTTATTTTTAAATTTTATTTTCTGTAGAATTTCGCCCTCTACTGCAATCTACAAGCGTTTGGCAATCGTCACGACTGATATAAAGGGCAGCATTCAAGCTGTGCGGTAGCGAACTTAGCTTTAGCTTTAGTTACACGGATATTAAACAGTAGAAAATGATTAAAGGTTGAGATATAAACTTTATTTGAATTAGTATTATCGTTATTTATCATTATTTCGTTTTTTATTCGGTCTTCTACTACAGAATAGAAATATCTATTTTATTTATGTTCCACAAGGGCAGGGTAGCGGAGTGACACATTGTATGATTAAATCTTGTTAGGTAATGCAGTCGTTTGTTCGGTTTAGCCCTGCCAACAACAAGTTCCGGCCAAAATATCAGGCCCTCTTCTAACGAAAGGGTGCAACTGCAATTAATGTGCCATTGCACATCAACGATTGGTTGTTGATGAGTGCGACTGCTCTTTTCAGACAAGGCGTAAAGTGAAGACCAACAGATATAGGCGGACGTGGTAGGAGAATGCTAAACAGTCTTCAATCACTATACACAGTTAAGTTCTCACTCACGTCCGCGGCCGTTATCAGTCTCCAGCCATGTCCGCAACATCAAACAACCAATCATCGATGTGCAATCGCACATCATCTGCTGTTTGAAAAAGGCAATTGTACTCATCATTAACCAATCGTTGACGTGCAATCGCACATCAATTGCAATTACTCCCTTTCGTCAGCGGAGGCCCTGATTTTTGGCCGGAACTTGTTGTTGGCTGAGCTAAACCGAACAGCCGACCTCATTACTTAATACACTCCGCTACCCTACTCTTGTGGAACATAAACAGAATAGATATCTCTGTTCTATAGTAGAAAACCGAACAAAACATTACAATAATGATAAATAACGATAATGCTGATTCAAATAGAGTTTATATCTCAACCCATAATAATTTCGCTACTGATTAATATCCGTGTAATTAAAGCTAAAGCTAAGTTCGCTACCGTATAGCGTGAATGCTACGTTTATATCTGTCATGACGATTGTCAAACTTGTAGACGACCAGTAGACGGCGAGATTATGCAGGCAGGAATGTTTTCAAAATAAAAACAGCTTATTTGGTCAGCATTAAAATGCCCAAGAGACAACATTTAAGTCGAGTCCTCACTTTAAAGACTCACTCCCTTACCACTGGATAAAGGACCACTACATTAAGTCATTAATTAATTATCAAAATAATAAAATAAGCAAAATGTTACACTTTTGATTATTTTTGATACTTCTTTACTCTCACTTTTTTCTGGATCCCCAAAAATAAATGTTCTCATAAACAATATCAATCATCAAAAAGATTAAACAAACTATGCATATGTATATTATTCACCAAAATGCTAAAAGTACCATATCTATGTCAGAAAATGACATATAATATGCACCCAGGTGTAATATTTGCACATGATCTTGTTTTGTCAAATATTGACTAAAACCCTTTTGTGAAAGAAATGTAAAATGTATGGAGGGACAGAAGAAAGTCTGGGGGTGTTTGATTGTTGCAAAAATCATAATAACACTTATTCTGATGACATATTGAAATTAAAATTATTCAAAACAATTATTGATTGGTTTGACAATTGTGTTGTACAGAAACTAGTACAGGTTGGTCATCCCTGATGAGGGTAAAAAGCAAAAGCAAAAAGATTTGTCTTTGAATTTAACATGGAGGATGATGCTGTTTTTGTCAGATATCAACATCAACTCTCACTTCACCCCTTTCTTTTTACCGATGGCCCCTGTCCATGGTGCTGATCTTTTTGACACAAAGATTACTGTATGTTTACAGTATATATATGTACATTGGTAGAAAAAGCCTTGGAATTTCCCTTTAAGTGACCTAATAATCACAAGTGAGAGGACATGTGAGAAACTCTCACGATTCTGCCCAGAAGTGAAGCTGCCCTATGGCTGTATTAAATAAACAGCATATAATCTTATTGGATATTTTACAATATACACATTATAAAAGAGGCTTTATCTAATTTCTGTCTGTTTCAGAATCCATGCATGTTTTCTCTGCCCCTAGTATTACTTTTTTCTTTTTTGTTTTGCACTTTCAAAATAAGAAAAAAAAAATCATCAGGGACTCACTCTACTGGGTGGCACTGACGGTCTTCCCACATGAATATCTGGTCCCATGGCTGCAGAGCTTGTTTTTCTGCATCATGTGACTTCAAAAGCTAGCAGCTCAAATAAAGGTCATGGGATGGGTTGATGGCAAGATTTCACTTCAAACGGCAGCGGCTACTCTCACTTACTTACATGGAAGATAACTGTCAACATTGGCATTTTCACCACGAGCAACTGCTTCTTTAAAATATCCATCCATCCATCCATCCATCCATCCTATCAATAATTATCCATACTTCCTTTTCCCATGCAGGCACCTGTGTTACTCACTTACTTGTTGTTTTTGTTATTCCTAACCACCATCCCACTGTGTGGCTCATGAATGACCATAGATCTATGATCCTTAGGTTTAATATTTTCATTTGATTTGATTTAAAATTTATGGTGTTAAATCACAAGATTAGTATACTTACAAGTGGCAAGTTTGAGAAAATTTATTCTAATATTTTCATCTGGAGACTCAAGCCTCATTTTCAGTGAGGCTGGAGTCTCTCCCCTCTGTTGTGATGTTGCGATGTCGTGACTGCGAACAACCCTTCTTGAAATTCACCAGCATGTTAAGGACTGTTTGGTTGTTATCTAACGGTTGATAACTCTAACCAAATTTCATATTTTCTAATTCCTGTCTCAGTGAACTGTCTGAAAGATGAGAAAAACACCCTGTTTCTTCAGATCAATATTTAGTTTAGACTGTTGTTTAGATTTCCGGCACTTCTGTCTTCACTCTGTCAGCTTAGCCTGTGGCTCAATCAATAAATCATATTAGCATTTGAGTTACTGTAGTCAGAATAATTGCATATTGAGAAAGTGAGTTGATTAGTCTGGAAAAATGCTTCAACAAATCTTAACTGAAACCTCTGCTCATGATTATGTCCTGATAGACGACCCTTATGACCTTTGGCTGAGGTACTTCACAGAGATCGTTAGTCATTGATCAGATGACCCTTGTTTATCACTGTTTGTGTAATTGGTTTAAAAGATAGCAGACGATATTGACTGCTGCCACCTGGACGCCACGCAGCATTTAAACGTAGCAACTCGGAAGAGACAGGAACACGTACAGTACCATGAACACAGCAGACAGCTGCCCCCGGTGGCATGTACAGTAATTGCATTGTTCAATAATCCTAACAGCCGTGAGTGTGAGTAGGAATTCCTGCTTGTGTTAAGTATATGCACAAATACGATGTAGATATGTGCGAGACAGGAGATGAGGTGAAGAAAAAAAAAGAGATTATAAACACATCTAACACCTAACCAGCTCTTCTTCTCTTCCTCTGTATGGCTCTTATAGAAAACCTGGAATGTTTGAATTTTTATATATATATGGGAAATTCACACTTCATCCTTTTAGGCACGTGTGTCTTTTGAAAGTGGGTTAACTCAGTCTACCTTAATCACAGAGAGCTAACTGTGGGTCATTTTGACCTGAATAGACTCGAAGAGAGATTGAAAAACAGGCCACTCTTCACTCTTCACATTAGCATTTTAAGACAAATCTTTAAAACATGACATGTGCGTTCATTTCCTGTAAATAAATCATATTGATTTTTTTTCTTCCACAACAAAAGCAGACATGACCAACGGAGCAGCTGTTTGTTCCACAGTCACAAGTTTAGACCAGTCTGTGATCTGTCATTTATTGAAACCATTTGTTCACGTACATTAGTTCAACAGTTCCACGTCGGCCACACGTACGCATCACTGAGTCCATGTTAGTACCAACCCACCCTTGGTGTCAGCGGCATCAGTGTCGGTTTTCTGGCCGTGCCTTTTAAAAACCGAACTTCATAGTGACATCTGAGATGGGCACAATATTAACACACACAATCTCTCTCTCTCTCTTTCTCTGTCACACACACACACACACACACACACAGGTTGTAGAAAAATATAGTTATCACAAATTAAATCCAGTATCAACCAATTCAAGGATTTTTAATACAAAAACACCTTGCTGTAATATGAGCATTTCATCAGGTACACTGTGTAGGATGAAGAAGCAGCTGCTCGTTACATGATGCTGTTGTTTTTCGGCTGTTCCTGTTCAATAATGATGGAACAGAAGGGGGATTTTACTTCTTCTTTTTCAGGGTAGTGTCTGACCTGGACCCTTCACCAGTCCATCACTAATACAGAGAGGGAGAGAACATGACAACAAAGGGAAAGACCACAAGTTACCAGTCTGTAAAGCCAGTGCTCTAACTGCTCTACAAGTGTGCGACCCCTTCTAATTCTCAGTTAATGTGACAGTCTCCACAGAGAAGACCTGCTGAGGTGCAGATACACATGGCTCCATTCAAGGGTGAGTAAATAAATAATCATTATCAGTAACTTACTGAATATTTCGTGACACATAACATAGTTGAACCCTTATCTTACGCAGTGTACCTTTAAGCATAAAATACTGGCCCACAGTTTTGATGTAGGCATTACCTTTACTTTGAACCATTATATATATATATATATATATATATACATTTTTAGTTATTAAAATACACCATATGTGATGTGTAGACATTTGACATAGCAGCATCTTAGTATTTTGGACACTTGAAGCAGAACATGTTGGCAGCAGCAGTTGAGAATCTGAACACTACACATGGAGCACCCCTGTCTGGGAATTCATCAGATCGTTCCTGTATTGCTCCAGCCAGGTTCTAAGTCCAGAAATCCGGTATCCCTCTGGACCCCTGCCCCCCTGGTACACCACTCTCTCGTCCCTAACAATGTACAGTCTCTCAAAGTAGGCTCCGTACGCGGCGTTGGACGAGTTGTCCATGTTGTCCACCACCACGTTGCCCCCGGGCACCTCGCTGAGCATCAGCTGTGCGGCTCTCAGTCTGTCCTCCAAGCACCGGTGCTTGGGGATCTGATACGGTGCGTCCGAGCTCACCCAGCCGTCTGACGGGTGCGCCTCCTCGATGTAGACAACTAAAAAGTCCGCAATGTCCGCGTACTGGCGCACGACGCGCTGGAAGGCGGCCAGGCGCGTCATGAATGGCGGTCAGGAGCAGCTGCCAAAGTTCAGAATGAGCGGTCTCTTCCCTTTCATGCAGTCCAGGATCCTGACCCGCCTCCGCTCCTGGACCAGCACCACCTCGGTGTTGGGCGCAGTGCAGCCGAGGTGCGCAGATTTGAAAAAGTCTAATTTCTGTCCGTACCACACGGCCTTGAGGGACTCCAGGGTGAACATCTTATTCGAGTCGGACACGCACACCGGTGGGTCGTCCGGGCTGTCCTGTCTCTCCCCCATTTCCAGCAGCACTTTTTTTCTTATGCACAAGAAATCCAGGAGCCACAGCATGACAGCGGTCAGGAGGAACCTGGGCAGCAGCATCAGGCACAGGGCTGCGTGTTTCAGAGTCCGAGCCATTTGGACTCCGCCGGAGTCGTGCATCATCTCTCCTCCTGTCGACAGGATGCGACTGGGCCGGCAGAAGAGACAACTGTTTAGTTACCTTTACCCATTGGAGAAAACTATCTGACGCACGAAGGGACTCCTTTTATAGATGCAGCAGCGTCTGGATAATGAGGGAAAAAAATAAGGAAAAAAAAAGAAAACCTCAACACGCCTCCGGTACCTGCGCCGCCCACTCACATGGTGGGGGGATTACCTCCCATCAACTTCAGGGTTCCAGAGAGAGACAGAGACGCGCTCCGGAGAGGCTGCATATCTGTTTCCAGTCCATAAAACACGACAGCGGATGGATGGTGTTTCACATGGCAGTCAGACACTCGAGCTCGTTTTAATTGTCTTTAGCCAAACGCACACTGTGGTCCTGCGAGTCAGGAATAAGGAAGAAATAAGTATTTGACTCTACTTTATTCTGCCTGTTAATTCAGACCTCCCTGGTGTGGCAGGAGGCTTTGTGGCCACTAGACGGCGATCGTTTCATACAGACCGCAGGGGCTGGATGAGTCATGCAGCGGTATCTGCATGAAGTGATCAAGTAGAAGTCACTGTACTAACAGCAAAAGTCGTGGTTAGCACTTTAAAAAATAAAACAAATACTTTTACTAGTCATTTGACAAATGACAGAAGAGTTAGCTCAGCCAAGACAACATCACTAAAAGGTCATTTTAATATTGACTGAGGTAAAAACAGTGGGTTTTCGAAATGGCAACTGTTGTTTTAAATTGGTTTCAAATGTTGAGCCTGAGTTTATTTTTTTATGACTCCAAATAAATATTTTTCTTGTCAAAAAACTTACATTTAAGGTGCCCAGGTCAGTATTATATATATATATATTAAAATAAAGCAACACAGACGTTTTGTGTGTTTTTTTTTAACAGGTCCCTTAAGCAATTTTAGTGCTAATAAGTGTCTGACTCTTTAGTTCAACACAAATATTTGCATTCACTCCCCGTCTGTTTGGGAATGGACAACAACACCTGCTTGGGTTTCTTGAAGAAGCTCCTGCCTTAACTCTTTCATCTCAGCCCAGGTATGAACACCTGGCTGGAGAGTTTTAAAGTTAAACAATGCAGGTCATCCGGTCTTTGACCCTGTGCTAGAATGTGTGTCACCTGAGTGCAGGCGTTGAAGAAGGTCAGTGGACACAGAGGTGACTCTGTGCGTCTTGGACTGTCTGTGTTATGTTTTGTGTTCAAGCTGCTGCTGCTGGTGCTGCTGCTGCTGGTGCTGGTCAAAATCAATGGTGTGTGAAGGGTTCAGGTATATTCAGGAGTGAGTGGCTGCTGTTGTTTTCCCTGAAGTTAAATCAAACAAATTGGTTCACACTCCCTCTTTCCCCCCACACAACATGTATTTTGTCTTCAATGCTAATTTGTTTTAGCTAACCCTACTGTGACCCCAGTTGGTCTTAAATGTTCCATTCATCTCCAACAGCAGCATTATGTAAGTGCACAATGGCCCACCTGGACCCCACCCCTCGTTGACCTGGGATCTTTTCAATGCAAATGTGTGAATGTGAGAAACCCATTACCAAGACTGCACCAAGATAACGTTTCATACAAAGCATGGTCTGACAAGCTGCTCTGTTTTG